>NC_082678.1:51500125-51803155 GCF_025265405.1 Mesoplodon densirostris | reverse complement strand
TTGCTCCGCTGCATGTGGGAATCTTCCCGGACCAGGGATCGAACCCCGTCCCCCCCCATTGGCAGTCGGATTCTTAACCACTGTGCCACCAGGGAAGTCCCTATAGTGCTTCCTTTGAGTAATGATATAAAACTTTATTTTATAGTGGTTTATGGTTTTGAAAGCTACAAAACTTTTTGGAAGATACTTTTCCTGCAGAGCAAGTTCAGTTTCTTGCATTTTAAATGTTAGTAATTTGAGGAAAACATAAGGCAGTGCAAAAGTCAGGACTTCGGTAATTGCTAGCCCTGATTGATCATTACATTATTGTTATTTGACCAGTTCTTTTTTTTTTTTTTTTTTGAAACTTTCTTAAAAAGCTCTTGATTTGGGAAATTTTAGGAAAATCACTTTATCAAAACTTAAAGATGTTTATTCTCATTACGGGGTCTTCACACCACATATCTCCCCTCAAAGGGTAGAATGCAGAACTCATTGTACCTTGTCTACATAGAAAAAGGAAAAACTCAGTGGAGCTGATTGGATCCCAAAGTAATATGGATGCAGTCTCAAATTCATTGTTGGTTATATATGATATCCTGTATTTTTTATTTCTCCTTTTAGTGAGATCACGTACTATAGGTGAACTTTTAGCTCCTGCGGCTCCTTTTGACAAGAAATGTGGTCGTGAAAATTGGACTGTTGCTTTTGCTCCAGATGGTTCGTACTTTGCTTGGTCACAAGGACATCGTGCAGTAAAGCTTGTTCCGTGGTCCCAGTGCCTTAAGAACTTGTAAGACTGTTTGCTTTTTTGTATTTTGTATCTATCTGTTTGTAGAATTTATTTTTTTCTCTGTGTGGAATATTAAGATTATTTTGATATTTAAGTTTTTTCCTTTGGACACTGTTGTAAATGAATTTTACTCATAAGCTGAATATATTTGTTGGAAAATTTGTGGGAAGAATAGTCTGGCCTTATATATTATAGAATACTTTCTCAGATACTTTGGTGTCTTTAAATTTTTCTTTTCCATATATCAAAAGGCAGGTTAATTGTGCCTTGGTAGTGCAATTTCTATAATGTATCTACTAAATTTAATCTTTCCCTGCTTTTTGTGTTTAGTTCACCTTTATGGTTTTCGTCATTAATGTCCTTATTACATATTAGTTTAGGTCTAGAATGTATGGGAAACTACTGATTATTATGGGGTTTAAGATAGTTTTCTGGTGTCAGCTTCACAATATCTTAATGTTCTCAGAATTTTTTGTATTTTGCTTGTTTATACTTTTGGGTTAATTAAAGGAGTCCTAATTGAGATAGGATTTCTATATCAATAAGGATATATTAAAACAAATTTGAAAATTTGAAATGAATAAATTATAAATTGCTTTATTGTTGAACTTTTTCTCATACACTGAGGATTTCTTTTAGTCTGAATTTATTTGGTCATGCCCATGTAGCTTGTAGCAACTTTTCCTCTTCCCATCTATAAGGATTCTATTGTTATTCAGTATCACTATAATAATACTGAAGTTATTTTAACAAACATTTATCATTATTTAGTATTCACATGAGTACAGAGTAAATAATAACTAGATTTCAATCTGACCTTTTTTTCTACCCAGTCTCTTGCATGGGACCAAGAATATCACCAATTCAAGCAGTTTAAGATTGTCAAGACAAAACAGTGATGGTGGTCAAAAACATAAGCCTCGTGAACATATTATAGACTGTGGTGATATAGTCTGGAGTCTTGCTTTTGGATCTTCAGTTCCAGAAAAACAGAGCCGCTGTGTAAACATAGAATGGCATCGATTCAGATTTGGACAAGATCAGCTACTCCTTGCCACAGGGTTAAACAACGGGCGTATCAAAATATGGGATGTATATACAGGTATGGAGTCATAGTTTTGAAAGCAAACCTGATTATCTTATGATGCAAGCATAGCTCATAGGCACTGGAAGAATACATAATTTGAGGATTTTAACTCACAGAGAAGCAAGAATTGATGCTATGAATGTATCTTTATATTTGGCCTAAATAGCATCTTCAGCTCATAGTTGTTTTTTTTGTTTGTTTTTTTTTTTTTGAGGTACGCGGGCCTCTCTTCAGCTCATAGTTTTAATTTAGGAAAATAGAGTTCATATTGCTTAATCACTCTTCAGAGAATATTACAGTAGGGAGGCCACGTCTAAGGAATGTTTAGTTAATTATCACTTATAAACTGGTAATTTATGACTCAAATTGCAAGGTGTTTTCTTATATACTTTTTCAATGACTGATAGCTTAGAGGCTTTCAAGGTAAATCTGGTTTTCAACAATCATTATCTAACCTCTGAAAAGTTTTAATGACATTTTATCTAAAGTTTAACCAGATAGGTTGAGAAGTTAAATTCTTTGGGCAATTAAACGTAAATGTGTTGTGGGAATTCGCTGCGGTCCAGTGGTTAGGACTGCTGCGGACATGGGTTCGATCCCCGGTCAGAAACTAAGATCCCGCAAGCCATGCAGCACGGCCAAAATAAAGTAAAATAAAATAAATTTTAAAAAAGTAAATGTGTTGTTCACTACCTAAAATAGTTTCTGGCTGATAGTATGTACTCCAAAATTTAAAGGATTTTTAAAAATGAGCATTAAAACTATGTACATTAGAATACAGCAAGTGATACTAACACTGAGTGGGGATAATGAGTCAGTAAATTTGATTGAATTCTGGGAAAACATTTAAGGTAAGCACATTGCTTTTCATAGAAGAACAAAACTCTATAATATTAGATGAATAAAGTACCTTTTTTTCATCGAGATTATATTTAAAAATTTAGGCCGTTATAGGATAACATGTATCTTTGGGGGAGTTTGACAGTCCATTCGTAGTCTAGGCCAAGTAAAAGAAAAGGAAAATTTTGATTTTGTATTTTAAAATCATACTATACAAAGATTTTTAAATGATGTAGATCTTCTTGATATTAAATTGACTTGATCCAGGAGTTTGTTCACATTTCAGGAATTCCCTTTTAATTTTTCTAATTTAGGCTTTGGTATCTTGGAAATAATCTATTTTGTAACAGTGTAAATACCGAATCTTTAAAGATAATAGTAAAGGCGCTAGTAAATAAGTCATTTTACACTTGGTAAACTAAGGAGGTACCCAGATATTTCTATTCTTTTTTTTTAAATGGTGATCTCAACCCTATTTTTTTAATATGGAAGCTGATTAAAATTATTAACATTGTCTCTTTCCCACCTTCCATTGCATTTAGGAAAACTCCTCCTTAACTTGGTAGATCATACTGAAGTGGTCAGAGATTTAACTTTTGCTCCAGATGGGAGCTTAATCCTGGTGTCAGCTTCAAGAGACAAAACTCTGAGAGTGTGGGACCTGAAAGATGATGGTATGTCTTTCTAGGCTGTGGAAAAGAATTAGTTTCTGGATATTACTACTGAGAGGTGTTACGAACACTTGGGGCATTTGACATTAAAAGTGACATGATCAAAGTTTCCTTTTCTCTGCTTAGTCCTTTGGTCCCTTTCCCTGTACAGATCAAACAAAACCATAAATGTGAACCAGAATAGGAGCCAGCAGTTACTCTAAGTAAACAATCTGATATTACTCAGAAACTAACTACACAGATCTGTACCAACTATTTGAGGACAAAATCTGGATCAGTCTTAGGGTTTTATTTGAACTGGTCTGTGTTTTATTTCCTTTATATTGGGGAGGATTATTAACTTCCTTCATTTGCTTAGTGAAAATTTAAGTAGATCTTGACCTAACAAAAGACATAACTTAGTAATTAATAAAATGTAAATTCAAACATGATTTATATACCAGAATTTGTAGGATGTAAATACTAATCATAATAATAAGTTGGATAGTTTAAGTAAGAATTATAAAAAGTAAGAGATTTGCCCTCCAATATAGTAAAAGGAATATCAGTGTCAAGTTTTAGCTTTTTCGGAAACATTGATAATTGTGATCCTTTTACAAAGTTTGGGAGAGTCTACCTTGTTTGAGAAGACCTGAGATGAGCATCCCTTCCCCCTTCTTAAGCTCTGATGAAAGAGTTTACAGTTTTAACTAAAACCATGTATTTAATTAAGATCTGCTAGTGCTCCACCAGCCTCAAGCTAGAAGTTGACAGGCTTGTTTGGGGAAATGTAGCTTAAATTGAATGCAGTAGAAAACACACCCCTCAGATTTGGAGACTTGTTTCAGCTTATGGGTAATAACAACCATTGCCTGATAGAATAATACACTAATACTATTACCAAATTATGTGGCACCTCTTCTGCATTTATCAGTTCTCTGATTGCTCAGCTATTGAGGGGTGAAGGGATCCCAATAGTTAAAACATTCGAAAATTAAATTTTATTTTCTTTCGCATATCATATGGAACTTGCTCTCAACATACTTTCAGTTGTAAGTCAGCTGACCTTTTCTTAAAGGGCCAGATGGTGAATATTTTAGGCTTATGGACCATGCTATCTCTTCAGTAGTTACTCCACTCTCCCGTCACAACAGCGGGCATGCTTGCGCTCCAATAAAACTTAGGTACAAAAGTAAGCAACTGTTGTATATTGCCAACCCCTGTAATAGATTATAATCACTGCCTCTGTAGAAGTTTGTGATTCTGCCATTTTTGAAATGCTACTTATTTGAAGTAGATTCTAGGGTTAACGCAGGTATTTTCCTTTTGTTCAGGAAACATGATGAAAGTATTGAGGGGCCATCAGAACTGGGTGTACAGCTGTGCATTCTCTCCCGACTCTTCTATGCTGTGTTCAGTGGGAGCCAGTAAAGCAGTATGTGTCGAAGTTCTTGTATACTTACTGTGAATTGGATTATAATAATGTGTGCATAATCATTTTAAATCTAAGTAACCTATTAAGTCTGTGCTCGGTGTCTTGAATATCTTAAATGTGTTATTTCATGATGGGGGAGAATTTGCATGAGGGAAATTAAATAAGTATAGTTATTGATTGTAAAGTGAGAAATTGGATTGTTTTAGTTAGAGATGATATTCATAAAATGAGGGGTATGTCAATTTTATTTTTTCTCAGATCTAGGAGAGTTTATGTGCTATAGAAGAGATCTAGTCCAAACGTTAAGACATGCCCGTGCTAATTATTTTCTTCTCTGTTGTTCTATTTTTTTTTTTTTTTTTTGGTCCAGTTTGCTGTTTAAAGTTTTAAGTCCCAGCTGGTCCTGGACATTTAACTGAAAAAACGTAACTTAAAAATCTAATAAGAATAAAAATAACAGTCATGTATGTCCTGGAGTGAATTTCATCTAAATTTGATATGATATGTTTTGCATAGCATACCTGTAGACAGATTAAGTATAAAGTGACTCTTAAGAGGGTTATGCTTATTGATGAACCCTCCTTTAGTTAGTTGTCTACCAGCTCTGAGTTAGTATAATTAAAGAGATCTTATTAGCTTCAGGTATTTATGAAAATGGTTGAAGTCCAAATACATGTGATGATCACAATACACTTTGAGTTAATGGGGGGGTGGGAGGCTGGTTAAAATGCATTTTATTTAGCCAAGAAGTGTGTTAAAATGATAGTTGCAAATGTTGGCAGTTTAGAAAAAAATATTCAGTTCTTTAAAAATCATAAGAAGAGCAAAGCTAGATGTTGACATTGCTATTTTAGGCTGTGTGTTTTCCATATGCTTCTTGCTTTCCCTGTCACAGGTGGTGGCAGCAATATTGGTGTGATTGAGGTTATGCTGGCACCACTCGCACACAGGCGCACAATGGTGTTAGCTGGGCAGAAAGAGTGGCATCTCTGGCTACCGGGCTGGGGGCGACCTTTACCATAGGATGAAGTAACCTTGCATTCGGCTGCAAGGTGTACTGTACGTACACAGGTGCTGGTCGATGTCCACTTTCTGCTTTTCTTTCTTTCTTTTTTTCTTTTTAAAAATAATTTTCCCCACAGTGAAACCAACTGACTCCTCCGATGTAATTGATCTTCCAGTCTGGTGGAATTGGGAGTCTAACATGTGAAACCAATTTAATGTAATGTAGTTGGCTTTCAAATGGTTTCTCTGTGCTATTTTTTGGAATTCTTTGAGATACTAGAGATACCTTAAGTCTTTGATCCAATTGAAAATTTGTATTTATTTTTCTTTGGAAATAATATATTGTGTCTGTGCAGAAAAACGTAGCAAAAAGGATTGCTTTACTCCAAGAGGAGGAGAGTTTGTCTTATTAGGATTGTAATAAACCTCCAAGCTCACGTTTAATATAACAGATTGAAGTAAACATTAGAATCCTGTTTAGAGCTATTCTGCACAGTATTACTACTGATCTTTAGAAACTAAAACTATGTGTGAACTTGTACTAAAGTAATTTAAATCTTCTATACTTAAAATGACTAATGATTGTGGTTGGTTTGGGAAAAATAAGATTGGCAAATCTTGATTCACAGAAATGTTGTTAATTGTATTATTTTCGTAAATTAGCATTTTCATTTTGTAATGTGGTTTAACATCCTTGTTGTTTGCCAAAGAAATTTCATTTGGCTGTGAAAAATTCTCTTTGCTTGCAGTATCTGTTTCTCTTCCTAGGCTCACGTTGGTGACCCAAGCCTATTGTAAACAAGTGATTATCTCAAAGGGAGATGCCAATGGAGTAACAATTTGTTAACCTTATATTTTCTGTCTGTATATTTTTTAAAAATTTGGTAGTTTCTGGAAAAAAAAAAGAAGGGGGTTTGTAGTACTTAACCCTATTTATTTCTGTATATTTTAGTTAATTAGTTTTTGGAATAAATGGATGTCAGTATAACTTTGTGGTTAAATTGCATTGCCTTTTTTGTGTTTAGGCTTATTTTTAAATTAACATTTAACAGAAACATTTGAAATAGAATTTGCATGTTTACTTTAATTAACTTAAAAACTGATTTTAATTTTTGACTATGACACTGAGCATATTCTTTCATAATTATTCATAATTTATAATGTTTAATTTAATGTAATCTTAATTAAATTTAGCAGTTTTAGTTTAAGATGTGCGATTTTATCCTCTGCGTGTCTGAATGAAGCTATAACATTTGCCTTTTTTGCAGGTTTTCCTTTGGAATATGGATAAATATACCATGATACGAAAACTAGAAGGACATCACCATGATGTTGTAGCTTGTGACTTTTCTCCTGATGGAGCATTACTGGCTACGGCATCTTATGATACTCGAGTTTATATCTGGGATCCACACACTGGAGACATTCTGATGGAATTTGGGTGGGTACAGCATGAATTATTCTAGTCTGTAATTCATCTCTACTATCAGTATAGCTTTTAAGAAGTCATGGGGATGATTAGAATCATTAACATGTGAAATCTAAACTTGCAGTCTGTCATAATTTAAAGTTTCGGTATCATTTAGGCCCTTTAATAATGCATCTAGGGCCTCCCTGGTGGCGCAGTGGTTGAGAGTCCGCCTGCCGATGCAGGGGATACGGGTTCGTGCCCCGGTCTGGGGGGATCCCATATGCCGCGGAGCGGCTGGGCCCGTGAGCCACGGCCGCTGAGCCTGCGCGTCCGGAGCCTGTGCTCCGCAGCGGGGGAGGCCACAGCAGTGAGAGGCCCGCATACCGCAGAAAAGAGAAAAAAAAAAAAATAATGCATCTAAATTCTACAAATAAATTTGACTTTCTTGATACAGATCTTGTTATTGTTACTTAACAGTACATGACTCTGTAGAAGTGGTAATTATATTTAGAGTTTCGTGTTGGGAAACATAGTTAAAACTAAAGTTGGACTTAGTCTTAAACCACTCTATAAGACGGAGATTAGTAATTAGGTTTAGTCGCTTCGTTTAAAGTGGATAGACTAGATCTGCTCAGTCTTCTCAGTTGTGTTTGTTAAGGCCACTTTAAACATTCAAAGACTGATGTACTTTGTACCTGGGTAGTTTTGTTTCTTGAAGTGACTCTCATTTCCACTGAAAACATGTCTTTGACCTCAGGCACCTGTTTCCCCCACCCACTCCAATATTCGCTGGAGGAGCAAATGACCGATGGGTACGATCTGTCTCGTTTAGTCACGATGGACTGCATATTGCAAGCCTTGCTGATGATAAGTAAGTGTGTGAATTACAGCTTGACCTATTTATTATTGTAAAGATTTCCTTCATTCTTCTACTTAATAAA
This sequence comes from Mesoplodon densirostris, assembly GCF_025265405.1. NCBI lineage: Eukaryota > Metazoa > Chordata > Mammalia > Artiodactyla > Ziphiidae > Mesoplodon > Mesoplodon densirostris. The sequence continues at coordinate 51,795,014 of NC_082678.1, read as the reverse complement.
AAACATTCTTAAGGATGAAAAATATGGCCTTTCTGCAGTTTGGGTTTTAATGGCCCTTTTTCTAGACAAGACCTTGGGAGATGTTGTTGTGTCTTAAAAGAATATTGGCCTGAACAGTATTTATGTAAACTAAAGATAATGCGTGCCTTTCCCTGTGTTCTTTGTTTGTTAACTGGTTCAGGCAAACTGGGTGCATTTTTAATTAGCTTTTTAGCTCAGCTGACAGATTTTCTTAGTAATATCTTATAAAGGTTGAAACAGAAGGACATTTTCAAAGTGAAATAAATGATTAAAACAGAGTCATTTGTATCCACTGAAACTGAGACTATAAAGATGAAATGTCACATGAGTGAGACGTACTGCTTATTGGTAAGCAAAAACTAGATGTAGACATTCCATTTTCTCATACTTTTATCAATGTGCATGGATATAGCATTAAGCAATTTGGTCACATCAGTTCAGAAAGTGACTCATTACCATCTTTCTAGAATGTTAGCAAACGTATGGAGAGAGTTCTTTATTTGCCAGCAGTCACTGTTTTCCTGTTTGTTCAGCTAGTTTCTGACTATCAGTTGTCTGCTATTCCTAGACACACTCTACCTAGGTGAAAAGTTTCATAAACTTCTTGAAAAGAGTCAAACAGATCAGATACCAATTATATTTTAAGTGTAAGGAAGTAAGGAGAAAGTTTCCGGTTGTGGGCATTACAGATCAGGACACTGGGAAGTGAAGGCAGCCATGCTTTATAGTCTCTCAGTGTGAATTAATCCAAATTACCAATTGGTATAAACTATAAAATCTTTAATAAAGCAAGTTCCAGTCATTGCTGCAGTGATGTGTGTGTGTGTGTGTGTGTGTGTGTGTTTGTGTGTATATTTTGTGGCTCAGCACAGAGTGGCATTTCTTTCTGAATTTTTTTTTTTTTTTTTTTTGGGTTTGCGGGCCTCTCACTGCTGTGGGCTCTCCCGTTGCGGAGCACAGGCTCCGGACGCGCAGGCTCAGCGGCCATGGCTCACGGGCCCAGCCGCTCCGCGGCATGTGGGATCTTCCCGGACCGGGGCACGAACCCGTGTCCCCTGCATCGGCAGGCGGACTCTCAACCACTGCGCCACCAGGGAAGCCCTCTTTCTGAATTTTAAAAGTTGCTTTTACCTTAAATTTCCTACTAGATAATTACTGGACGGTTTATTTCCTTTCCAGAATGGTGAGGTTCTGGAGAATTGATGAGGATTATCCAGTGCAAGTTGCACCTTTGAGCAATGGTCTTTGCTGTGCCTTTTCTACTGATGGCAGTGTTTTAGCTGCTGGGTAGGTGATTTTTCTGTTTTCTTTTAAGAGGCAATTTAAAGTGGCTTTTAGTCAAAGCAGCCTGTATTTTATTGTCAGTAAATCTTCCATAAGGGCTGTTTATAATATTATTAATTTGTCATAGAGGGAGATCACTGGGCAGGTCTCCTTAATTAGGTTTTAATGTGCAGTTTGTGGCTCTAATTCACAGCCTCGGTGGTAGTTGTTTGAGCTGTGGGGTGACCAAATACATGGATTTGTGAGACTGAGCTTGTGATTTGTTTATTTCTGTTTAGGACACATGATGGAAGTGTGTATTTTTGGGCCACTCCAAGGCAAGTCCCTAGCCTTCAACATTTATGTCGCATGTCAATCCGGAGAGTGATGCCCACCCAAGAAGTCCAGGAGCTGCCGATTCCTTCCAAAGTTTTAGAGTTCCTCTCCTACCGTGTTTAGAGGATGCTGTCTTCCCTAGTATTAGGGACTGACAACACACTTTACACAAACCTCAAGCTTTACTGACTTCAAGATTTGGGAGATTTATTTAATTTGATACATTCTTGTATTGCATTTTGATCAGTTGAGCTTTTAAAATATTATTTATAGACCTTAGAAGAAATATTTCTGAACATATCAAATGTAAATTTTTTTTTAAAATGTAACTGTGAAAACATATACATACATGTATATATTTCGATATAAGCTGCTGTGTGTTGAGTGGACCCTTTTGCTTTTCTAATTTTTAGTTCCAACATGTATATATTGCTTCAGTAGAGCCACAATATGTATCTTTGCTGTAAAGTGGAAGGAATTTTTTTATTCTGGGACACTGAGTTAGATGGTAAATACTGACTTAAGAAAGCTGAATGCCTCATAACAAAATGTGTATTTGGTTGGCGGTGGTCAGACAACTGACCTTCAAGTAAAAACAGCTTTTGTCTAGGGAAGGATTTTGTTTTCCTTAGGAGTGGAATCTGAGAGGTAGAATTTGAATGTGACATTATTAAATGAAAAATAGCCAAGATATAACCAGGAAAAAAGGGTGTTTTTTTTTTTTTTTTTTTTTTCCTAACTACTGCTGTGGGCCTTAATTTTGGAAAGCAGCTTGCTACTTTAACCCCTGTGGTATAAGTAAAGTATTATAATAAATTTTAGTCAATTTGAAAAATCCATCTACTGCATTATTGCTAAATATTTTGTTGTTTGTACTAAGGGACAATTTTTTAAGACCGTGGTGGGTTTTTTTGCTTTTTGTTTATTTTTTACACATTTTATCCTATGTTTCTGCAGGGGATAATATTGGTGACTTGCCAAAGAGAAGCAATACAATTAGTATATCTGCTTTTGCCTTCTGTTATTTATCTTACCTGCAGATATTAAGAATGTATGCATTATGTAAAATGCTTGATTATATATTTTTGTTGAGTTTTTTAATTAAAGACTTGTAAAAAAAAAACCCACTATCGCAAATGTTTCTTAAATATGTTGGAAGCACCACAAGCAAATTAAATAAGAAGGGTAATGAAGAAATAGCACAACTGTAGGGCACTGCTTGAGAGTTAATGCTTCATGAATGCAACCACTTTTACTTGGTTTGTTCTTGGAGAACTGTTGCAGAAATGCTTACTTTAAAATAACTACTGAGCAAAAGAAAATTATGATCTTTTAGGGGACCTGATAGGCTTATAGTAAACCTTTCTGGCTAAAGTAACCATAAGAAAAAAATCTAGTGGTGTGGGACTTTTGAGGAGGCAAAATGAGGAAGACTTTTATTAGCCATGCGTACCCTTGAAGACTTGTCTCCACTGAGAAACTGTTCTGAAGTTCTTACAAGTTGCTCTTTTCAGGGTGTATATAGTTGTAGCTTATGAATTTAAAAGCCAGTGGAAAATCTACCCAAGTTACTTCTTGAGAATCACCTGTATTTTACAAAAGCATCTTATCTTTAAAACTGTTGTGATTTTTTTTTTCATTTTATTTTAATACATCTACTTTATAAAGCAGTAAGATACCAATACCCTTCACACCATTAAATTATTTACTCTCCAACCAACATATCCAATTAGGTAAAAATAGCATTTTGGGAAGATACGTTCTCTGAGAAAGCCAGAATTGCTTGCCATCTCCCCATGAAAACCATAGTGCAAGATGAAAGGAAGATTGCAGAATATAAGTAGAAACACGCTTACATTTTCCGTATGTCTATCAGGAAGGAGTAATAGCAGGATGGTAATGCTTTAGACTGAGTGACCAAGGAAGGTAGGGAAGACATGATTGGGATACTAACATGGGTCAGATTCTAGCTACAATGATTTTAAAATGGTACTGCTGCTTTCTCTCATGTCATTTGGAGAACTGACAAGAGAGCCTTTACATTCAGATTTCATTTCCTGTTTTAGGACCCCATGGGGTGCCTGTGAACATAGGAAAATGCCTTTCACCCTCAGTAGCCAAGCAATGTTTTCAGAACTTCAAATGACTTTTATGACCTGTACCTTGATCTGAGGTTGGCAAATCTTAAATTTATGGTCCTTGAAATTCCCTGCCTGCTTGCAATTGAGGTAAGTTTGGATTCGATTGGTTTGCCCTGCCTTCAGGGCAGCAAGACCAAAAAAGGCTGGACGGCAGCTGTAGCATGATGCAGAGGACTGGTGCAGAGGTCTTGGCTGTTGGCCAGCCAATGTGAGGCTAAGAAGATACAAAGAATGAGAAGTAAAACATTGTCTCATAAGCCAGAAATCATAGAGATGGTGAATCCAATCTCCAGATAAACCGGAATGGTTTGTGGGTGACAAACATTTTGTCCAAGTAATTCTGACCAAGTTCTGGCTTAAGACAATACATTTTAACTATAGAATGTTTAGATAAAACATAAGCAATATCGACTGTAGAGGGACTTCCCTGGTTTCGCAGTGGTTAAGAATCCACCTGCCAATGCAGGGAACATGAGTTCGAGCCCTGGTCTGGGAAGATCCCACATGCCACAGAGCAACTAAGCCCATGCGCCACAACTACTGAGCTTGCGCTCCAGAGCCTGCAAGCCACAACTACTGAAGTCCGTGCGCCTAGAGCCCGTGCTCCACAAGAGAAGGCACTGCAGTGAGAAGCCTGCACACCGCAGTGAAGAGGAAAAAAAAATACAACCCTAGCCTTCAAAAAAAAAAATCTACAGTAGAGTGATATTTGGGTTTACTATTGTATGTTGATTTCAAAATCATAGATAAAGCATCAGTTGGAGTACTGTTTTTTTTTTGGTGGTACAGTGGTGAAGAATCCACCTTCCAATGCAGGGCATGTGGGTTTGATCCCTGGTGGGGGAACTAAGATCCCACCTGCCGCCAGGGCCCGGCATGCTCTGGAGCCTGTGCACCACAACTAGAGAGAAACCCGCGTGCCACAACGAAAGATCCTGAGTGCCGCAACTAAGACCTGACTAAGCCAAAAATAAATATTTAAAACATTATAAATCCTTTGCCCTGAGAAATGAGAGCTGTTGGTAGTGACAGTAAAGTGCAGCCAGGAGAAAGGTCATCATTACCATGGCTTATGTTTATGGTAAAATGTTTGGGAGGAATGAAGATCAGTTAGCAATCTCAACGTGCTCTTTCCTCTGTAAAGCTTGCCTTTAGCCAAAAGCAAAATGTCTGGTCTGAATCAAGTATAAAATGACCTATTTATATTACAGATGTTTGGGTAGCTTTGTGTGGTTGTGATATGGCATTCTTAAAGGTTTATTTTAACAGTTGAGAAATTAGAAAATAAAAAAAAAGATTGAATGAGGCTAGGATTCGGGAAGGAAAGATGATTTAATTCAGTTTTGATGAACTCCAGGATTATTTTCCTTTTTAGAGACTGCAACTATGATTATCCTTGTGGTTTCTCTTTTAGAGATAAGATAGAAACCTAGGAGCTTTCTCTACCTGTAATACCACAGAGAAGTTGCTCTTCTGGTCTCAAAATAAACCCTAAACTTTGTTTAGGAAAATCTATAATACCGTGATGATGGTGATGTTTGTTGTTGTTTTGTTTTAAATGAGGCTGAAGGACTAGTGGCTCTTTTTAAAAATTGTTCTCCAAAAACAAAGTGTGGACCGTAGAAATCATCAAGTGTGGGTCAGGAATAAGATGAATGACTTGCAACGAAGATAGATGAAGTGGCAACTCCAATAAGTTTTGTGTATAAGTTTCACAATTTTTGATTAATAATGAAATGTTCTTACAGAAAAAAAAAAAAAATAAGGATGATGAATATTCAAAGGTACCCGAGAAAGATAATGATACGAAATAGAGCCAGGAATGAGGCTAGTATAAAATGGAAACCATAAAGACACATTTGCACTAGGTGAACATACAGATACCCATTTCTTTGTATTCCTCAACCATCTCCTTGCCTCTAAGACCCCCCTGCTAAAATGATGGCAGGAATTCTGTAGGTTTCGAGCTCCCTCTTCAGTGATACCAGTTGAGCTTAGAACTGGGAACTGTGGGCCAACTGTGTTGCAAGAGTCAGCAGCCACCAATTCAAAGGTGTCCCCACCACCCCCTATTTTATGACACGAGCCTATTTTACTCAATTTCACGACATGCCCAAATCTTGTAGGTATGTGAGTTTATGACCTAGACGGTTTCTCTTTGGTGGTCACAGACAAGCTACCCCAGCCCAGAGTGGTCTTGCCTCTTTCTTTCTTGAATTCCATCCATCTTAGTTTCCACACCATTTGCTTGACCTTTCAGACATGCCCTGTTGCTGGTTACTTCTTCTTAGGGGTTGGTGCCCCATTTAGAAATGCCTCACACTTAGCGGGGGCTCTCAGCATTCTCCCACAGGGCTCTGCCCCTGGCTGGCATTTGGGTCACAGTGGCAGGCTGTTTGGGCCTCGGAAAGGAGAGACTGGCCCCTGATCAGCAGGCATGGAAGTACCCCTGGTTGGGGAGTTGGGATGGGAGGCAGAGTGCCAGCCCATCCAGCCCGTGCTGCGTGGAGAAAGCAGTTCTCTCAGACTGGGGCATGATGTTCAACACGTGGCGAAGACCCAGCCCTTCTAGGCTTGGCTGCATCCAGCCTCAGATCAGGAGGATGTTCATATGGTAGGTTGGCCCAGTTTCTCACCCCAGGGCCAGCTGCCCAGAGGACTTTGCAGAAGTGCGGGCTAAGGCGGCATCTCAAGAAACACTTGGGTGATTGCTGGCTTGACTGCTTAATAGTATGTAGCTTCCGGAGTTTTGATATTTAAAAAATGCTGTGTGCCTCTCCTCCATGAGTGGTGTTTAGCTTTATTTTCTGCACAGTGTCAGGTATGCGGTAGGCATTCAGCATGTGTTAGTACCATTTGTTGAGCGTTGGCTGTGTGCTCATTGCTATTCTTGGTGCTTCCCAATGACTCTGAAGTATTATTATCCCCGTTTTATAGCTATGGAGGTTCAGAGAGACCAACTCACTCCCCAAGGTCATACAGCTAAGAAATGAGATCCAGGATTTATTTATTTTAATCAATTTATTTATTTTTGGCTGGGTTGGGTCTTCGTTGCTGCGCACAGGCTTTCTCTAGTTGTGGAGAGCAGGGGCTACTCTTCGTTGCGGTGCGCGGGCTTCTCATTGCTGTGGCTTCTCTTGTTGCGGAGCACAGGCCCTAGGCACGCAGGCTTCAGTAGTTGCAGCACGCAGGCTCAGTAGTTGTGGCTCACGGGCTCTAGGGCACAGGCTCAGTAGTTGTGGTGCACGGGCTTAGTTGCTCCGCGGCATGTGGGATCTTCCCGCACCAGGGCTCGAACCCGGGTCCCCTGCATTGGCAGCGGATTCTTAACCACTACGCCACCAGGGAAGCCCAACATCCAGGATTTAAATTCCAGTTACTCTGCCTCCACAGCCCTGTCTCTCTCCAAACTGGCCATGAACAGATGCTAGACTTTAGGGAAGGCACTCACTCCGTCAACCTCAGACTCCTAAGTTAGTCCCTGCCTGTGCTGCCAACCCCCTGGGGCTAGCATGGAGGTCAGACTTAACCTCTCCCAACACACTCCTCCTTTCCCTGGATCATGGAAAAAATGAACTAGAAGGAATGACTCCAAATGTAATTTGGTGATTGAAACCCACGCAGACGAGAAAAATGATTGCTGAGCCCTGTGCTTTGCCCACTGCCTGGGGAAGTTACACTGGACATTGGTTAATTTTTCTCCCCATACTGTTCTCCTTATGAACTTACCTCAAACAAATCATTTTTTAAAATTTATTTATTTATTTATTTATGGCTGCATTGGGTCTTCGTTTCTGTGCGAGGGCTTTCTCTAGTTGCGGCAAGCGGGGGCCACTCTTCATCGCGGTGCGCGGGCCTCTCACTATCGCGGCCTCTCTTGTTGCGGAGCACAGGCTCCAGATGCACAGGCTCAGCAATTGTGGCCCACGGGCCCAGTTGCTCCGCGGCATGCGGGATCCTCCCAGACCAGGGCTCGAACCCACGTCCCCTGCATTGGCAGGCAGAGTCTCAACCACTGTGCCACCAGGGAAGCCCTGAAAGCTATACTTTTATCCCTCCACGTTTGAACATCTCTGAAATTGGGATGTATTTTAAAATCGATCTTGTCTTTAAATTTTTTTCTTAAGTGGTACGCACTGATGGTACAGATTATAATCAGTGGCATCTAGGATTTGATGAAATACAAGTCAGTGGTATTTACATACAAGTAAAGCATCCGTGAGATGTTATAGATAATGTCAGCAGTAGAAGACCCCAGAAGCAGATGGTAAATGAAGTGTGAGACTCGATGAGGCAAGTTAAGGGGGCTCCATTAGCCCTTCCTGAAAAATGGCTTGACAATGAAATCCAGCTAACAAAAATCTATTAAAATCGCAAAATAGCTAACATTTATAGACATTTACTATGATCTAGGTATTGTCCTAAGTGCTTAACCTGCATAATTTGATCCTTGCAACAAACCCAATGAAGCAGATTTTCTTACCCCCATTTTATAAATGAAGAAACAGAGGCATAGAGGGGTTAACTAACTTACCAAAAAGCCACCTGATAGTAAATGGTGGAGCCGGGATTCAAACTCAGGCTTTCTGACTCCAGGTCCTGGAAAAAAGAAGGTAAAACACTCAATGTGCAAATTGAGCACAAAGTTCAACTTCGAGCTTCCTGGCAGGCAGAGCAAAATAGGATCTAAAAGTAAATATATGCTCAATAGAAATAAATCTCCACATATACTTTTAAAGTAATGTCTTCATAACTTCACTGTTTTGAAAGACAAATGCTCATGATTTCTTCACGTCAAGCTACATGGAAAACTACAAAGTTGACAAAAACTGCATACTATTTCTTCTCCTAGAAATGCCATAGAAGAAGATCCCATGCCTGGTATCTCATTTTGTATTGGATTGGCCAGAAAGTTCGTTCGGGTTTTTCCATAAGATCGAACGAACTTTTTGGCCAGTCCAATAATGAGAGGGAGGGCTGTGGGGGTCAGAGAGAGAGAGATGTGGAGCATCCATCTGGAACTTTTCTGTAGAAAGTGGGTCACTTTGGCCTGTTTTCTAGGCACTAAATAATTACTGAAAGGCCACTGACACATCCTCAGACAAGGCCAAGGCAGAGTCTGGTTATACACCTATGAGATCATAAGCTTCAGAGTCAAGAAATAACTTGGTTTAAAATCTTTGCTCTAGGGCTTCCCTGGTGGTGCAGTGGTTGGGAGTCCGCCTGCTGATGCAGGGGACGCGGGTTCGTGCCCCTGTCCGGGAGGATCCCACGTGCCGCGAGGCGGCTGGGCCCGTGAGCCATGGCTGCTGAGCCTGCACGTCGGGAGCCCGCAACGGGAGAGGCCACAGCAGTGAGAGGCCCGCGTACCGGAAAAAAAAAAAAAATCTTTGCTCTAACTATTGATACTTCGTAGTTGTGTGGCCTTAGGCAAGTCCCTTGACCTCTCTGAACTTCCTCTTCCTCACCTGTGAAATCATCCTAGTACCTTAAACCCAGGGTTGTCAGGATTATACCAGAGCAAGCCCCAAAAGCCCCAAAAGCATTTAGCATGGGGCCTAGCCTAAGATAGGGAACTGTTATGATGCCTAAAAGAGTCCACAGAAGCAGGGGCCTTGGGTGTTTTTGATTATCCCCTTCCCCCAGGCAAATTTGAGGCAAATCAAATTTTTTTTAGTTGAGCCATTGTTTTTAGTTTTTTTAGTTGGTTTTGTTTTTCCTGAAAGAAATGCCAAAGGCCTTAAAAGCAGCCACACCCCACTCCAGGCCTCATGTGACCAGTCAGATGACCAGGGAGGGCTGGGAGGCAGAGTAGTGGAGCTTGGCTGCCTGCCCCCAATACACAAGCCCTGGAACCCAGGGAGGAGCCTCCTTCCCCTGGGGGGAAAGGCAGAGCCTGGGCGTGGGGGTGGAGGGGGTGGGGAGGCTCCAAGAGGCGGAGGGTTTTGCTGGAACCAGTACTTGGGCTGTGGGCAGAGACTGTCAGAGGACATTGTTTAGCGGCCTTGGGTATGGACTGATCAGGGCACAGAACCACCCTCTTGGGCCTGATTCCAGCCTCCGCCCAGGCAGTGGCTGTCCTGCCCTGGCTTCCTCCACATCCTGGGCCTCCTTCTATCCCCACACCTGTCATTCACAAACTCATTCATTCATTCTTGTCTTCCTTCCTTCCTTCATTTATTCACTCAGCATATCTTGAGCACTTGCCATATGCCTGACCATGCTGGTGCCGGGGATACCAAGACAGTTCCTGCCCTCCAAGAATCCCAGTCTCGAAAGCAGATGAAAACAAATCTGCAAAACTAAACAGCTAAGGAAAAAAACCTCATAATTGCTTTAATGGGCCATAGGCAGGATCACTATTCACGGCCTTATTCAGTGGGTTTATCACTGGAAGCAACAGAAAGAGTTGGTTGACAGCAGAGTCTGCAGCCAAACTGCCAGGGTAGGCACCCCAGCTCTCTACTAACTAGCTGTGGGACCTCGGGGAGGAACTGAGGTTCTCTGTGCCTCTGTTTGGCTATCAAATGGGGATAATAGTAGTTATGAAACCGTGTATCTCAGACTGGGACTTAAACCAGCCAAAACCCAGGTTGGGACTTGAACCCACGGTCTTTTTTTTTTTTTTTTTTTTTTGCGGTACGCGGGTCTCTCACTGTTGTGGCCTCTCTCATTGCGGAGCACAGGCTCCGGACACGCAGGCTCAGTGGCCATGGTTCACGGGCCTAGCCGCTCCACAGCATGTGGGATCTTCCCGGACCGGGGCACGAACCCGTGTCCCCTGCATCGGCAGGCAGACTCTCAACCACTGCACCACCAGGGAAGCCCGAACCCACGGTCTTTTAACTGAGATCACACACCTGGTCTCAGGACTTAATGAAGCTCAGGTTCTTGACGTCTCATGGCAGAAAGAATTCAGTGAGAGACAAAGGGACAGGTAAGAAGTGGATTTATTTAGAGAGAAACACACTCCACAGAGTGTGGGCCATCTCAGAGGCAAGAGCGGGCCCCGTGGTATGGGGTTGTCAGTTTTTATAGGAGTGGGTACTTTCATAGGCTAATGAATGGGAGGAATATTCCAGCTACTTTGGGGAAGGGGTGGGGATTTCCAGGAACTGGGCCACTGCCCACTTTTTGACCTTTATAGTCAGCCTTGGAACTGTCATGTTGCCTGTGGGTGTGTCATTTAGCTTGCTGATGTGTTACGATGAGCATATACTGAGGCTCAAGGTCTAGTGGAAGCCGACTAGTACGCCATCTTGGACCTATTTTGTTCTAATCAGTTTATGTCATTCTTTTAAAGCCTGTCCCCTGCCCCCTTCCCTCCTGTTTCAGTTACATCCTCATAGGGTTGTCATGAGGATTAAAGGATTTAAGACTGGAATAGGGGCTGCTCTCTCCTTCTGAGATAGCCCATACTCTGCCTGTGAAGTGTGTTTCTCTCTAAATAAATCCACTTCTTACCTTAAAAAAAAAAACCCTCAGAATGGGACAAAATATTTGCAAATGAAGCAACTGACAAAGGATTAATCTCCAAAATTTACAAGGAGCTCATGCAGCTCAATAACAAAAAAATAAACAACCCAATCCAAAAATGGGCAGAAGACCTAAATAGACATTTCTCCAAAGAAGATATACAGACTGCCAACAAACACATGAAAGAATGCTCAACATCATTAATCATTAGAGAAATGCAAATCAAAACTACAATGAGATATCATCTCACACCAGTCAGAATGGCCATCATCAAAAAATCTAGAAAGAATAAATGCTGGAGAGGGTGTAGAGAAAAGGGAACACTCTTGCACTGTTGGTGGGAATGTGAATTGGTACAGCCACTGTGGAGAACGGTATGGAGGTTCCTTAAAAAACTACAAATAGAACTACCATATGACCCAGCAATCCCACTACTGGGCATATACCCTGAGAAAACCATAATTCAAAAAGAGACATGTACCAAAATGTTCATAGCAGCCCTATTTACAATAGCCCAGAGATGGAAACAACCTAAGTGTCCATCATTGGATGAATGGGTAAAGAAGATGTGGCACATATATACAATGGAGTATTACTCAGCCATAAAAAGAAACGAAATTGAGCTATTTGTAATGAGGTGGATGGACCTAGAGTCTGTCATACAGAGTGAAGTAAGTCAGAAAGAGAAAGACAAATACTGTATGCTGACACATATATATGGGATTTAAGAAAAAAAATTTCATGAAGAACCTACGGGTAAGACAGGAATAAAGACACAGACCTACTTGAGAATGGACTTGAGGCTATGGCGAGGGGGAAGGGTAAGCTGTGACAAAGCAAGAGAGTGGCATGGACATATATACACTACCAAACGTAAAATAGGTAGCTAGTGGGAAGCAGCCGCATAGCACAGGGAGATCAGCTCAGTGCTTTGTGACCACCTAGAGGGGTGGGATAGGGAGGGTGGGAGGGAGGGAGACGCAAGAGGGAAAAGATACGGGAACATATGTATATGTATAACTGATTCACTTTGTTATAAAGCAGAAACTAACACACCATTGTAAAGCAATTATACTCCAATAAAGATGTAAAAAAAAAAAAAAGAGAGACTGGAATAGGGCCTGACATAGCGGTGTGTTTCAGTCGGTTTTCTTTACGACGCTGCAAGTTTTTCATATAGCAATGGGGTTCTACACCCACTCCACCCAAGCTCACAGCGAGTGTGCCCCATGCCCCTCCCCAGAAAATGAATGAGCTATGCTGACCATAAGAGTTACTTGTGGAATTTTGGAAAAAGTACCTGCCAGGCCCCTTCCCTGGACATTCTGAGTTGGAACCACAACCCAGGTGTCAATGAAAAAATGTTGCCTGCCATATCAGTAAACAAAGGATGCTGCAGCTACCAAGCTATCACATTACAGCCGCTCGGATGGTGAGCCCTGAAGTAACTCAGAATAGAAACAGGATGCCCGCCAATCTAGCAGTCAGACACTGCAGCACACACACCCCCACCCACCCATGGTGCACTCTGAGGAGACTCAGGATGAGAAAGCACAGACTACTGGCCCTAGAGAGCTAAGGTGCATATCAAAGAATGATTTCAGTGAGCCCAGACTCTCGCCTCTCCCCATACATAGAAAAGTGCTAAATTCCTTAACTTGAGATATCTGGTTTTCTTTAATTAACAGTAATTTTTTAAAGTGCTGACTACCTGGTCTTTGTTGCAAAAACTCCTATATATCCTAGCTTCCCCGTTACCTCTTCGGAGCGTGATCTGAGAGTCCTGTCTCCTGGGCTTAAAGTCCACGGTATGTCTGCAGAATAAGACACAACTGTCAACTTTTAGGTTGTGCCTTTTTTTTTTTTTTTTTTTTTTTTTTGCGGTACGCGGGCCTCTCACTGCTGCGGCCTCTCCCGTTGCGGAGCACAGGCTCCGGATGCGCAGGCTCAGCGGCCATGGCTCACGGGCCCAGACGCTCCGCGGCATATGGGATCCTCCCAGACCGGGGCACGAACCCGTATCCCCTGCATCGGCAGGCGGACTCTCAACCACTGCGCCACCAGGAAGCCCCTGGGTTCTGCCTTTTTTTTTCAGTCAACACAGGCCACATAGAAGTATGTTCCCAGTTGAAAACCACTGATCCGGTTCAAACCCCTTAATTTTACTGAAGTCAATCAACTCCATCATGACAAGGTGAAGTCAGCAGCAGAGCCCAGACGGGGAAAGTGAGGGGTTGTTTCCTTTCACTCCTATTGTTGGAACCATGGCCCCAGTGGTCCTCACAGAAAATGGGACCCTCAAAAGGCGGGGCCATGGGGGGAGTGCCAGAAACCAGAGAGGATGCTGGGAAGCCACAGAGGATGCTGGGAAACCAGAGAGGATGCTGGGAAACCGAGAGGATGCTGGGAAACCAAGAGGACGCTGCGGAAGCACTGGGGTGGTGCTGCTATCCTTTCCATGGCCTCCTTACCTGGCTGCCTCTTCTAGTTCAAAGCACAGTCTCTGGCCCCCTTCCTCAGGGCTCCTTCCTTAGGCAGCAGTAGTGCCTGCTCGTGGGCAGAGCAAGGCCTTGGGACAGCAGCCTTTCAATGGCTGAAGGATGGAAGGGAGAGATCGAGGGGCCGGAAAGGCTGTGAAGGCACAGATCTTCTTCGACTTACGATGGGGTTACCTCCCAATAAACACATCATACATCGAAAATATCCTAAGTAAAAAATGCATTTAATACACCTAAACTATCGATATCACAGCTGAACCTAGCCCACCTTAAACGTACTCAAAACACATATTAGCCTACAGTTGGGCAAAATCATCTAACACAGCCTGTTTTATAATAAAGTGTTGAATATCTCAGGTAATTTACTGAGAACTGTACTTAAAGTGAAAAACAGAATGGTTGTCTGGATCCAGAATGATTGTAAGTGCATCTTCGTGATCGCGTGGCTAACCGGGAGCTGTGTGGCTGCCCCGCCCAGCATCATAAGAGAGCATCAGACCACATATTGCTAGCCTGGGAAAAGGTCAAAATTCAAAATTCCAAGTATGGTTTCTACTGAATTTGTATTGCTTTCACACCATCGTAAAGTCGAACCGTGTAAGTCAGAGACCACCTGTTTTTGTGTGCATGGCTGGAGACCAGACCAGGAGGGCAGGCAGGTCCAGGTGCCTGTTCATCTCTCCACCCAATTGTTATGATTCAGAAAGTGTCAGGCGTTTCAAAGAAGGAAGGCTCTAGATGCAGTGCAAAGTTTGGAGGATGAGTCAGCATTCACCAGGTTGGGTGAGGGGGATAGTAAAGATATAGAGGTGTGAAGCAGCTTCTAGGCATTTTAGGAGAAGTGAAGCAGTAAAAGCCCAGCAGTGCAGTTGCAGGGTTATTCTGCTTGTCAGCTATGTGACAGCTGAGGAAGAAGGTACCAGAGAGGCAAGGCAAGAGGCAGGGAGAATGGAGTGGAGCTGATGACATCATTAACATTTTTTCCACTTTGCTACATAGAATTAGTTATTATCATTTATAATCACTACATGATACTTCAGAATGTTTTGGCTTATTCAGTGATAATAATAATAGAATATTTACGCTCACTTATACTTCACATATTTTACCTTCTTTAATTCTTTTGTTGTTGTTGTTTTATTTTTATTTTTTTAATTCTTTGCACCACACGGCTTGCAGAATCTTATTTCCCCAACCAGGGATTGAACCCGGGTCCTGGCAGTGGAAGTGCAGAATCCTAACCACTGGACCACCAGGGAATTCCCTTGGTTTTTTAATTTTTAGATTTTTCTTTATTTTTATTTTTTCTTATTTTAAAAATTATTTTCTTAAAATTTTTTTAACTTTCTTTAATTCTTACAATAATCTTGTGGGAACGGCCCAACTCTAATCATCAGCCTCATTTTACAGAAGAGGAAACTGAGGCATGGAGAGGGGACATAACTTTCTCTAGGTCACACTGTTAGTTAGTGGCAGAGCTGGGACTTGAATCGGGTAGGCTGGCTCTTGAAGCTGTACCTCTAACCACTATGCTGCATCTCTTGGCTCCACTGGCCCTCAAACTTTTCCGGAGGGTCCTCTTTGAGCCTGGGCTTCACGCATAGGAGGAAGTCCCTGTATCACAGGAGCTTTCAGTCTAACGAACAATTTCCCTCTGGTTATACATTTAAGCTTGCTCCCTCTTTTCTCCTATTAAAAATAGCTCTCAGAAAAACAAAGCTTTGATAATCCCGAAAATGGACTAGTGGGTCAAAAGTTTTACTTTGCCGGGCCTCCCTGGTGGCGCAGTGGTTGAGAGTCCGCCTGCCGATGCAGGGGATACGGGTTCGTGCCCCGGTCTGGGAGGATCCCATATGCCGCGGAGCGGCTGGGCCCGTGAGCCATGGCCGCTGGGCCTGCGCGTCCGGAGCCTGTGCTCCGCAACGGGAGACGCCACAAAAAAAAAAAAAAAAAAAAAAAAAAAAAAGTTTTACTTTGCCGCTCTTTTGCATGCTGCCAGCTTGCTTTCCAAAAGTGTAGATTCCATTTAAACCACAGCAACAGCATGTGTGTGGGTATGATGACTTCACTGCAACCTCACCAGCACTGGGCGTTATCTTGTCCAAAAAATGTTTGGTACCCAGCATGTTCAACAGACAACTCCTCCTGCGGTCCGCATTCCCAACGCATCCCTGAATGAAAGGAAAAACTCATGAAAGATTATTAGCCTATGGAGAAGACAGAGGACCCGTGCAGACCTGTGAAGAGAGCCAAACTCATGGGGGGTTTTGCCTTTAGGCTGCGAATGTTACTATCTTTTCCTTTGTCTAATATAAAAATGTATCCTTGAGGCAGTAATGGGATTTCAAGAGCAAGAGGTACAGGCAGAGAACATATAACCTCGAGCAAAAACATGTAAGTGAAAAAGGAAAGAAGGTGGATGGACAGATATCACATTCCCCACAAAACATTTCACCAAGAGTAAATATTCCCCTTCATTTAATGGCACCAACCTCCCTCCTACCCACGCCTCCTCTTGCATCTATCTTATTGTATTGTGATTATTTCTGCTCCTGTCTCGTGACCAGACTGTGAGGCTAGACCTAAGGGCAGGGACATTTTCCCACCTAGTTTCCGGGAGTAGACAGTGATACCCAGTGAGTGGCTCAAGGGACCCCAAAAGAAGGTTCTCTGAGAATGTTCTGTAAACTGTTCTGAACACCCTGCTTCCTCTCCCCACCACCATAGATGATACTGATTGCTAACACTCATGGTATAGTCTTTTTTTTTTTTTTTTTTGGCTGCGTTGGGTCTTTGTTGCTGCGCGTGGGCTTTCTCTAGTTGCAGCGAGCAGGGGCTACTCTTCGTTGTGGTGCGCGGGCTTCTCATTGCAGTGGCTTCTCTTGCTGCGGAGCACAGGCTGCAGGCATGCGGGCTTCAGTAGTTGTGGTGCATGGGCTCAGTAGTTGCGGCTCGCTGGCTCTAGAGCACAGGCTCAGTAGTTGTGGCGCGTGGGCTTAGCTGCTCCGCGGCATGTGGGATCCTCCCGCACTAGGGATCGAACCCCTGTCCCCTGCATTGGCAGGCGGACTCTTAAGCACTGTGCCACCAGGGAAGCCCCAGTATAGTCATTGTGAGAAAGAAGAATCACCTGCACTCATTTTTGTTGGGGAGGGGGATGGGCAGGAGGGAGGCAAAGCTCTTGAAAGCCATGATGTGCTATAACAGGATCTGGGGAACACACAGTACTGGGGAGAAAGTGGACCCAGGTTCGTGCTCTCTATTTTTCTTTTCTCACCCCAGTGCTTGGCCCAGAGCTGAGTGGGCTCCATGAAGCCCTGCGCTTGACTAGCTCACATCAGTCGCTCAAAGCCACCTGAGTGGGCTGCGGATGGTGCATTAAGACAATAAGCAGACACACTCCCAGCAGAGCCCTGTGGCAGTGGGGAGGGTTTGATTTGCATTTGGAGGCAAACTGTTTCTCTATCTTTGTCTCTTCCTTAAAAGGAGGGAAATGGAAATGTGTTACCAAAGCTAGTAGGCAGGGCCACTGGGCTGCAAAAGGGAGGCTTTGTGAGCCCCTGGTGGCCCCCCACGGTGGGACAGTTGTCAGTTCTGATGGCCAGAGGGAGGTGTTTGATGGCAAATAAGAAATTTGGGGGAGGAGGTCAGGTGTGCCAGAAGGACCCCAGGGTCTGTGCACAAAGGCAGAAACTTTAGACCGGGCTGCTTCCTGGCTGGAGGGTGAGGGGCAGGCCAGGGAGCAGGGGAGGCTGACATCTGGAACTGCTCCGTGAGTTGGCTCAGTGCAGCCTGCCCTGCGCCTGTCAGCCCTTTGCCATCACAAGCTTTTAGAGAGAGTAGCAGAAGCATGCACTTCCTTTGCTATCACAGTTCCACTTTTAGAAAGTTATTCCCTGCAGATGTGC
Source organism: Mesoplodon densirostris (assembly GCF_025265405.1). Taxonomy (NCBI): domain Eukaryota; kingdom Metazoa; phylum Chordata; class Mammalia; order Artiodactyla; family Ziphiidae; genus Mesoplodon; species Mesoplodon densirostris. Next base: position 51,777,371 of record NC_082678.1, on the reverse strand, counting down.
CTGCAGTAAACCACAGATGTGTACTGTAAAGGTAAAACCAGGAAACTCCCTAACTGTCCATCTGAGAAGGCCGGGTTAACCATCTGTGGGATGTTAGGAGCCTGTACAAAAGGAGATAAAGCTATAGGAAGAGAATAGAGCAAGTTCTAGAATGGTATGCTCAATTTATAGTTGAAAAATCTTGGAAGCATTTACACCAAGCTGTTAACAGTGAGATGTCAGTTGGGGGAGAATTGGACTTTCATTCAGATTCTATTTTATATACTTCTGTCTTGTTTGGACATTTTACAGCAAACATTTTATTTTTATTTTTATTTTATTTTATTTTTTATTTTATTTTTTTTCTTTTTGCGGTATGCGGGCCTCTCACTGTTGTGGCCTCTCCCGTTGCGGAGCACAGGCTCCGGATGCGCAGGCCCAGCGGCCATGGCTTACGGGCCCAGCCGCTCCGCGGCATATGGGATCCTCCCAGACCGGGGCACGAACCCGTATCCCCTGCATTGGCAGGCGGACTCTCAACCACTGCACCACCAGGGAGGCCCTACAGCAAACATTTTTAAAAAGTCAATTTAGGACTTCCCTGGTGGCGCAGTGGTTGAGAATCCGCCTGCCAATGCAGGGGACACGTGTTCGAGCCCTGGTCCGGGAAGATCCCACATGCTGCGGAGCAACTAAGCCCGTGCGCCACGACTACTGAGCCTGTGCTCCAGAGTCCGCGAGCCACAACTACTGAGCCAGCATGCCACAACTACTGAAGCCCACATGCCTAGAGTCTGTGCTCCACAACAAGAGAAGCCACCACAATGAGAAGCCCACGCACTACAGTGAAGAGTAGCCCCTGCTCAATGCAACTAGAGAAAGCCCACGCGCAGCAACGAAGACCCAACACAGCCAAAAAAAAGAAAGAAAGAAAGAAAAAAAAAGTCAATTTAGGGAATTCCCTGGTGGTCTAGTGGTTAGGACTCCACGCTTTCACTGCGGAGGGCCTGGATTCGATCCCTGGTCTGGGAACTAAGATCCCACAAGCCGCACAGCATGGCCTAAATTAATAAGTACATAAATAGTCCATTTAAAAAATGCTAAAGACAAATTTCTGCCCTTAATTCTGAGAACAGGTCATCCCAGCAAGGGCACGGAGCACCAACCTGCTTTCCCCTTTATTCTGGCCACATTCTCTACGGGGGGGAGCATGGGGGGCTTGGGAGCTAAGCCCTTCTGCCTCTCTGCCGTGTTTCCTGGCACAAAATTTAGCCCTTCTGTGCCTCACTGTGTCCACACGTAATGCAGGCAGAGGTGATACTGTGTTAGCAAAACTCAGTGTAAGAGAGGTCTTGCAGCAGCCCGACTTCACGGCCAGGGCAATGTGGGTTCAGAGTCAGACTCAAGCTCAAGGTGGGGAAGGAGGCAGGAAAGAGAGGAGAGAGAGGAGAGGAAGAGTTCGTTTCTTCTGGACTCAGACCCTCCTCCACCTGACTCTCTCGCTGACCTCCCTGCTGGCATGGGAGGTCTTCGTGTCACTTGGGCCCAGAGCTTCCTTCCCTGACGCTGCCCCCAACTTCTCCAAGGTCCCATCTTCCTGGGTCTCTCCAGCCATCTCCAGCAAAACAGACCTGGGCTGTACAGGCTGCTTCTAGCTTCCCTAAGACTGTGTAGCTCACACCTTTGGACCAAGCGACAAAAGTGTCCTCTTTATCAGCAAAAAGTGAGAATTTTGGACAGACAAAGAAATGTAGACTGCAGACATCCCAGGGCAGTTTCAGAAGCAGAGGGAAGACTGGATGGGCTTGAGTGGGCATGAGAGACCGGTGGCCACTGCAGCCTGGGATGCAAACAGACCCCAATGAGTACGATGCGGGGTGTGTGTGGGATGGTGGGAGGGGGGTGACAGAGTGAGAGGGGGTGTCAGAGCCAGTCAGAGAGGTGGATCCCAAGGGAATCCAATGCCAGGATGAGGTGTCCCAAATCCGGCAGCTGAACTTGAGATGCAAAGGGGAGACCAGTGATTTGGGGACCCACCCAGGCAAGCCCAGCCTCCAGGGTCTGAGATCACACATTCTGAGCTCTTGTGGCTGTGGCCTTAGAAGTTCCCTAGAAGCTGCCTGTCAGAGTGTCTCCTGACCTGCCTTGCACTTTAGGGACTCCTCAGATATCTGTCACATGAGTGCACCAGGAAGGAAATGGAGATGCCCTTCCCACTCACATCCTGCCACTGGGCCACTGATGCTCAACAGCAAACAAGGCCACCGGCCTGACCCAGTTTCCCCGCTGTGCCAGCCAAGCCCGAGGAGCCGCAGATGAGGCCAGAGCAGGAGTCCAGGGTGACTCCGAGGCGCCGCCCTGCGGCCCCGCTGCCCTCCTCTCCCATCGCCTTGGACGGGAGGCGTTTCTGACTTTGGCCCCGGCCGTGACTCCTGTGACTCATGTCCGGGAGGAGAAAGGGGCCTTTGTGGTCCCCGAGCTGGCCCGAGGCTGGCGCGTCCCTTGGGCAGCACCGCCCCCCGGTGGCCGCGGCGCCCCGGGGGCGTAGCCCAGCTCCTGCCCTGCTGGCCCTGCGATCGGGAGCCCGGTCCGCCCCCGTGAAAAGGGAGGGGGATCACCATCTTCCTGAGGGTGTGGGCTGCGTTCTGGGTGAAGCCTCAACAAAGGATGGAATTGTTCGTCCAGCGCTCGGAGAAAGGGCAAGCTCCGGCATCCTGGACCCCCGCGCCTGGGGAGCCCTTTTACAGAGCGGGGCGGGGCCCCTGGCCTTTTCTGGTGAAAGCCTGGCTTGGTTCCTGCTTTCCGCATCCCCGAAATCACGTGTCTGCTGCATTTTAAAAATAGATGCGAACATCTGCAGTTCCCCTTTTGTGAGTGGCCTATTCATATCTCTTGTCCATTTTTTCTATTTTTTTTTCTCGTATTGATTTTTATAAGTTCTCCTGACATGTTGAGTCTGTCACGTGCTGCAAATATTTTTCTAAGCTTAGAGTTTACCTCGATTTTGTTTTTAGCGAGTTTTGACACATACACGTTACATTTTTATGAGGACTTTTTGATGTTTTGCTTTATTCTTTCCCCCTTTGCTTTCTGCTTATAGGACTGTTTCCATCTGAGTATCAGACAAAAGATTTCCCTAATTTTCTTCTAGAGCTCGATTTTTGTTTCTTTTCTCCCCCTCCCCGCCTTCCTCCTTTTTTTCCTGCTCCTCCTTCTTCATTAGCTTTTTTTTTTTTTTTTTTTTTTTTTTTTAGTAATTATTTATTTGGCTGTGCCGGGTCTTAGTTGCAGCATGTGGGATCTAGTTCCCTGACCAGGGATTAAACCTGGGCCCGCTGCATTGGAAGTGCGGAGTCTTAACCACTGGACCACCAGAGAAGTCCCTTCATTCGCTTTTAAATCCTGGAATTAATTTTGCTATAAGGGTGAAGTAAAGATCTAAGCTTATTTTTTTCCAAATAGTTAGCTAACTTCCTAAATACCATTATTCAGCCTTTCTCCTTTAGTAGAATATTTCCTTACGGATTTGAAATACCACCTCGATTATAGAATAAATGCTTGGGCCTGTTTCTGGCCAGGACCCCGACCCTTATACACAAGTCAAAGGGTATAGACTTCTTAAAAAAAAAAAAAGTATTAGACCACTTCTCATGGATTTAGGACATATTCACATTCTTTAAGATCCAGATAAAAATGCAGTCCTGAGTGAGACATCTGCACATGAAAACTGGATGGGAAATATTTCATTTAAAAGGACAAGAACATTTTGGGGAATTCCTTGGCAGGCCAGTGGTTAGGACTCTGTGCTTTCTCTGCCGAGTGTGTGCCCAAATTAAACAAATGAACAACAACAACAACAAAAGTACAAGAACATTTCAAATTCTTATAATACAAGATAGCAAGCCTTCCTCCAGAATGGCTAGACTAATTTATATTCCACCAGAAGAGTATGAGAATGCCCTTTCCCTATACGCATGCCAAGGTTGAGTATTATTTGTAAAAAACGGGTCCCAATTTGAAAGACAAAAAGTACCACTTCATTGTTCTGTCTTAATTTACAGTTCTTTGCTGCTGGGGAAACCCTTTCAGCAGGACCACCTGGGCAGGGATGGCAACTGACCTGTTTCCTCACCTGTGGTTCACCTGAGACCTGCCTTTGCCTCCTCTCTCTACTCCTTATGGATGGGTGACTGTGATATTTTTTTAAATTGAAGTGAAATCCACCTAACATTAAATTAACCATTTAAGCAAACAGTTCATTGGCATTTAGTACATTCACAGTGTTGTGCAACCCTCACCTCCATCTAGTTCCAAAATATTTTCATCACCCCCAAAGCAGACCCATATCCATTAAGCAATCACTGTCCATTCCTCTCTCCCCACAGCCTGGTAACCATGAATCTGCTTTCTGTCTCTGTGGATTTAACTATTGTGGATATTTTATATAAATGGAATCATACATTATGTGACCTTTTGTGTCTGGCTTCTTTCTTTTAGTGAAATGTTTTTGAGGCTCATCCATGTTGTAGCATGTATCAGTACTTTGCTCCTTTTTATGGCTGAATAATATTCCATTGTATGGCTATACCATAATTTGCTTATCCATTCCTCCATTGATGGACTTTTGGGTTGCCTCCATTTTTTGACCGTTGTGAATAGTGCTATGAGCATTCATAGAGATGATGATTTTTATGAAGTAATAATTGGGGAGCAATCTGACAAAGCAAGTTTTCTAATCTGTGACTTTTTTAATACGAAAATTTCATGGTGTTGTAAACGTAAATCACATTTTGACATACATTTAATGATATCAATTTTATTGATTTCCAGGAATGCCTGGGTAAAAAAGAAAAAAAAAAATCCAAAACCTGTAGAGAGTAGGGAAGTGAATGAGCATTTGTTGAGCATGGATGTGCCGGGTCTAATACTGTGCAGGTAGCAGAAGCTGCCCCCGGGCCACCCGGAGTCACCTGCAGATAGTAGCTTTAGGAAGGTAGCTTTGGCATCTCTGCCTCAGGACATACCCCGGATATGGAGCCCACACAGGGGCAGCTCAGAAGTACCAAGGAATTGCCAGTACCCCAGTTGTGACCCTCAACCAACGAGGAGCATCTTTACACCCCTCTGCCATATCCTGATGTGTGTTCTATGCAACCCCTCAGAGGGTCCCGGTGGGAGTGACCCCAGTTGCCCACAGTGGTCACTTCCTCATGAGTGCAGACTTCAGGGGCCTTCCTCCCTTCCCTGTCCCACCTCCCCTCCTTCACCGCATGTTGGATTTCCGACTCCTCCCCTTGTTTTTTGTTTTGTCTTTTACCTGGAGCAAATTACTCAAACCCTGTGCCTTAGGGACCTTTATAACATAGAGCTAGTCCTAGTACCTGCCAGGATGAGGACAAAATGAACTAACATGTGTGAAGTGTGTAGATAGTGCCTGGCACAGGGTCTGTGCTCAAAATGTCAATCATGATAATATAAATAGGACCAGCATGGGCTGTGGGAAATAAAACACACCTGGCTTCAGTTTCCTCATCTGAAATGTGGATTAAAATGCCTCTTTTGGAAGATGAGGGTGAGCAGTACATGGAACAACATAACCTATGTGAAAAAGCACAGGGCCCAGCCCTAGGTGAGGACCGATGCTGGGCAGTCCAACCACGCTCTCTTTATCTACTGGCTGTGCCATCGTGAGAGAGTGACCTCCACCAGGCTGGAGAAGCCAGTGCTGGGGCACAGGCGAGATGGTTTCAGAGTCCCTGGCCGCTTCCTCCTTTATCTCTGGAGAATGGTGTGACCTCAGGCGGGTTATATCCCTGAGGCCCTGGTTTCCACATGCCCTAAAAGAAGTGAATTTAGGGGATGGCTAAATGCCCTACTGGCTCTAAAGACCTAGAGAGTGTCCTGACCTGGGATGGACACACACACACACACTCGGCAGAGAGGAAGCATCTGCACATCTGCTGGGCCACTTGAGTCACCTCCTGGAGCTGTAGGCCCCAGGCTCTGTTGGCCTTGAAAATCACCCCAGAGAAGAATAATGAGTCTGGAAAACTTTTCCAGGCATTTTCATGTGTGAAAGCTGTTTTCTTCTTAGGCCCCTCCTCCCCTTTTGTCACTTTGCAAATGTCTGTGGTTGTCTTGCCAAGTCTTGGAATCGGGCCACATCTCCCCATTGACAGCTGTGTTGAGGGGTTGGGGGGGGAGCCTCGAAAGATCAGCCTGCCCCTTTCTTTCTCACTGCCCTCTCCCCAGCTCCCGCAAGAATCTAAGTAACCCAGAGGAAGAAGTAAACAGCTCACAGTGTTTTACAGGGGTCATAAAACATGGCTCCACCCTCCAGAGAAAGTCAAGATTGGGAAGTAACCACAGAACAGATGGGGCCTGGGGAGGGGCAGGCACCAAGTGCAGAGACTTAGAGGAAAGTGGCGGGAGGGACTGAGAGAGCATGCGCAGTCCATTATCTGGGCTCCAGGCCTCAGATCCACAGGCTGGGTTTTCTCTCAGGGGCCAGGCATCTCAAGGGGTGGGGAGGAGACATAGAAGTTTCTTTATTTTCTACAACCGTGCCTCACTTCTGAGTCCCTTTTCCATCAGGCTGGTGGGGGGAAATATGTCACTTCTTCCAGGAGCTATATCCTAGTTCTGAGATCTTAATGCAATAACGCGTGGTAGGAGGATGGTGTTTTGGTTCTCGTGAAACAATTCCCAAGTCACTTCTGAGGTTCTCCTGCCCCGTCTGCAGGCCCCCGTCTGCAGGCCCCCATCCTTCAGGTCCGATGTTTTCCTGTTACTTCCTCAGGGTCACTGTCACAGCCCAAGGGCATCCCCAAACCATTCCCCCCAGGCTCCCACTGCCTCCTGGGGCCTCTGTCATTCTCCTTCAGGCCACGGGACCCTCCTTCTGGTTCTGGACCAGGGCCCTCCCCTCACTTCTCTGGCCAAGGTGTCCTGAACACTTGCATGAGCCACATACATTAATATATACATCCTGTTTAATCTCACCACAATCTCTTGATACTATCCTCATTTTATGGATGAGGAAACTAAGGCTTAATAAGGTCACGTAAGTAATAAGTGTCCTTTCCACCTGTATACCCAAACCGCTTTGTGAAAAGGGGTGCACGAGTTGAGCGAACAAAAGCCTAAACTTTGTTGTTGTTACACGGACGAACTCTTTATGCAAACAGAACTTCCATGGGAAACCTGAAAGTGTGTTTCTGCTCTGGTTGAAGGTGACTGGTCCGAGGCTCCATGTACAGCCTCCTCCTCCCCCTCCCCCCTGGGGGGGCACCTGGGGCATTTTAGTGATGTCCCAGGCCCAGGAGCCATCTGGTCTGTATGGCCTCCAGGCCGGCTCTACAGTCAGCCCCCCAGACCTGGATGGGGACATTTCTTGGTGCCCAGCCCAGTGGATTTCCTTGGAAGACATCAACTTCATGGCACACGCAATCGTAACTTCCTGCTTTGTTCTTCCTTTGAGATTGCTGGGCCCCAAGCCTGGACACCGTGTCCAGGCCAGATCTATGGGCATCTGAGAGGGTTTGGAGGCTGGCCCACCCCCGCTGCCCAGTCTCTCCACTGCATCCACTGCAATCAGCCAAGGCTGCATGGGGCCAATTGCTTTATATAAACGTTAATCCTGCTCAGAGCTGGATTGACAGGGCCTTTGGGAAGGGCCAGAAGGAACAGGGCTGTAGTTTATCCCCCGAGACTGTTTCTGTTTTTGTTTTTTCTTTTTGGCAAATCTCTTCTTTGAGGCTGCTGCTATCTCGTCCCATTTTATTCATAAAATGGATGTTTCAAGAAACACTAATAGCCCTTGGGCTTCCAGAGCTGGTCATTTCATCCATTCCCTCACTGGATAAACATTAGGTGAGCACCTACTGAGTACCAGGTGCTGTGCTAAGCACCGGGGATGCAAAGGCAAGGAAGATGCATCTCCTTCACCGTCCACAGGTCACAGGTCACAGGTCACATTTCATGCCTCTGTGCTTTTCTAGCCCTGGGAAATTGTAGTGTACATTTGCTGGCCCTTGGCCACTCAGCATTCATTTCCCCTAACAGCTCTCTGGTTTCCTTTCCCATGACCTGCCCCCCACAAGCACAGCCTTGCTGAGATAATGAATCAGGGGAAACTTGCCCTCCCCTCGTGGAAATCAAAGGGGTGTCTGGAGGTTTTCTCAGCCACAGCTGTTCCTCTCTCTGCCCCAATGAGACCAAAGCCTGGAGACACGGCCCAAGGCCTGCTAGTCAGACTCCTTTCCAGGACTTTGAAACAAGGTTGGGAGAGACAGTTGGTATATTCACCCCAGCAGCATAACCTAACTGCCAAGGAACTTCTCTTCTGCTTCCTATACTTCTTCCAAGCCTAGTTCTCCAGCCTTCTTATGGATTTTGGGGACCTCCCAAGTTTTCTTTTCTTTTCTTTACGACAGCCAGAGTTGGTTTCTGTTGCTTGCAATCGAAGAACCCTGACCAGTATCCTAGGTTCCAGCTGTTATCTCAATTGCATCTAACTTGCTTGCCACATCTGTTGCTGAGTACCTGTTCTGGGCCAGGGATTGTGTATACATAGACCTGGAGGAAGACTGATAAGCAAACAGCTAGTGTTTAAACTAGGAGAAGTGTCCGGAAGCTCAGGGAACAAGGGAGGAAGAGGTCAGCTCCACCTGAGGGCAGGAGGAAGCCAAGAAAGCAGGTCATCCAAACGGAGTTCCCTGCTCTTGCCCTCTCTCTCCTCCCCTTCTTCAACCTTCCCAACACAGCAGCTGGAGGAATCGTTTACAAATCAGATCAAGTCACTGTGAGCTCAAAACCCTCACTCAGAGTACAAGCCAAGTCCTACGATGGCCTACAGACCCTTTGTAACCTGGCTCTTCAGCAAAGGACTGTGTCTCCTAATCCTGTGCAGTGGGGCAGGGCCACAGGGTCAAGCTCTCTCCAACCAGAAGGAGAGAGGCTGCCACAGAGACTATTTATTTTTTAATTTTAATTATGGTAAAATACACATATCCTAAAATTTATGAATTTAACCATTTTCAAGTGTACAGTTCATTGGCACTAAGTACACTCACATTGTTGTGCAACTATCACCACCATCCATCCACAGAACTCTTCAGCTTGTAAAACTGAAACTCTATACCCATTAAACAATAACTCCATTCCCCCCACCCCACTCTGTCCCTGGCAATTCTTCTAACTCTGAGAATTTGACTGCTCTAGGTACCTCATATAAGTGGAATCTTATAGTATTTGTCCTTTGGTGACTGGCTTATTTCACTTAGCAGAATGTCTTCAGGGTTCATCCATGTTGTAGTGTGTGTCAGAATTTCCTTCCTTTTTAAGGCTGAATAATATTCCACTGTATGTATATATCACATTTTGTTATTCATTCACCTGTAGATGGACACTTGGATTGCTTCCACCTTTTAGCTATTATGAATAATGCTGCTATGGGACTTCCCTTGTGGTGCAGTGGTTAAGAATCCTCCTGCCAATGCAGGGGATACGGGTTCGAACCCTGGTCCGGGAAGATCTCACATGCCACAGATCAACTAAGCCCGTGCACCACAACTACTAAGCCTGTGCTCTAGAGCCCGCGAGCCACAGCTACCGAAGCCCAGCACCTAGAGCCCGTGCTCCACAACAAGAGAAGCCACCGCAGTGAGAAGCCCGTGCACGGCAACAAAGAGTAGCCCATGCTTGCTGCAACTAGAGAAAGCCCATGCGCAGCAACGAAGACCCAACACAGCCAAAAATAAATAAATAAATTTATAAACAAAAAAAATAATGCCGCTATGAACATGGGGGTACAAATATCTCTGAGTATCTGCTTTCAGTTCTTTCTGGCGGACACCCAGATCAAATGAGGAAGCACCATACTGTTTTTGGTTGTTTTGTTTTGTTTTTGGCTGCACCACACAGCTTGCAGGATCTCAGTTCCCTGACCAGGGATTGAACCCGGGCCCAGTGAGTGAAAGTGCCCAGTCCTAACCACTGGAGCGCCAGGGAAGTCCCGACCACCATACTGTTTTTGACAGCAGCCACAGCATTTTGCATCCCCACCAACAGTGCACAAGCGTTCCAGTTTCTCCACAACCTTTTCAACGCTTCTTGTTTTTTGTTTTTTGATAATAGCCAACCTAATGGGTGAAGTGGTATCCCATTGTGGTTTTGATTTGCATTTCTTTTATGATTAGTGATATTGAGTATGTTTTTTTTGTGCTTATTGACCAGTCCTATATCTTCTTTGGAGAAATGTCTATTTAAGTCCTTTGCCCATTTAAAAATCATATTGTGTGTTGTCTGGTTCTTGAGTCATAGGAGTTCTTTATATAGTCTGGATATCAACCCCTTATCATGTATAGAGTTTGCAAATATTTTCTCCGGTTCTGTGGGCTACCTTTCCACTGTGTTACTTGTGCCCTTTGACGTACACCATGGAGATTTTAAAGGGTTGGTGGAAGTCAGCCAGTTTGGGCAGCAGCGGAGCGAGAGGAAGTTGTTTCCGTCAAAGGAAACAGCCTGTGTAAACACAAAGAGGAAAGAAACAGCAAAAAGTAAGTAGTTGAGTTTTGCTAGAACATGTGTGCAGGGGGTAGGAAGTGGGGAGAGGTGAGGCTGGAGGAACAATAGGCCAGCTAAGTGGCTTGGAGTCTATTCTAAGGTGGAGCTACTCAAGGAGTGGTCCCAGGGCCCCTGCCTCAGCATCACCTACTAGGAGTTTGTGAAAAACGCACTCTTGTTGCTTCAGCTCTGACCTACACTGGGCTTTAACAAGTCCCTGGGATTATTCTCACGTTCGGTCAAATTTGAGCGCTGTTCCAAGGGTGCTGAGGAGCCACCGAGGGGTCCGGCTAGGCTGATGGAAAGATGACTTGGGCTGTGCTTCAGGTTGGGGCACCCCGGGCCCCCTACGTCCTCCAGCCACCCCACGTCCACCGCCGCCCCCGGCCACCTCCATCCGTCCAGCCACAACCCCCACCCCCAGCACCGTATCACCCCCTCTCCCCCTAGTCGCCTGACCCTCTGCAGGGTCCAGCGTCAGAGGCGGAGGGGGCACCGCTGCTGCCGAAGCCAGGCCCACATTCCTCTCACTTCCTGCCATTGTCCCGGGTTCCTGTGGCCGCGACTCTGCACTCGCCCGGGGCCTCCTCACGGCCCCGGGGAGCGATGACTCATTTCCCTTCTCCCCAGTGACATAGTCCTGCGCCCAGTTTAGCCGGCCCGGGCGGCGGCCCGGCACCCTCCCCGCCGGCCTCGCCTGCGAGGCGCTTCTCGGCCCGCAGGGGGTGCCCGAGCCCGCAGCGCCTTCCCCGGGCGCCGGAGCCGAGCCGGCTTCCCTCGGCTGCCAGGACTCAGCTCCCCCGGCCGGCGAGGAGCGGGAGAAGCCTCTGACCCTGCTCTTCCCCGCCCTCTGCCCGGAATCAGATCCCTGACGGTCACGGATGGGGAAACTGGGACCTGGGGGAGGGGGTGTTCCTTGATTAAGGCAGCGCAGCCCATCCTGGGAAGCGGGGGGACTGGAATTCAGCACTCTCGCCCCACACACCCGCGGGCATTAATTTTACCCTCCTCGCCCCTCCCCCCCACCCCATGGTGTTTCCCGTGCAAAGTTTGCAGACAATAATATTTCCCAGATTCTGATCATTTGTGGGCCCTGAAACAAGGCCACCCCTGGAAGCAGCAGGAGCGGAGGGCAGCTGGGGCTTCACTTGGGAAGCAAGTTGATCAGTGGTGGCTTTATGACAGTGTGGTGGCTTCATATCTCCTGTGGACACTGAAGATTGCTTTTTTTTTTTTTTTTTTTTTTTTGCGGTACGCGGGCCTCTCACTGTTGTGGCCTCTCCCATTGCAGAGCACAGGTTCGGGACGCACAGGCCCAACGGCCATGGCTCACGGGCCCAGCCGCTCCGCGGCATGTGGGATCCTCCCGGACCGGGGCACGAACCCTCGTCCCCTGCATCGGCAGACGGACTCTCAACCACTGCGCTACCAGGGAAGCCCTGGCTTGTTCTTTTAAAAAGTCAGCTTTTTTGGGGGGGTGTGTGTGCTGCACCGAGGACATTCGGGATCTTAGTTCCCCAAGGAGGGATGGAACCCACGCCCCCTGCACTGGAAGGGCGGATTCTTAACCACTGGACCGCCGGGGAAGTCCCCCAAAGTCAGCATTTTTGAAGTGCGTGGTTGAGTTCTGGGAAGCGTACCTCCAAAGGCGGAGCACCTGTGAGACACCCGCAGGACCCTCCCAGAAGGTGCACAGGAGCCGCTGGGGACAGAGTCAGAGAAAGCCGATTCCTGTTATGTGTGGCCCTATTTCTATCAGTGGACTGATGGGGGCTCGGGGGGGTTGCGCTAACACAGCTAGTGGGGAGTGGGCTTGCTGTCCCTGGAAGTGTTCAAGCAGGTGCTGGACTGGCACCCTGGGCGGGTGGCATAATGGGGGTTTACCTCAGGACGGGAACCTGGGCGAGGTGGACCTCAGGTTGTTGCTTGGAGGCACGAACAGCAACGCAGAGGGCATCTCTGAGGCCGCCCATTCCTGGCCCTGCAGCCATGATGCCTTGAGAGCAGAGGCTCAGGGGAATGGAGTAAAAGCTCCCGAGCCTTCTGGGGAGTTGTTCCTGGCTGGTCTGCATGTCCTCCTGAGGGGCGGGATAGCGCTGACCTAACCCTGCCGTCCTGCCTGGTGGCCTGGCTGCCCTCTGATGAGACAGTGGAAGGAGCCTCGCAGGCTCTGGAATCAACCAGATCTGAGTTCAGATCCCACCTCCACCACTTCCTCAGCAAATCCTCTTACTTCTCTGAACCTCAAGTTCTTCAGCTATAAAAGGAGAGTGAAAATATTTACTTAGAGTTGTTGCGAGGTGATGTGTATACAATGCCTGGTGCAGAGTAAGAGCTGAAAGAACATCCGTTCTCTCTGACTCGCTTTAGTTCAGGGGCCAGGCTGTGCCCTCTTGGGAAGCGATGAGAACATTCCTGAAAAGAATGCTGAGTGTTGAAAGGCTCTACAGGTGACTTTAATAAAAAGCCTTTCACTTTTTCCCTGCCCATCTGAAAACTCTTTTTAACAGTGTATGTGGCTGGAACACAACTGTCCTTGGGCAACTCCCTTGACTTCTCCAGTCCCAGTTTATTCCTTTTTAATATGAAGACAGTGGGAAAGGGATTCTCAAACACCTGCTAGCGGGTCCTGTCAACGTTCTTCGATGTGGAAGAACTTTGTAAACCATCTCAGCTTTAGTTCTCCAAACTAGCTGAATCTCTCCACCTGGGCAGCTTCCACTCTGCCTGGATTTCTAACATGTCAGGAGTGGTGGGAGGATGTAGGTTTTGGCATCTCACAAAACTCAATCCTAGCTTCCCCATTTGCTTGCCTTGTTTGCTGACCTCAGAATGAGGACAATAGCAGCTCCTTTGCAGGGTTGCTGGGAGAGTTGAATGGGAACAGATGTGCCAGGTGCTCACACTTATATACTAGGTGCTAAATAAATGGTAATTAATATTTGCATAAAGTGCTTAGAGTGCTGTCTGGCACATAGTTAAGTGCTGTCTAAATGTTTACTAAATAACTAGAAATGTAGATAGATTAAAACAGACATATATAAATAGATATGTGCATAAATAGATATAGAGATAGCAGCTAGATCAAGCTCTTCCCTTCTATACCTCCCGGACTTCTTCTGAAAATTTGTCCACCAACCTCCTTCCCTCCCAGTTCTGACCCCAAATTCCTCTCACCGTGCCAGTGAAATTCAAGGTTTGAGGACTGTAAAAGATGGTTCTTACTCACAAAGAAGTTGCAGATACTGAAAGAGAGGTCCTTCCGGCTCAAACCACTCATCCAACTGCCATCATTGGAGACCCCTCCTTTGTGATAGCATCTTTTAAGACATTTACTCACATAAACTCTTTTTTTTTTTTTTTTTTTGCTGTACGCGGGCCTCTCACTGCTGTGGCCTCTCCCGTTGCGGAGCACAGGCTCCGGACACACAGGCTCCGCGGCCATGGCTCGCGGGCCCAGCCGCTCCGCGGCATGTGGGATCTTCCGGGATCGGGGCACAAACCCGTGTCCCCTGCATCGGCAGGCGGACTCTCAACCACTGCGCCACCAGGGAAGCCCATTCACATAAACTCTTATTTGTGTTCCCCCAACAGCCCCAGGAGGGGTGGTAAGGATAAAGATTAGGCACTTGATATCACCAAAAGGAGCTGGAGGGACACGAAAAGTGCTGGGTTTTCCCCGTCCAAGCCCCAAACAGCTGGCCTTGAGCCATGAGGTCAAATCATAATAATCACCACTATTTAATGGATGGTCAACACGGCTTATCTAATGTCGATAATCCCATTAAGTCAGCATTAAATACCCATTTTACAGCTGAGGAAACTGAGGTTAGATGGGTAAAGTGACTCAAAGTCATTTAGCCAGGAACTGTCAAGTAGGGATTCTAGACCCAGGTCTGAGGACTCCAAACCCATTGCCACTGGACTCTGGCATCCTGACACTCTGCTGGGTGATGGGGGAGAGAGGTCTGGTACCTCCTCTGGGTGGCGCTCATACCAGATACCAGGACAAGAATATGAACAAGGCCCACTTGGGCCCATGCACTCACCTCCCCCAAATCTGAGTTCTGCCTCTGTGCCCTAGGAGGCTTGAAGGGCTGTGTCAGAGCAGCAGAACCACCTTTAGCTCTGTAAAGGGATTTGTCATGGCCTTTGATATTACATAACTAATTGCGTCAACAGCCTCTGTAAAGCTGCTCTCTTCGTGTCTGATGATGGAGCTTTATGTCCATAGGGCAGGCATTTGGGAAGAGAAGACAGATGAAAAGTGGGGGAGGGGGAGTATAAGCTGGAACCTGAGAGGATGGACTGAGACCCATGCTATAGCTCTTCTTGCCTCTGACCTTGATGATGGAGGTTTCCTACAGGAGAAGCATCTCAGAATCTCTTTGTGGAGATGCTAAGCACAAACCTGACCCAGGAGTCTCAGAAGCCACAGGATGGTCTCAGGACAGCTGGGCAGTGGCAGGCTGGGCAGCTGCCTCGCTCATCAGGGTCAGCCAGCAGATAACTAATAACTTGGGTAAGTTACAAAATGCCTGCCTTGCCCTTCTGGGCATTAAAAAAAAATTTTTTTTTTTGTATTAGTTATCTATTGCTATGTCACAAATGACCCCCAAACCTAGCAGGTTAAAACAATCTAAGGTCATTATCTTACACAGTCTCTGTGGGTCAGGAATCTGGCAGCACCTTATCTGGGTGGTTCTGTCTCAGGATCCCTCATGAGGTTAGAGTCAAGCTATCAGCCAGGCCTGCAGTCAACTGAAGTCAACTGAAGTGGGACTGGAGGACCCACTTCTAAGATGGGTCATTCTCATGGCTGTTGGCAGAAGGCCTCAGTTCCTTGCCATATGGACCTCTCCATAGGCATGCTTGAGTGTCCTCCTGACATGTCAGCTTACTTCCCCAGAGCAAGGGACCCAAGAGAAAGCAAAGCAGAAGCCATGATTTCTTTTATGACCTGGTCTTGGTCATCACAAACCATCATTTCTGCCATCTCTTATTTGTTACAGTTCAGCCCTATTCTGTGTGGGAGGAGAATGTGTAAGAGAGCGAATACCAGGAAGTGGGGACCACTGGGGCCGTCTTGGAGGCCACCATGAGGGACACCAGAGTGTCCTGATGTCAGGGTGTTGCTGAAATCAAGAGGCCCCGGGGAGGTTCACCAGAGTGTCTGGCCTTCCCAACTATCTGGAGAGCGCTTTAAGTTCATGGACATCCTCCCATGTCCTGGCTCCTCCCCACAGTCCCCAGCACCATGCTGCCTCAGCATCTCCACTCGGAAATCCAGGAGGTATCTCAAACTAACATGCCCAACACTGAACTTCTGACTTTCCCCCAAACCATCTCCTCTCATACTTTTTCTAGCTGTGGTGAGCGGGAGCTACTCTTCGTTGCAGCGCGCAGGCTTCTTATTGCGGTGGCTTCTCTTGTTGCGGAGCACGGGCTCTAGGCACGCGGGCTTCAGTAGTTGTAGCACACAGGCCCTAGAGCGTGCGGGCTTCAGTAGTTGTGGCTTGTGGGCTCTAGAGCGCAGGCTCAGTAGTTGTGGCGCACAGGCTTAGTTGCTCCGCGGCATGTGGGAGCCTCCCAGACCAGGGATCGAACCCGTGTCCCCTGGATTGGCAGGCGGATTCTTAACCACTGCGCCACCAGGGAAGTCCCTCGCCCACAACTTTGATATCATCATTTCTGTCTCATTTGCCATGTGCAGTCCATCAGCAAATCCTGTTAGCTCTACTTTCAAAACATGTCTGGGATCCACCTACTTCTCTGCACCTCTCCTGCTGCCATCCTGACTGAGCCCCTGGCTGCGCTGAGTCTTCGTTGCTGCGTGTGGGCTTTCTCTAGTTGTGGTAAGTGGGTGAGTCCGGTCTTCTCTTGCCTGGGTCAGTGTGATGGCCTCCTGACTGGCCCCCCTGCCCCTGCTCTGTAGCGTCTGCCTCCACACACTAGGTGAGATGAAAAGCAGGTGAGGGAAGGCCCCACTGAGAAGGTGACCTTTGAGATAAAACCCAAGGAAGTGAGGACGTGAGCCCTGGCTTCATAAGTGAGTCCTGTTAAACCCAGCAACCCTCACACCTCCTACACACCCTGCCTATCTTCCCTGATTTACTTTCTTCCACTGTATTCCCCATCTCTCACCCGACTTACTTCAGGATTTGTTCACTGTTTCCCCTCCGGAATGTAAGCTCAGCCAGGGCTGGGATTATTGTCTGTTGTGTTCCCTGTTGTGCCCCCAGAGCCTAGAGCAGTGTCAGGCAGGTGCTCAGAAAGTACTTGTTGAATAAATAGCAGATCCTGAAGAAAAATTTTTGAAAGGATAAATGGAGCATGATAATAATGTACTAACTTGCCAGCTGTGTGGCATTAAATGAGTCACCTCCCCTCTCTGAGCCTTGGACTAGACACAGGCTCATCCTCAAGGATGTGGTTGTCTTAGAGTGGGCTCGGGGCTGTGTGGAGTTCTAGCTGCAGTGGCTCTGCTGCTTGCCATGGTGAGACCTTGGGCAGGTCACTGAACCTCTCTGCCCCTCTGTTAAATGAGTATAATCATAATAAACAGCCTAAGACATTGTTATAAAGATGACATGGGCTTAGGGACCAGCCCAATAATTGGCACAAAATAGGTCTTCCCAGAGAGGAAGATGACTTGTCCCACTAATTCCAAAATTCTTCCTGCCCTGGTCATGGGACAACTGTGCATCCAAGGCTCTTGGCCTCTGGGATTTTCCAGAACCTGGATCAAGATCTGTTATGATTGCCAGTACTTTTCCACAGTTAAAAACCAGCCCCTCAGGGGACTTCCCTGGTGGCACAGTGGATAAGATGCCGCACTCCCAATGCAGGGGGCCCGGGTTCAATCCCTGGTCAGGGAGCTAGATCCCACGTGCACAGAGTTCGCATGCCACAACTAAGGAGCTGGCGAGCTGCAACTAAGGAGCCCACCTGCTGCAACTAAGACCCGGTGCACCAAATACATAAATAAATATTAAAAACAAACCAACCAACCTATCCCTCTGAGTTCTGCCCCTGACAGTCAGGGAAAGATGCACAAAGGCTCCCAGAGTGGCCCTGTCTACTGAGAGACTCTGTCAGGAGACGAAGGAATTCAGAGGACGCTTTACCTTGTGTGACTGCATCACCCACACACGAAACTACTGAAATCACTCTTTAAATCTGGAGGCAACTTGGAAATAAGTTTGTCCAGAGGCTGCAAATTGGCAGCCACACGCTGGATGGGACTCAGGGACCTGATTGTTCCGTTTGTCCTATACCTCATTTTGAAAACAACAGAATCTGAATGCTTGTGGATAGTTCAGAAAAGTCAAGGTCTGCAGACCCCACCACACCCTAGGGCCTCACACCCAGCCAGATGAGCATCTTTGCTTTGTTTCCGTGGACCCCTGAGTAGGCCATCTATGTGCTTCCCAGGTGCGAATGCAAGATGACTTCTTGGAAAATCGTCTCAGACTCTTGCTACCAGGATCATTTTGGGCTCCTATCCAGCCAGCGGTTAAGAACACAGTAGCCTGTATCATCTACTACCATGGAGTTATCCCCAGGCCCCTTCTCTACGGTTCTTGACCTGCCCCCCAATTTTTCATACCCACCTCCTACTCATGTCCACTTCGGTGTAACAGGAGGGGAGCCAGGCTGGCTCTTTCCTCTGCCAGGAGCATCCTCTCTGTAGCCTGCTTAAGGCCCCTGGTTCTGTATCACCTCCTTTGAGAAGCCTTCCCTAACTTCCCTTCCCTGGTCCCCAGTCAGCCTGATCTGGCCATGCTGTTGCCTGGACAGAGGCCTATCAGGACCGCTTTCCCTCTAGATTGTACTGATTTCTTTATGGATCTGCTTCCCGCGTCAGACTGGGAGCTTTGTGATGACAAGGGCTGTATATTACTTAGCTTGTGTACCTAGGGTGTAGCTGATGTGGTTACTCAATAAATGGGTCCTGAGATTGTAATAAAAGAGTGAATTAATAAATGAAGGAAGGAAGGAGGGAGAGAAGGAAAAAAAGAAGAGGACTATTAGTTAATTTGCCCTTTTCCTACCACACATTTGCCTGGCAGGGTCCCACCGCTGTCAGCATCCACCCCCTCTGCTGGGAGTGTGTCAGTCCTCACATATGAGGATCTGGGCCTGGGCCGGCTGTAATTGACATTCATCTCACCCCATCCCTGAACATAGCATTATACCCAGTTTCTGCTTGTTCTAGTTTTTCATTGTTTTTGTTGTAAATTTCATGATATAACCTACATGCCCCCAAATGCAAATAATCAGCGTACAGTTAGGCAAATTTTCAAAGTGAACACACCCATGTCAGTAGTACCCAGATCAAGAAAGAGAAGGTAAACAGCCCTCCTTGTGCCCTCTTCCAGGCACTGCTCCCCGCCAAGGGTCACCATTATTCTGGCTTTTTTCACCATTAATTTTCCTGCCTTGTATTTTATATAAATATGATAATACATTATATAGTTTTTTGAGTCTGGTTTCTTTTACTTAGTACTGTATTTATGAGATTTATTCATGTTGTGGTTTAGTTATCCTTATTGCTATATAATATTTTGTGGCACAAATATGCCATAATTTATTCATTCTGCTGTTGATGGACATTTGGGTTGTTTCCAGTTGGGGGCTATTCAGACTAGTGCTTGTACATTCTTGTACATGTCTTGGGGAGCATGTGTGCACCTTCATGTTGGGTATCTACCTAGGTGTTGAGTAGCTCGGTCATAGGCCAGGTGTAGGCTCTATCGTAGTAGAGACTTGCCATTTTCCAAAGTGGTGGTGACAATAGTCGCTACCACCAGCAAGGTTTGAGAGTCTCAGTTGCTCCACGTTCTCACCAATGCTTGGCATTACTTGTCTTTCTTTGTCCAGATATTCTGGTGGGTGGATTATTTCATTTTGACCACAGGCTCAATCTCACTGGCAGTCTGCTCCAGCTCTCTAAGTTTGGGATGGATTCTGGAGAACGAGCTTCTCCGGTCCTCCACTCTCGTCCTGCAGTTTTGATCTAAAGCTCATGTCTACCACTGCAGATCTATACCAGGCTTCTCAGCTGTGTTCCAGGACTCTCTTCCATGAGGAGGACTCCATCTTCAGATGACATCACCCCATAGAGTGTGGACCACCAGGGATGAGGATGGGAAGGCGGAGGAAAGGCACAAGGAAACTTTTCTTCAAATCCTGCATGGGCCCTTCCCAAGTAAGCATGGCCGCAGCTTACTTGGTTGGCCACCTGTGGATCCTTCTTAGGTGTTCTATTCAAAACACTGAGTAGGCATAAAAATAATTAAATATAAGAGCCAAAACTATAACACTCTTAGAAGAAAACATGGGGTAAATCATGACCTTGGATTTGGCAATGGTTAGACATGACACCCAAAGCACAAGAGACCAAAGGAAAAAAATAGATAAACTGGACTTCATTAAGGTTAAAAGCTTTTGTGTTTCGATGGATACTATCGAGAGAGTGAAAGACAACCCATAGAATGGGAGGAAAATATTTGCAAATCATTTATCTGATAAGGGGCTTGTATCTAGAATACATGAAGAACATTTAGAACTCAATAATAAAAAGATAAGTAACCCAGTTAAAAAATGGGAAATGGACCTAAAGAAACATTTTTCCAAGGACACTATACAAATGGCCAAGAAGAACATAAAAAGATGCTCAACTGCATTAGTCATCAGGGAAATGCAAATCAAAACTACAATGAGGTACCACTTCACAGCCACTAGGATGACTGTAATGGAAAAGACAGATAATAATAAGTGTTAGTGAGGACATGGAGAAATTGGAACCCTCATATACTTCTAGTGGGAATGTAAAATGGTGCAGCCATTTTGGGAATCAATGTGGCAGTTCATTGAAAAGCTGAACACAGCATTCCCATTTGATCCAGCAATTCCACTCCTAAGTGTATACCCAAGAGAAATGTAAACATATGTCCATACAGCAACTTGTACATGACTATTCATTGCAGCATTATTCATAATAGCCAAAAGGTAGAAACAACTCAAATGTCTATCATTGAATGGATGAGCAATGTCCATCGTTGCAAGGATGTCCATGATGAATGGATAAGCAAAATATGGTCTATCCATACAATGGAAAATTATTTGCCTATATGATATACTGAAACATGCCACTACATGGACGAATCTTGCAAACATTATGCTTAAGTGAAAGTAACCAGTCACAAAAGAACACATATGATTCCATTTATATGAAATGTCCAGAATAGGCAAATCCTAGAGACAGAAAATAGAATAGTGGTTTCCTAGGGCTGTGGGAGATGGGGAGATGGAGGGTGACAACTAAAGGGAAATAAACCATTTGGGGGATGGTGAAAATGTTCTTAAATTGTGGTGACCGTTGAACAATTCTGTGAATGTACTAAAAACCATTGAATTGTACACTTTAAATGTGTTGAATTGTATGTTATGTGAATTATATCTCAATAAAGCTGATACAAAAAATAATAAAAAAGTGATTTGAAACCTTCAATGTTGTTCCTTGAGAAAAGACTAGAAGGGAAAGTAGTGAGTTAAATGATGGCCCTCCCATATGATCTGTCCACATCCTAACCCCTGGAACCTGTGAATGTGAGCTGATTTGGAAAAAGGGTCTTTGCAGATGTAATTAAGCATCTAAAGATGAGATCATCCTGGATTATCCAGGTGGGCCCTAAATCCAAGACAAGTATCCTAATAAGAGACACACAGAGGAGAGATAGGTAGAGAGAAGAGAAGGCCATGAAGATGGAGGCAGAGATTGGAATGATGCAGCCCAGGAACATCTGGAGCCACCAGAAACTGGAAGGAGCAAGGAAGGGTTCTCCCCTAGAGACTTTGGAGGGAACATAACCCCAGCAAAACCTTGATTTGTCTTCTTGCCTCTAACACTATGAGAGGATAAATTTCCGTTGTTTTGAGCCATCAGACTTGTGGCAATTTGTTATGGCAGCCCCTGGGAAACCAATACAGGGAATTACTGTGATAATGCAGCAGAACTTTTTTTTTTTTTTTTGCCGTACGCGGGCCTCTCACTGTTGTGGCCTCTCCCGTTGCGGAGCACAGGCTCCGGATGCGCAGGCCCAGCGGCCATGGCTCACGGGCCCAGCCGCTCCGCGGCATATGGGATCCTCCCAGACCGGGGCACGAACCCGTATCCCCTGCATCGGCAGGCGGACTCTCAACCACTGCGCCACCAGGGAGGCCCCAGCAGAACTTTTAAAAGCTTATTTCCCCAGCTGTCTCTCTCTTTCTCTGTCCTTCTGAACGTGCCTCTCTACGTCTCTCTCTTTTTGTTCCTGCATGTGTGGCAGTGGCTGCCAGTCCACCCCCTCCCAACCTCAGCTCTTTCCATGGAAACCTAGCTGGGGCCACAGCAGTTCCCCTGCTTATCCCTAAAGCCCAGGATGGATATGGGCTGAGCCAGAGCTCTCCTTGGCAGTGGAAGGAATCAGCAATCGTGAATGGCCATCCTTGTTTCTCCTGTCCAGATCTTTCTCAGGAAACAGCCACGTGGTTCTACCAACTGCCTTTGGAGTCTTCCCTTTCCCTCTTTCCCAACATCCTCTCCATCACTTCCAAACAACTGTGGAATCAGCCCAATTCTCTCCACCCTTTGCTTCTCCCTGGGTTCAGGCCACCAGCATCTCCCTTGGACCACTGCACCACCTTGGGTGTACTGCCCAGACAACCCATCTGTCTCAGTCCGTTCCGGCTGCTGTAACAAAATACCAGAGACTGGGTGTCTTGTAAACAACAGAAATTCATTTCTCACCGTTCTGGAGTCTGGGAAGTCCAGAATCAAGGCATTGGCAGATTCAGTGCCTGGTAAGGGTCTTCTTCCTGGTTCATGGATGACCATATTCTGTGTCCTCACATGGTAGAAGGGGCGAGGGAACTCTCTGGGATCTGTTCTATAAGGGCACTAATCCCTTTGATGAGGGCTCTGCCCTCGTGAACTAATCACCTGCCAAAGACCCCACCTCCTGATACCATCACAGTGGGGGTTAGGATTTCAATATATGAACTGGGGGGAGGGGGGACACAAATATTTGGTCGTCTTTTTTTTTTGACCACACCATGCACAGCATGAGGGACCTTAGTTCCCCAACCAGGGATGGAACCCGTGCCCCTGCGGTGGAAGTGTGGAGTCCTAACCACTGGACAGACAGGGAATTCCCAGCATTTGGTCTTTAACACCATCCTTTACACTTCAGCCAAGCAGAGTGTTCCAACACTGCAAGTCTGAGCATGCTCCACCCCACCTCTTACCCCTTCAGTGCCTTTCTTCTGCTCTAAGACTATATCCAAAGTCTTTAGTATGGTTTGTGGGAGCCCCTCCTCCATCCTTCCAGCCTCATCAATGCCATACAGCCCAGGCTCATCCCTCTCAAACCAGGCTGACCCGAGTTCCTCTAATACCTCCTCGCTTCTGCACTGGCTGGTTCCTCTCCCCTGAGAACTCTCCTACCCCACCCCAGTTACCATAGTAACCCCTCCTCAGCCTGCAGCCCCCAGCAACACTTCCTCTGAGAAGCCTTGTCTAATCCGCCAAGTCAGGGTTAGCTGCCCCTGCTCTGTGTCTCCTGGGCACTTAAATTTATCTCTATGGTAACCTTGTCATACACAATTTATAGTTGCTGGGACATCACAAGACCAGTTTCTATGTGTCATTTTTGTTCATCACCGGACTTTTACTGGCCAACCCTGGAACATACTAGGCCATCAACAGGTATTGCTAACTTAATTATTTAATTATTTGGAGGAGCCAATTAATTCTTGGCGGAGAATATGGCCGCTCTTCATATTGCCATAGACGTAGGGCAATAGGAACAAGAAAAGATGATGAGATTAACTTTGCTGGGATAATAATATTAACTAACATTTATTAAGAATCTTATAAGCTTTTAGGGACGTTTAAGCACATTTATTCATTCCACAAACATCTGAGCATCTGCTATGGGTCAGCTACTAGGAACACACATATGGATATGACAGAGCTTGTCCTCAAAAAGCTCATAATCTGAAGATCTAATTCTGTTGAATCCTACAGTAACCTGCTGCAATGAATATTATTAATCTAAGTTGATTAGGATGTTTTTGTAACAAGTGACACGGGACCCAACTCGAGGCCTGAGAAAAAGAGGGAACGTACTGGGTTACGTGACTGAAAGCTTAAGGGGGGCATATCTGGCTTCAGGCATGGCTGGATCTAGATTCAACAATGCCTCCTGGACCACACTGCCCTGGCTCTTGTTTCTTCTCACCTTGAGGTTGGCACCATGTTGTCAACCCAGCATCCCTGTGGGTCCTCTCGCAGTCACCATCTGGCTGCAGGTCCAGATCCCTAGAGCTCTAAGGCCAGTGGGAGAGCAGAAACCTCTTTTTGGGAGCTCCTGCAAAAGCCCAGCCACTCACCCCAAAAACCAGCTCAGGTCACTGGTATGTCCTTGAGCCCGTCACTCCAACCAGAGGAGGGTGACGTCCCAATGGTTGAGGCTCTTACCAAAAGCTCCAAGCCCATCCAAATGTACCACTGAAATGAGGTGTGGTGCCCTCCCTAACCTCATGGACGAGAGCAGGGGAGGGGTGGACCTTCTAAGTGAAAATCAAGGGGTGTTGCTCTAAGATGGGGGCACAGAAGCCAGAGAGGCAGACAAAAACGGTTTTCAGGCCACTCTGTTTCAGATGTAGGGGCATAAGGTACATAGAGAGGTAACTGACATGCCAGGTCACACTGCTGGTACCTGGCAGAGTTAAGGCTTGAATCCTGGTCTGCCTGGCTTCAAGTGGCTCCTTGCACAAAGCCACTTTGCCCCAGGGATAGCCTTACACACAGGAAGGACCGTGCAGTCCCTGCTCAGACGCCCTTCTTTGTTTTGTTTTTTTTTAAAGTATTTATTTATTTATCTGTTTTTGGCTGCGTCAGGTCTTAGTTACGGTGCGCAGGCTCTCTAGTTGTGGTGTTTGGGCTTAGTTGCCCTGCAACATGTGGGATCTTAGTTCCCTGACCAGGGCTCAAACCTGTGTCCCCTGCATTGGAAGGTGGATTCTTAACCACTGGGCAAACAAGGAAGTCCCCAGAGGCCCTTCTTTTAAATCATAAGGCATAGGTCTGTCCTTCTTATGAACTGGGATTTGGTCGGTGACTCTGTAAAAGGAAAACACTGCATTCTTTGCCCTGGGAGTCTTCCTCTATCTCTTTTAAGAAAATTTCCTCAGGAGGGATAAATTAGGAATTTGGGATTCACATATACACACTACTATATATAAAATAGATAATCAACAACAAAGACCTATTGTATAGCACAGGGATCTCTATTCAATATTCTGTAATAACCTATATGGGAAAAGAATCTGAAAAAGAATAGATATATATATATGTATAACTGAACCACTTTGCTGTATACCTGAAACTAACACAACATTGTAAATCAACTATACCCCAAAATAAAAATTAAATTAAAAAAATAAAATCTGATACCAAAAAAGAAAAAAAAAGAAAGAAAAAGAAAAATTCCCCTCCCTCCCAGTCCTCCCAGCCCTTGCCAAGGATCCTTTGGCTCTAGACTGAGCTGCTGCTTTACCGATGAGGTCAATTCGGCAGCAGCTACACCCCAGACTGTCTTGCAGAGCAACGCTGTGACCTGCACAGGATTCCTTGCAAATGATCAGGACAGGCCCAGGAGCTGCTGGCCTCCCCTCCTGGGCTTCCTCTTCTGCCTGCATCGCCATCCCTCCTACCAGCTGGAGGACAGACAGACGGAGCAGCCAGGAAAAGCACAAGACAGTCTGGTGACCGAGCACAAACCAGGCTCCTGTCTCTGAGCCCGGGGCTGTTGGGCCTTCTCCATGGGGCCCTGTCCAGCCCTCCATCACCCCCTGAGCATGGACAGCCTACTCCCCAGGCACGGCAATTTCTGTTCAGCTTCCTCTGCTGAATTGCTTTCTACCACATTTGGCGGTAGAGGGGTTGAATGGTGTCCCCCCAAAAGATATGTCCAAGTCCTAACCCCTGGTACCTGTGAATGTGACTTTATTTGGAAGTAAGATCTTTGCTGATATAATCAAATTAAGAGGAGGTTACACTGGATTAGATTGGATCTTAAGTCCAGTGACTGGTATCCTTATGAGAAGAAGGGATTGGAGTGCAGAGACATACACAGAGGCAGGAACAATGTGAAAACACAGACACATAGGGAGGAGGCCATGTGAAGACGGAGGCAGGGATTGGCGTGATGCATCTACAAGCCAAGGAATGCCGAGGGTTGCTGACCACCACCAGAAGCTAGGAAGAGGCCAGAAGGACCCTCTACCAGGGACTTCAGAGAGAGAGCAGGGCCCTGCCAACACCTTGAGTTTGGATCGTCTAGCCTCTGGAGCTGTGAGAGAATAAATTTCTGTGGTTTTAAGCCACTCAGTTTGTGGTAATTTGTTATGGCAGCCACAGGAAACTAATATGGGGTAGAAAGAGAGAGTTAACAAAAAGGTACTGGTAGCTTAGAACCACAGAGAGACCTAGACAATCATGGGTTCCGAGAAATGGTTGTTTACGTCTTAGCTGTGTGAACTTGGGAAGGTTACTTCACCTCTCTGAGCCTGGATTTCTACATAGTGATTGTCAGTAAAGTTTAGGAGCTTGCTAGAGCTCTTGGCTGGGAGAAGAGAAGACAGGGGTGGGGAGGGGAGGGGAGGGTGAATACAGTCTTTAAACATTTGAAGGCTGTCATGAGGACAAGGCACTCATCTGTTCTGTGTGACAGGGGGGAAGTGAAACTGAGGAAGAGCAGGACTAAGTCAGGGAAGAACCTTCTATCAAGGAGATTGGCCCCGTAGTGGCAGGGGCTGCTGGGAGAGGTAATGAGCTCCCCATGACTAGAAGAGATGACGAAGAGGCCAAAGGACCGACCATCAGTGAGAAAGCCGCCCATCACCCAGCGTGACCCTCTGCTACGACACAGCCAGGCTTTAACCCTGAGCTGCCTGACTTCAAAGCCCATTTTCTTTAGCTATTAACCTCAGCTTTCTTACCTATTGAATGGTGGAGACATCATGAAAAGTCACTGTTTGAGGCCCTTCCTAGCCCTGAAGTTTTCTTTTTCTTGTAAAACGCTTCATGGTTTATTTATTTATTTAACTTACAGGGGAATTTTATTTGATTTTATTTTTTCTTGAAGTATAGTTGATTTACAGTCTTATATTAGTTTCAGGTGTACAACGGAGTGATTCAGTATTTTTATAGATTATACTCCATTTAAAGTTATTACAAAATAATGGTTATACTTCCCTGGGCTGTATAATATATCCTTCTCGCTTGTTTATTTTATACCCAGTCATTTGTAGCTCCTAATCCCCTTCCCTCTCTTGCCGCTTGCCCCACCCCTCCCCCCACTGGTAGCTCCTAGTTTGTTCTCCGTGTCAATGAGTTTGCTTCTGTTTTGTTATATCCATTTGTTTGTTTTGTTTTTTAATTAATTAATTAATTTATTTATTTATTTATTTTTGGCCACACTGCAGTGGCTTGTGGCATCTTAGTTCTTCCACCAGGGATTGAACCTGGGACCCCAGCAGTGAGAGCGCAAAGTGCTAACCACTGGACCACCAGGGAATTCCCTGTTTTGTTTTTTAGATTCTACATATAAGTGATAACGTGGAATATTTGCCTTTCTCTGTCTGACATTTCACAAAGCATTATACGTTTAGGTCCATCCACATCATTGCAAATGGCAGAATTTCACTCTTTTTTATGGCTGAGTAATATCCCATTTTATATATATGTATATATATATATATAACTTAATAGGGATTGCATTAAATCTGTAGATTGCTTTAGGTAGTATGGACATTTTAACAATATTAATTCTTCCAATCCAAGAGCCCAGGATATCTTTCCATTTTTTTGAATCATCTTCAATTTCCTTCATTAATGTTTTATAGTTTTCAGAGTATAGGTCTTTCACCTCTTTAGTTAACTTTATTCTTATGTATTTTATTCTTTTTGATGCAATTTTAAATAGAATAGTTTTCTTGTTTAAACTCTTCATGTTTTAACATCTTCTAGTTTCTTCCGCAGGTCATGGGAAGGTTTCTTTTTTTTTTTTTTTTTTTTTTTTGTGGTACGCGGGCCTCTCACTGTTGTGGCCTCTCCCGTTGCAGAGCACAGGCTCCGGACGCCCAGGCTCAGCGGCCATGGCTCACGGGCCTAGCCGCTCCGCGGCATGCAGGATCTTCCCAGACCGGGGCACGAACCCGTGTCCCCTGCATTGGCAGGCGGACTCTCAACCACTGCGCCACCAGGGAAGCCCATGGGAAGGTTTCTTATAGTAGAAACTTAGATTATTGATTTTAGACCTTTTCTTTTTGTACTACATGTATTCAATGCTATAAATTTCCCTTAAAGCACTGCTTTTGCTGTGTCTAATAAATTTTGGTATTTTGTACTTTCATTTTCATATAGTTCAAAATATTTTAAAATTTCTCCTAAGGTTTCCTCTTTGACCTGTGTGTTGTTTAGAAGTATGTTGTTTAATCTCCAAATACTTTGGGATTTTCCAGCTATCTTCCTGTTATTGATTTCTAGTTTAATTCCACTGTGGTCTGAGAACATAACTATAAAGGAACAGGATTGTATCTTGGGCATTGTGCATGTTTCATTGTAGGGGCTCTGGATTCTGTTATATTCTCAAAATGTGTTGATATTTTGTTTTATTAGGCAATTAACTTCAAGCTCTGCTCTTTGGATGGCAGCCCAAATCTTGATTCAGTTTTTTTTCCCCCCCTCAGCTGAAGTCACTTCCATGCATGTGTGGTTCAGGGATCAACTAGAGGTTCGAACCAAGTTTATGCACAGGACCTAAGGCTCTCCCTCTTTGGCTAAGGCTGCCGCCTTCACTTTCTAGTACCTGTGGTTGATATGAAATTTGTCCTTTGGTTCTTCAAGCCAGAAAGACTGCAGATTTTCTATCTGTGCTATGCTGGCTATGGTCTGCTCTCAAGTTCAAAGCCATAAAAAATGGTTAACTTCTCCCTTGTTGTTCCCTTTTTCCAGAGTCTACTTGCTTTTATTCACTCTCCAATGCCTTGAGTGTGTGTGTGTGTGTGTGTGTGTGTGTTTTGTCAACAGTTGTTATCTGTGGGATGGTAGGTTCAGTAAGGTCTCATTTGGTTACACTGGAAGAGAAAACCCCAAAACCAAATGTAGAGAGGTATCATCCCTCTGAAGAATCAGCATTCAGACCCTGGGCTAACCTGCTCCAGTCCCTGTATGCACTTTTTATTATACGATCTGTTTTCCACCCCTTATTTGCCAACCAAGTCCCAGAACTTCTTAATGTTCAGGTGACAATGGTGGGGCTTTCCAGAGTCTCTGACTTTTCCTTTGCATAAAATCGATTCCAGTTAACAAGGGGAATTTTATTTATATGGGTTTGGGGTTTTTTGTTTTTGTTTCTGGGTTTGTACATTTTCTGTCCAGAGAAAGAATTGTGATCAAAGTGTGTCAGCTTTGAGGTTAGAGCTGTCTTCCAATCCCACCACTGACTTCCATGAGACCTTGGGCAATCCCTTCAGTGTCCTCAGCTGTAAAATGGGGGAAACAATAATATTGACCTCAAAAGGTTGTGGTGAGGGTTAAATGAGACACTTCATATAAAGGTCAAAGCTCAGTGCCTGAGAGACAGTGAGCACTGATCTGTGAGACTCGCTAGAGTTTTCTCCTACCCTGAGGTAGTGGGGGCCACAGTGGGATGCTACAGGAGATGTTTTCCCAGGAGATGGTGCAGTAAGGGCCTGGGTCCCTGAGAGGATGATGCTGACCTCCCTGGTCGGGCAGGGCTTCTGTCACCTCAGCCTCGGTGGCACAGGAGCCTGGAGTGGGGTGATTGGGTCCACATTTGTGGGAAAAGACACCCAAACCCAGGAAGATTTCACCACCACCTGAGATCGTAGCAGAGCTGGGAGGTCAGGACAGCTCCCTGAGCTCTGTTCCCTAAATCAGTGATGTGTCCACTCTGGTGAGGTGCCCACTCCCCTCTCAGGCTGAGCCTCATGAGCAGGGGGTGGGTGCATGGGTGGGAAGGCTTCTTGGAGTCCAGGGGCCCAAGAGGAGGGGGCTGAGAGCGCTGTCACAATAGGAGAATTGAGGAAGAAGTTTCCGTTGTAGTCTTTTCCAGCGAGGGGGCTGGAGCCATGTCTAGAAGGGACACAAAGAGAGGCGGGGAAATTGCTGCAGGAAGAAGGAAAGGCACAGATGGGGGAGTGGGGGCTGGTGAGTGGGAAGGGAAGAGGGGCAGGAAGAAAGCAAGCAGCTGTACCTGGGGCTGGTTTGGGCCTGGACACAGGCCAGCAGGCAGAAGCCGGAGCAGCGGTTGCCAGCCCCTCCTGGGGAGCTGGCACTGCATTGCAACAGGAAGAGAGAGCAGGGAAGGGTGCTGGGTGGTGGGGGGAGGCTCTGCCCACCCATCCCTGCTTTGCCAGGGCAATGCCCGAGCACGGAGCCCTGAACATGCTATGTTGTTTTATCCATCAAACTTACTTAATTTTTAAAAAACCTCTGCCCAGACAGCTACTTGGGGTCTCTTTTTTGTAGATGTGGATCACGAGGCTCAGAGAGGTTAAAGGAGGAGCCTGAGGTGCCACCCAGCGTGTCGGTATAGAGCTGGGATGCTCCTTGCCTCCACCAGCTGCCTCTACCATCCTGAGCTGTAGCTCGGCTGGGTGTGGGGAGGGATGGGGACCACAGACCAAGGCCTTCTTGGCCTTGTTCCTCTGCCCACATCTGGCAGGCTCTTCCTTTTTTTTTTTTTTTAAATACATTTATTTATTTATTTTTGGCTGTGTTGGGTCTTTGTTGCTGCGCGCGGGCTTTGTCTAGTTGTGGCGAAGGGGGGCCACTCTTCATTGCGGTGCATGGGTTTCTCATTGTGGTGGCTTCTCTTGTTGCGGAGCACGGGCTCTAGGCGCACGGCTTCAGTAGTTGTGGCTCACGGGCTTAGTTGCTCCGCGGCATGTGTGATCTTCCCGGACCAGGGCTCGAACCCATGTCCCCTGCATTGGCAGGCGGATTCTTAACCACTGCGCCACCAGGGAAGTCCCACTTCCTTTTTTTTAAATAAAAAAAAATTTTTTGGCCGCGTTGGGTCTTCGTTACTGTGCGCAGGCTTTCTCTAGTTGCGGCGAGCGGGGGCTACTCTTCGTTGCGGTGCGTGGGCTTCTCATTGTGGTGGCTTCTCTTGTTGCAGAGCACGGGCTCTACTTGCACGGGCTTCAGTAGTTGTGGCACGCGGGCACAGTAGTTGGGGCTCGCGGGCTCTAGAGCACAGGCTCAGTAGTTGTGGCGCACAGGTTTAGTTGCTTTGCGCCATGTGGAATCTTCCCGGACCAGGGCTCGAACCTGTGTCCCTTGCACTGGCAGGCGGATTCTTTGCCACCAGGGATGTCCTGGCAGCTTTTCCTGAAAACCACTCTCTCACATCATTTACTCATCCACTCATCATTCTTGAGTTCTACGCTGTGCACTGGACCCTGGGGAGACCACACTGAGCAAGCTAGAGGTGGTCCTTCCCTCCCAGAGCTTGCAGGCTTGTGCGGTCCCTGAGGAGACTCACAGTGATCTGGAGTAAATTTTAAATCGAGTCTCCCCAGTGCCAACTTACACACACGCGCGCACACACACACGTGCACGCACGCACACACAAAGTCCATCTGTTCTTTGAGTGGCATGGGATATTAACCTGCTTTAGCTCTCAGCCTGGGCCAAGCATCTCTCCCCAGCCACCAGGGGGCGCTATAAGGGCCGTGAGCAGGATTCCGGGGACCGAGCCTAGGGTGATGGCAGGCCCTCCAGCTCTGTGCGCCCTGTCCCTCAGGGATTTTGGGGATTTCTTCCCATGTGAGCCTCTTGGGCCACCATGTCTCTCCCCTCCTGCTTCAGCCCCGTAGGGAGAACCTATCCGCCTTCACGATGCCGGGTTTTGATGTTGTCACAAAGCCACCCAGAGGCTCTTCGGTCAGGCCTGAGCCCCAACGCTCAGCTGAGGTCGCGTTTTTCTCCCACGAGCCTCCAGAGTTCCTCATGCAGACACCCTCTCCCCTTTCCATCCCTCCTCCCTCCCAGGCCTGAGTGTCTGTGGTCACTCAGGCTCAAGCTAGAACGGCTGCTGCCCTCAACCAACAGGCCAGCTTCAAATCAGGCAGTTTAGGTGGGGAGACCCCAGTCAGCGGAAGCTGAGGCCAAGGCTCTCTTCCTCAAGCTGATGCCTTTTTCAGTTGGAAACCTTAGAAACAATGAGGTGCAATGGATTCAGCTCTTCTAGCCTTCAGTGGTCCAGGGAATCTGTGTTTGAGGGGAGGTAAAAGGAAGACAGACCTGGCAACTGCATGCCAGACGCTGTGCTGTGGGAGCTCCTCAAAGATTTTCTCAGTCCTGATAGTGACTCTGTCGTGGGACTATCGTTATATTTTACAGGGTAAGAAATGGAGACTCAGAGAGGTTGAGTAACTTGTCCAAGGGCACACAGCTAGGAAGTAGCAGATCTGGGATGCCAGCACCTGTGCTCCTGCCCCTTCACCACATTGCAGGGGCTTCTGGTGCCCCCACCCTGCTCCCTGGCACTGCAGACAGCACGGTGCCCTCCTCCTATCCCAACCCCCCAAGCTATTAGACGTTGCTTCTCATCTTCTCCTCCACCTCCCAGCAGGCAGTCAGGGCCGCCTTCCTCCCTGGTGCTAGGGAGGCTTTGAAAGGGAAGCACAGAGCCTTCAGGCCACAAACAGGCCAGGACCCCCTGGCCCAGGTGACTCCAAAGCAGAGTTACAGGGAGGGCTGAAATGACCTCTTCTTGAACCAAATCACCCAAGTTACAGAGATGCTGGACCAGAGCCAGGGAAGGAGAAAGAAAGCTAAAGAGATGGCTTGGAAAATGAAATGCTCTGATGGGTGCCAGGGGCCTCTGGGGCTGCGCACGTGATGGGAAGCCAGATTTCTCACTACCCATTCAGCCCCAGCCATGGCTGCTCTAAGCCTGGGTTATAAATAGCTGGGAACGTAAATGCTGGGCAGGGAGAGCAGAGTCCAGCTCACTCCTGGGCTGAGAAACATGGAGTGGGGGTGGGGGACAGCGGCTGCTCTGGAACCAGACTTGAGGTTTGCTGGAAAGATCTGTGCCCTCCAGCAACAGCTGTGAGCGAGATCTGGGTCCTGAGGCCTCCACAGGACCCCGGGATTCACGTGCACCCTGCTCTGGGTACCCAAAGGTGCTTAACTCCATCCTAGATGACCACGGACGCTTCACCAGGGTGAGGATGCCCCAAAGTCCCTGCTGATGAGAAGGGAGCTCACACACATTGAGTACCTGCTAGGTGCTGGGCACTGGCATATCATGATGCCATCGCCGAAATGAATGCATTAATAACAACCACTTCTGGAGTAGCTGCCGCATCGGGAAGTATGGCTAAGCCCTGTACATACAATGATATTATTGTGTTATGATTGTTAATGTCAACAGTAACACAATAACAGAAACTAAAACCTCTTGAACGTCTTTTATGCTTCAGGATCTGGCTTAGGCTTTACAGAGTATTTACACTACCGCAGCCAGCAGCATCACCAGGCCGCCACTGTTGTCTAAGTACAGCTGCTGTGTTCAGCATTCATTAAAGACTGTTGTCTGTCTAGTTTAACTTCATTCTTACAACTACCTTATGAGGTAGGTAGTCTTACCCTCATTTTGCAAATGAGGAAACTGAGGTACACAGAGATTAAATGACTTGCCCAAAGTCACGTGGCTAGTAAGTGGCAGGTGGAGATTTGAATTTGGGTGTCTGACTCCAAATCCTTAGCTCTCCCCATGACACATCCCTTTCCAAGGGAACAGATGCTGAGAAATGCTTTTTGGATGAATGAATGAATGAATGAATGAATGAGCAAAGGAACACGTATCTGCCAGAGGTGATGGGTGGCATTTCCAAGCCCTGAGAGGCTAAGCAGATTCAAGGTCCCAGAGCCAGACAGCAGCAGAGTGGGTAATGGGGTCTGGCTCTGGGCTCTTTGTGTCAGTTTCCCTCACGCACCTTCTTGCTACTCCAGGCAGAAGCAGCCTCTTTTTGGCAATCCCTGTGTCCCTACTCATGCCTAGGGTAACGGGGGATTCTGATTTCCAGACTCCATTCCCACCCTTCAGGGAGCCTGGCAGAAGGCCCAGGGCTGGGCCCGCCCCTCCCCACTCAAGCAATCAAGGGCAACCGGCCAACCAGTCACGGGAGAGTTGTTTTATTATCTCTCCCTTTTCTCGAGGCGCTTTCAGCTGGAGGCATCAGCGTTCCTGCTGAGTGGGGAGGTGTTCCCTGGGGCCTCCAGACTGGCTGGGCACCCCCTTCCCACCCAAGCCTTCCAGGACATCTGCCACTGAGGGTCTGTGCAGTGGTGTGGGGACAGCTTTGTGGCTTTGGGCAAACCACAGACCCTTCTCCGGGTCTTAGCTTTGACTCATCCCCCCAGAAGGCGGGATGGGGGGGGACCTTGATGGACGGTCAGCAGCTCCCCTAGCCTCACTCTTGCTTGGAAGTAGAGGGGCAGGGAAAGAGTCGGGGCCTCCTGCCAGGCTCCCTGAAGGGTGGGAAATGAGTCGGCCAGGAAATTAGAATTTGCTGTTAATCCAAGCATGAGTAAGGGCAAAACAGTTGCCAAAAAGAGGCTGCTTCTGCTCCAAGGAGCAAGAAGGTTTGCGAGGGAAGCTTGTGCTGAGAGGCTGAAGCCAGGCCGCCTTACCTGCTCTGCTGCCCGACACCCACTCTGGCTCCTGTTTCGTAGGGAACGGACCCCTCCTTCTCCCCTCTCTCAGTCATGCTTTTCCAAAGGGTGTCTACACACCCTGGCTTCACATCCTCATCATTTGCCCTTTCACCTCTTGCCATAGAGTTCTTGACCCTTCTCTCCTGTCCCCTGTCTCTGGTTTCATCCCCTGTGATCTCTGTGGCGGTTGGCCTTTCTGACCACGTCATCACTATTGTAACGCCCCACGCTCCTGTCTTCCTCAGATCTTGGATCTCACTGGCTGCATTCTCTCCATCCCTTCCCAAGTACTCACTCTTTTTTTTTTTTCTTTTTGCCACACCTCGGGGCTTGCGGGATCTTAATTCCCCGACTAGGGATTGAACTTGAGCCCTGGCAGTGAAAGCTCTGAGTCCTAACCACTGGACCACCAGGGAATTCCCCCCAAGTACTACTCTTAAATACTTAAATACTTTGTGACCACCTAGAGGGGTGGGATAGGGAGGGTGGGAGGGAGACACAAGAGGAAGGGGATATGGGGAGATATATATATATATATATATATATGTATAGCTGATTCACTTTGTTATAAAGCAGAAACTAACACACCACTGTAAAGCAATTATACTCCAATAAAGATGCTAGAAAAAAAAAATACTAGTGTTCTCCAAGACTGTGTTCTCACCTTTCTTTCCCAGCACTTCCCACCCTCCCCAAGTCTCTCATTCACTCCCAAGCCTTAGCAAGACCCCTAAGACTCAGCATTCAGCCCAACGTCTCTCTTCCAAGCCCTGGACCAAGGAAAACTCCAATCTCCCCACATTTTCTGAGGATGGCCCACAGCCCCTCAGATTCAAGATGTCACAGCTTGAACTCATCCTCATCCTCCCCAATCCTGACTGCTTTCTGAAGGCGCCGTTGTCCACCTGGTTGCTAAGGCAGAAACGTGAGATGCTCTAGGTCCTTTCTCTGCCCCCCACTGCTTCCCAGACCCCTCACCCATAGTCAGAAATGCTTGAATACCTCTGCTCTAGCCCCATAGTTGCTCAAACTGTGTATGTTTAATGACCAAAGGAGCAAATGAATGGACTGGCCTGGCACGGTCTCCCAGTTTGCTGGATATCTCAGGATTCATGGCATTTCAGCTCGGAGAACGGTCCTTCCAGTGGCAGTAGCAGGAGGAGCTGGAAGGCTTTCTATTGGCCACTTCCTTTCAGTTGAGATCCCAGGTTGGCAGCTTCTCTTCAGTCTGGTCTCTGTCTTCCCAAGTATATACCTTGACACATCAATCCCTGGGATTTCTCTGTGTGAAGGACTGTGAAGAAAGTCTGGTTACACCAGGTCAAGTAAAGATGAACAGTTGCCTTTATTGCAGGACTTCTCAGAGCCTTTAATATGCTAAGGGACACTGTGCATCTCGAAGAGGGACATAGAGCTGGCATCACTCTCTAATTTGTTTGAACACCAGACCCTTCCTCAATCATATTGGCCAAAAGGTGGGAATAACTCAAATGTCCTCCAGCTGATGCATACATCATCAAAATGTGGGATACCCATACAATGGAATATTATTCAGGTGTAAAAAGGGATGAAGTACCAACACATGCTACAACATGCTGGACTCTGCAAATATTATGCCAGGTTAGAGAAGCCAGACACAAAATACCACATATTATATGACTCTGTTTATGTAAAATGTCCAGAATAGGAAAACCTATAGGAACAGAAAGTAGAATAGTGGATGCCTGGGGCTTGGGAACATGGGGAATTAGAGGGTGATAGTTGCAGGGCAGAGTTTCTTTTAGAAGTGATGAAAATGTTCAAAAATTGATGGTGGTAATGGTTGCACAACTTTGGATATACTAAAAACCATTGAATTGTACAGGTTAAATGTGTGAATTGTGTGGTATATGAATTAAATCTTAATAAAGCTGTTCCAAAACACAAAAAACAAAAAAGCCTTTCCTCAAGGAGCTTTTTGAAGGACCTGGGTTCTAAGGAACTTATTTGGGAAACAAAGATCTAAGGCAGGCCAGCTGGGTCCCCCTGGGGGCCTGGAGGACAAGCAAGGTTCACCTGTGGATTTTTTTTTTTTTTTTTTGGCTGCGTTGGGTCTTTGTTGCTGCACGCGGGCTTTTTCTAGTTGTGGCAAGCGGGGGCTACTCTTCGTTGCGGTGCGCGGGCTTCTCATTGCGGTGGCTTCTCTTGTTGCAGAGCACGGGCTCTAGGCACGTGGGCTCAGTAGTTGTGGCTCGTGGGCTCTGGAGTGCAGGCTCAGTCGTTGTGGCTCGGGGCTTAGTTGCTCCACGGCAAGTGGGATCTTCTCAGAGCAGGGATGGAACCTGTGTCCCCTGTATTGGCAGGCGGATTCTTAACCACTGCGCCACCAGGGAAGTCCTCACCTGCGGATCTTGGAACTTCCCCAAAGGAAGTCCACATGGTTTTCTTTGTGAAGAGAGCCAGAGTCCGAATAAGTGCCCTGCATCCTTTCATTCCCTCCTGAGGGCCCAGGGACAGGGCCGAGGTTGAGCTCCCTTTGGCACCTGGGCAGAGAGGACTGGCCCTTCGGTGCTCGTTTACCAGCCTCACCTGGGGGCCGGCAGGCAGGGCCACACTGTTCCATAGGCGACCTCTGTCCCGGTGGGGAAGCCAGCCCAAAATAGCGCAGGCTGGGACACCAGTTGGGAAACCAGATGGGAAAGTCTGGGGCTTGGGAAGAAGCAGATGTGGGTTTTGTTCCCAGTTCGGCTGCCATTCTGGGTGACCTTGGGTGCAGTGTTCAGTCTGGGTCTGAGCTTTCCCACTTTGGAAAAGAAGAAATGAATTTCTGCTCTTCTCTCTCAACAAGTCTTCTGGGGGAAGCCAAGCCGAAGACTGTTAAGGTTGGAAGGGACTCTGATGTTTGAATCTGCTCTCTCCTCTTCCCACCAAGCGGACCTACTTGAAGCCTTCCAGTGCTAGGGAGCTCACTACCTCCCATTTCATTGTTCAGTAGCTGTGAAAGGGCATTGGGCCCTCAGACCTCCCTTGGTGCCACGAGGCCACTCCCCACTCAGGGCAAACTTGCCCATTCCTGCTTCAGGACAAATGTCCTGCTCCATTCCAGCCCCTAGCCTGTCACTTACCTCCCTGGTCTGGGCCACCTGTCCCAGCCTCCTATCACCTCTCAGGTGATGCTGTATGATGCCTTGGCGGCTCCCTTTCCCATCCAGTGGCGAGCCCCAAGTTCACCCACCCCCTCCTAACTGCCCACCCTCCCCAGGAGTGCGGCACTTTGAGCTGAGCACAAGCCTCCAGCACAGCCTAACCAGGGCAGCCTGGCCGCAGCAGGGCCAGGCAGGGCAGAGGAGCATTACCTGTCTACCTTCTAGAATCCACCTTCTATTGATGCTTAGATGTGCAAGGTCACAGGGAGCAGAATACCCTTGGCATCTAGGAATGCCATCCTCCTTAGAGGTACCCATGTGGCACCACTGTCTCCCTTGTTCAGTGCCCTGATGGGTGTGAAGTCCTATCAGATGACGCCCCCAGGACGGCTCCCTCTCTCACTGTGTGACCTCACCAGGTCCTCCCCTTCACTCCCTAGACCCCCAGGCCTTCATTTGATCTTCTGTGCATTGATAAGTTGGGTTCTGCCACTGGCAAGCCTCCTTGGCTCTTCAGGGCAGCCCGGTGCCCAGGCTGTCCTCCCCCCTGCATTGGACATCCTCGCTGTGTTGGGGGTCTAGCCCATCATGCCCCTTGTCTGGCTGGCTAGAAGCAGCCGAATCCCGCACCCGGCTGCTATCTCGTGAGTCACTGCACCATAGCGTGTTTATTAGGACGGTGGGAGCTCATTTTGCCAACTTGGAACCACAGGAGCTGGCTAAGTTTAGAACAAGGCTTGAGAGTGAGGACGACCTGTTCCTTTTCCTTCTGGCAAAACACGAGACTTGAGCTATTCTTTTCATCTTCATTCTCCCAGACAAGTCCTAAGCTTCATTTACCACTAGATCTGCCTTCTCCCAACACAAACTCCTCTGTAATTAAGTGGGGGGAAACACCCCTGATCATCCTAAGGTTGAAAAGCAGCAGATCATTGGAATGTTTCAAGGAATATAACACAGGCTCTGAAAAATAGATGCTTTTATACTTCAAGCAGATGTACCTAACCCAGTTCCTGTGGATGGGCTTCGTGGAACACAGGACTCCCTGAATTCTTGGGTGAATGTGCTTTTCCCTGGGGAAATGGCTCACAGGTTTTTATCAGATTCCCAAAGGGGTTCGTGACTCTTGCTAAAAATTACACATCTCACATTTAGGAAAAGATGACCATCCCATGCTTGCATTGCAGAGTCTTCCCTAGCTTTGGGGTTTCTGTTATTAAATATTAGATGCCCTCTCGAGATCAGCACTGGGAGTGAAATCTCCAGAACCTGGGTCAGGCTTGGTTTGAAGAAACCGCACTGTTGGAGGAGAGAGGTCTGGAGCATTCGATCTGGTGGGTAGTGAAGTCACCAGTGAACTTGGGGAGTAGGTCAGATGGGCCAAGGCGAGTGATTCCGAATTAAGAGGGTAATAAAAGGAAGTGAGAGGCTAGGTGGGATGTGCTACCAAATCAGACACTGAGATGGGTCCAATATTAGCACTTACAGGGCCAAGTAATGTTGGTCTGTTAACTTTCATTTATTCCATTCACAGTGATTTGCTGTTTTCCATTCTGGAGAGCATGTACTTTAGACTTGATGGCACACACTTATTCTCCTGTTGGCTGCCTTAAATCAACTGAGTTCTTTCATGTCCCTTAATCCCACTGCCCTAAACTCAAATGTTCTGCAAACATGGAGTACATGGCCTTGACCTGAAAATTCATGTGAATGTAACTGACATCCTATGTCATTGGGAAGGTAAGCCTGCTGTCAAAAGAAAATAAGTGATTAAGTGTATATTCAGGTGTCAAATGCCTGTGACCTTTCACTTATCTACAGCACCACCAGGCCTCCCTCCTCCCTCCTCCAAGAAGTTAATAGAGAGTTTCATGTATCCTGCCAGAGTCTCCAGGGTGAGAAACTGGAGGAGTAGGAGAGTTACCTAGCTAGTATCCATTAGTGGGCAGCAAATTAGTCCATGTGCTAATACCTCTGCCTTCCATTGTGTAATCTGGCCATTTAACTGATGGCTGCTGTCTGCATTAAGGCCTAGACTCCAAACTGAGAGCTGCCATTTGAAGTGACCTCGGGAAGTCACTAAACCATTCAGAACTTGATTTTCCTAACTTAAAAAATGGGGAAGGGGCTTCCCTGGTGGCGCAGTGGTCAATAATCCACCTGCCAATGCAGGAGACACAGGTTTAAGCCCTGGTCCAAGAAGATCCCACATGCCACAGAGCAACTAAGCCCATGCACCACAACTACTGAGCCTGCGCTCTAGACCCTGTGCTCCGCAACAA
Organism: Mesoplodon densirostris; assembly: GCF_025265405.1. Classification (NCBI taxonomy): domain Eukaryota; kingdom Metazoa; phylum Chordata; class Mammalia; order Artiodactyla; family Ziphiidae; genus Mesoplodon; species Mesoplodon densirostris. The sequence continues at coordinate 51,737,607 of NC_082678.1, read as the reverse complement.
GAGAAGCCACCGCAATGAGAAGCCCGCACACTGCAATGAAGAGTAGCCCCCGCTCTCCGCAACTAGAGAAAGCCTGTGCACAGCAACGAAGTCCCAATGCAGCCAAGAATAAATAAATAAATTTTTTTTAAAAAATAGGGAAGATGATGAATCCTTGCCTATACACCCTAGAGAAGAATTTGAGAGGTAAAAGAACTCACACGTATTGACAATCTACTGTGTGTCAGGGCTTCTGCTTACAATGATTATCCTTTTTTAAACTTTACAATCTTTAAGAAAATCTCCCAGGATTGCTATAAGTGCCCACTAAGACCAAATACTCAACAGATGTGAAGTGAGCACTTTATTCCAGGTCCCGAGGATACAGCCGTGAGCAAGACAAAGCCCCCCGCCTCGTGGAGCTGATATTCTAGCAGAGGAGATAGACAATAAGCAAGTAAATGTGTACAACATCAGGGAGTGATAAGGGTAATGAAGAAACATGAAGCAGAGGGGAAAGAGAGGAAGGAGGATGTGTGCGCTGTTCCCTGACCGGGGACTATTTGGGCAGAGGACTGAGGAAGTGAAGGAGCAAGCTGGACTCCGGGAGGAGAGAATTCCAGACAGAGAGACCAGCAAGTGAGAAGGCCCTGAGATGGGGATGTGCCTGGCTTCTCTGAGGAACTGGTGGTCACTGGGGCTGGAGCAGAGTGATCTGGGGGTGAACGTGATGGGGGAAAATTGGTGAGAAAATAGAGACCCCAGTCAGGACTTCGAATACTAGGACCATGGATACGAAAATGCACAGGTGACCCTTGAACCACGCAGGGGTTAAGGGCGCCAATACCCCTCTCCCCGCTGCCACACGCACTTGAATATCCTCGGGCTGCTTTCTCTGTCTCAAAAACAAAGGGATTGATAAATGACTCACTCAAAGGCGAGAAGCTGAAACAGTTGGGATATTTTCAGGTCTCAAACTCTAGTTCTTTTGATTCCACATATTGTGATCTTTAATCAAACGCAAACTTTTCCCTACATTTAGTTAACTTAAAGATCTGTAAAATGGGGACTTCCCTGGTGGCACAGTGGTTAAGAATCCACCTGCCAATGCAGGGGTCATGGGTTCGATCCCTGGTCCAGGAAGATCCCACATGCTGCGGAGCAACTAAGCCCGTGAGCCACAACTAGTGAGCTTGCGTGCCACAACTACTGAAGCCTGCAAGCCCAGAGCCTGTGCCCCAAAACAAGAGAAGCCACCGCAATGAGAAGCCCCTGCTCGCCACAACTAGAGGAAGCCAGCCTGCAGCAACGAAGACCCAACGCAGCCATAAATAAATAAATAAATAAATAAATAAATTTATTAAAAAATAATAATAAAAGAAAAATGGCTTTAAAAAAAAGATCTGTAAAATGGAAATACAGGTACTATATTTATTGGAAAAAAATCCTCATGTAAGTGGACCCATGCAGTTCAAACCCGTGTTGTTCAAGGGTCAATTGTACTGCAAATAGTTAAACACTGTGCATAACAGATGCATCTCTCCATTTATCTGTCTTAGGAGTCTTTCAAACTTTTGTATATTTTTGAAGAGGTATATATTTCATACAGTCAAAAACTAGATTTTTAAAGTACCATCCAATGTAACCATCATGCAAATCAAGGTAAGAACATTTCCATCACCCCAGAAAGTTCCCTGGTGCCCTTTTTTCAGTGAATATCCTACTTCCCAGAGGCAACCATTGTTCTGATTTCTATCACTAAGAGATTAATTTTCCCAGTTCTTGAACTTCATATAAATGGAGTGGATTCATACAGAGTGCGCTCTTGCGTGAGGCTTCTTTTACTCAGCATAAAATGTTTGGGAGATTCATCCATGTTGTCACATGTATCTGTAATTCATTCCCTTTTATGGTTGAGTAGTAGTCCATTTCCCAACACCTGGAATTGTTGGTCTTTTTACTTTGAGTCATTCTCAAGGATATGAAGTGGTAACTCATCATGGTTTTAATTTCAGTTCCCTAATTATGAAAGATGCCAGCACCCTTTTTATTTGCTTACTGGACATTTGTATGTTTTCTTTTGAGAAATATCTGTTTTAACTCTTGTATTTATCTTTTTAAAAAAATTGATTTAGTAAGAGTTCTTTATATGTTCTAAATATGAGTCCTGTGTCAGACTTATCTGTTGTGAATATTTTCCCCCAGTTTGTGGTGTGCTTTTTTACTTCCCTAAGTGTGTCTTTTGGTGTTTTTAATTTTGATCATGACAAGTTTACCAATTTTTTAAAATACTTAATCCTTTAGTGTCCTGCCTAAAGAAATCCCAAGGTCAAGAAGATATTCTCCTATGTTTTCTTCCAGAAGCTTTATAGTTTTATCTTTTACATGTCGGTATGTGATCCGTCTTGAATTAATTTCTGTATGTGATGTGAGGTAGGGGGAAATTTTTTTCCCCTATGGATATTAATTTGTAGGACATGGAAATCTATTTGATGGAGTCTCACACATAAATTGTCTTGGGTAAGTTATGCTTGTCATACACTCTGTCTCCCAAAGTTGATTATCCAGCTTCCTGTAAAGCCCCGGCTTGGAAGATAAAATGATGACAGTGAAAGAAACAAATCCCTAGTTGGAGAACAGAAGCATCAGAAAAAATACCAATTGCCCATCTGTAATTTTGTCCAGCCTTTAGCTTCCCTCATTGTCCAAGCTGTGTTTGCCTTCCCATGGCCAGAGCCAATGAGGGCAGAGGTGAAGAGGAAGACAAACGGAGTTGGATGATAGGAAACACCGGAGCAGTGACTGAGAAAGTCCCACAGAGCTGAGCCACGCTTGCTTGGAAGCTGGCTGGTTCTCTGGGGCCCTTAGCAGGAATGCTAACTGCCTGTCCTCTCTATGTCTCCCTCCTGTGATTTGCGGAGGCCGGGAATATGAAATCTCAGAGGTGCAATGCAGATGACTGGGTCTGTGGGCCAACCCCTCCTCCTACAAGGCTAGAATATCCTCTGCAGCATTGCAACCTGTGATCTGGAAGCAAGGTGGGTGGGAGGACCCAGTGCTAGTTGAGCATTGACTATGCAGCAGTTATCTTCATCCTAGGGGCTTGTGTATGTTATTCACTCATTCATCCCTTTGTTCCATTTGCCCTACCTACCACCTTACAAGAAAGATTCCTTCTAATTTTACAGATGAGGAAGCTGAGGTTCCAAGAGGTTAAGTATTTTTCCCAGGATTTCTCCACTCACAAGTGGGGGAGTTAAGATTCTCTTTTCCACTGTCCCCTCCACTGCAGCACATTTCCACTGTGCTCCAGCCCTTCCCAACCACTTGCTGCAAAGAAATCAGACCACTGCATGGCCACAGTCTTTCCTCCTGAGGAACTTGCAAACAAGCAAAAAGAAATACATATGGTGTATTCCCCATTGACGTTTACACCCAAATAACCCCAGTTTCTTATGGCACCAAGAGCCTTTCAGGTCCAACGCAGGGATTTTGTTGTATCAAATGAAATCTAATATAAAATTATTTTGGACATTCCTTTGGACTTAATTGACTCAACCAACCCTCTTGAGATGGTACTGAAGAATCAGCAAGCTCTTTGCACACTGCCATACGTCTTAGTCCATCTGGGCTGCTATAACAAAAAGACCATGGATTGGGTGGCTTAAACAACAAACATTTAGGGAAGCCCCCATCTGTGCACATTCGCTCCAGAATAAGATCTGGTGTAACCCCTGGTCAGACAAGGCCCATAGATCTGGTGTAACCCCTGGTCAGTCAAGGCCCATTTGTTTCTTCCAAAAACAAGAGGGGCTGGTGCCCCAAAGTCTAACTTAAGACATTTCCTTCCCCAACACAGAGAACAAGGAAACTTTGAAGTTTCTATTTCTTTTCCCCTAAGAAAAAGTTTCAAAAGCCTCAGATAAATGTTTTAGACAAGGCTTAAGGGTAAAGCACTGGGCTTCGGGCTCCCTTCCCCTCCTGTCCCCTCTAGGGATCTCTGCACGTGGAAAGGTGTCCACAAGCCCAGCCCCCTTGGGGGGAAGGCAGAGGAGTAGGAGAGACTGCCCCCTCTCTGGGGCAAACCCCAGGGTGTAAGGTTTAAGTTCTTCTCTTTGTCATTTTCCTGTTATACCCACTTCTGTGTCAGGCTTGGTAAAGGATTGTACTGCTTCTCAGATGCCAATGGAGCCTCAGAAGGAAGTAACGCAGGGTCACACAGTTAGTGACAGGTGGAGCTGGGATTCCAACCCAGGCTGCCTGGCCCCAGAGCTTCGAGCTTTTATGTTGAACCAGCAGCCTTTCCTGTCTTAAGTCTTTTCATCCAGCCAGCCCAGGGCTCCCTCACTCTTGCCCTGATGGAAGCTTCCTCTTGTCTACCCTGAGTCTCTCTTTCTGTCCCTCTTGCTTTGCTTCCTCTGCCTTCGGCGGAGACGCTCACTCCTCTGGCAGTCTCGGGCCCTCCTGACCACAGCCATCTCTCAGCTTCTCTCTCCTTCCCCGAGCAAGAACTCCATCCTCAAGGCCAGGGTTTCAGACAAACCCTTCATTCCAAGCCTCTCCCTGCTGTCACTTTGTGTTTCAACACTGGCTTCTCTCCACCTCCTCCCAGAGTCCTCCTTGGCCCTGACTGGGTGCCGCCGTGCCCCCTACACTCCGCGTGGCTTTTTCCTCCATCTTTGCAATTACACAGGCTTCATCATCTAATGCTTTCAATCCTACGTACGGAAGCCATATAATTCAACCTGTTCTTCCCAACTGCTCTGTTCTAGTTCCCGGAGGCCCTGCATGGGCATGTCCTATAGAGGTGATATTTTCTCTCTGGCTAGGGTAAGGGCACGAATGCAAGTTCTCAGGCCTGAAAGATGGGCATTGAATTCTGCTTTGGCCACTTACCAACTCTGTGGCTTTGAGGGAGTCTCTGACCCTCTTGGAAGGTCCGTTTCCTTGTCTCTAGCTCTCTTCTCCTTGGACTCTTATGAGGAGTAATTGGTATAAGTGTTTCATCATTCCAAAAATATTTCCCTTTTGAGCGAGTGACATGCATTGAGTATCAAGCACGGTGTCCCCACCTTCAGTTTAGTAGCTTACAAGTAAGCAGATAAGGTACCTCCTGGCTGTGTCTGATACGCACTAGGGACTTAGAAAATGTGTGGTCCCGGGGCCTCCCTGGTGGCGCAAGTGGTTGAGAGTCCGCCTGCCGATGCAGGGGATACGGGTTCGTGCCCCGGTCTGGGAGGATCCCATATGCCGCGGAGCGGCTGGGCCCGTGAGCCATGGCCGCTGAGCCTGCGCGTCCGGAGCCTGCGCGTCCGGAGCCTGCGCGTCCGGAGCCTGTGCTCCGCGACGGGGGAGGCCACAACAGTGAGAGGCCCGCATACCGGAAAAAAAAAAAAAAAAAAAAAAAAAAAAAAAAAGAAAATGTGTGGTCCCTCCTCCCTCTCCGGACTGGGAAAGATCTCTTTACATTTATTTCACTGGAAAATTTCCCATTTCTCTGCAGTTTCCCAGGAACAAGCCATCTCTGGTGTGGTTTTGCAAATTAGTACATCCCTCTGCAGATGGCAGGCCTGAGATCAGAGAAGTACACCCCGGCTACAAAGTCACAAGGCAGGCTGCTGGGTGGGTGTCAGGGATGGCACCAAATTGAGTTGGAAGACTCAGTTTCCCCTCCCCTCCCCCTGCCCCTCTCCGTCCTGCTTGGACAGTTCCAGGCCTTCCTGAGTTCCTGGTCTACCCTCTCACCTTCTCCATCCTGGTGTGCCTACTTTTCTCCAGCTTTAGTGAAAAAGAGAATTGATTAATTTGTGTATCTGGGAAGCCCAAGGGCAGGGCAGGCAAGGCTCAAACAAGGTCTTAGGGCACTCTCTGTCTTTTCTGCTGCCCTTTTACAGTCCTCAGCTGACCTTCTTGTAGCAAGAAAGATGTTCCATGGCAGCCCCAATCTGTTTCCTACTCACTTAACACCTCTGTGGGAAAGACCACCTTTCCCAGTAGATTCAGCACAAAACTCCAGGGACGGCCTCTGACTGGCCCTGCCTAATCACATGCCTGGTTCGGAAGCATTAGCTGTGCAGGTAGGGTTGGGTATTCTAATGGGGTGTATGTCTACCTTTGGGAGCTGGGGTGAGCAAAGGGCAGGGTCAGCTCCCCAGAACCTCACAGACTGAATTTCCTCCCAGAAAGAGTGGCGTGTCGCCAGAAAGGAGGAGGGCTGTCAGACGGGCAAAACCAGCAGATATGGCCCATCGATGCCTTGACTTTCAAAGCCTCAGTTCTGTACCCACAGCTGCTGGTGGTGCTTCTGCCTCTTTTCAGAGAAGCTACAGGGAGAAAAGAGCGTGGTTGTTGAGGTCAGGTGGATCTGGGTACAAACTGTATTTGTGAGAAATTCCCTGGTGGTTCAGTGGTTAAGACTTGGCGCTTTCACTGCCGGGGCCTGGGTTCCATCCCTGCTCAGGGAACTAATATTCCGTAAGCCGCACAGTGCGGCCCAAAACAAAACCAAACCAAGAACAAACAAACAAAAAACAAACTGTAGTTGTGTACCTCAAACTGTGGGTATGGAACTGTGTGACATGAATCAAATTCCTCAATTTCCTCATCTATAAAATGGGGAGAACAGTTCCTACTTCACAGACTTACCATGAGTATTAAACAAGCCAACCACCAAGTCCTGCACTTGTTGTAGACGAGATAGTTAATCTACGTCTGATCTCCTTGCCTTTGGTTCCTGACCTCCAGCTTGGCTCCTGGGTCCCAATTCCTGAACTCAGACCAGGTCTGTCTGTACTTAGGGACCCACCCTCTCCTCCCGCCTGGACTGAATTCACAGAGGGGCTCACTGTGATCAAGTGGCAGAAGTTCTTACCAGGACATGATGCACGTGGTTTTGTGTTTGTTTGTTGTTTCCATCTTGATGAAAAATGTGCCGGTTTTACGCTGTCACAGAACAAATAGAACCTTGACGTATGTGAACCTATGAACATACATAGACCCTCTATTTATGTGCCTGATTTAATTAACTGAGTTTCATGTTCTATCATCTTAAGAATGCTGCATTTCTTAGGGATGGAACTTTCCACTTCCTTCCTTCCTTTCTCTCTCTCTCTTTCTCTTTCAACCAATACTGCCTTAGTGCATGCTGTGCCCCCCGCTCTGGGCTAGATGCTGGGGGTCTGCTGGTGAACAAGATGGACACAACCCCACCTTCACAGAGCTGAATGGCTAGCAGGGGAGATATATATATATATATGTCTTTTAAGTGTAGCTGACAGGACTGCACTGGATGTGGGGAAAAGAAAGAGAGGAATCAGGAACGAGTCCAATGATTTTGGCTGCGCACATGGCAGGGTGATGTTGCCATGGTCTGATATGGGGGAGTAGCGTGGTCTAATATGAGCTTGGGGGATCAGGAGCTCTGTTTTGGACACACTGAGTTTGAATGTGTCTGGTAGAAATCCACATGGATATGCAGAGAGGCAGGTGGAACTTGGAGGTCAGGGCAAGGTCAGCTCCTGGATGAGCCCAGAGAGGAGGGTAGGACCAAGGCCTGCCTCAGGCCTCTGCAGTTGGAGATTGGACCATGAGGGAAGCCCAGCAAAGAGACCCAAAAGGAGTAGCCAGGGAGGCTCAGTCATCACCCTCAACTTCAGTTTCCTTGTGTCACTAGGCATTAGTGGTTAATGACCCTTCCTTCCTAGGGTGGGTGAGGCTCTAGGATGATGCAGTAAAAGTGCTCAAGATGGTGCAAGTATATCTTAGCTAAAAATAAGCACCTTTTCTCTGACCCTTCTCAAAAATTGCTAACCCCGCCTTCTGGTCTTAGCTGTGAGGAGAGAGCATCTCGGGGAGGGCTGGAGCCCTACTAGACATGGCGGTCCAGGCACCTGGCACCTAGGACTAGCCGAGGCCCATCGCCAAGCTAGCAGGCTTGTGCAATAGGCTTGGCCCCCAAAGGGGAGGCCTGGACACCCCCAGGGACAGGGCCTGGCTGAAGCCTGCGATTAAGGAGGGTGAGCATTTCAAGTCTTTGTAACTGTGCTAGTCAATAGAAATGTGACCTCATTTTATGCTCCTGAGCGCTGAAGCCCTCTCAGAGGTCCAGGGCAAAGGGAAGAGAGGCAAGTGTGCTCCATTTCAGCCTCCATAAAATGGGACTGATAGCTGCAGATCTGTAAATAAGTGTAAGGACTAGTATCTTTCAGTAGCCCCCTCCCCTCTTAGGCACTCACACCCTCACCTGCCTCACTCTAGTACCATCTAGGGGAATAAGAATTTCAGTAGAGGACTTCCCTGGTGGTGCAGTGTTTAAGAATCTGCCTGCCAATGCAGGGGACACGAGTTCGAGCCCTGGTCCAGGAAGATCCCACATGCCGCGGAGCAGCTAAGCCCGTGCGCCACAACTACTAAGTCTGTGTTCTAGAGCCTGCGAGCCACAACTACTGAGCCCACGTGCCACGTCTACTGAAGCCTGAGCGCCTAGAGCCGGTGCTCTGCAACAAAGAGAAGTCACCAGAATGAGAAGCCCGTGCACCACAACCAAGAGTAGCTGCAACTAGAGAAAGCCCACGCACAGCAACGAAGACCCAACGCAGCCAAAAATAAATAAATAATTAGTTTAAAAAAAAGAAAAACCTTAAGAAAATATAAAGAAAGGGACTTCCCTGGTGGTGCAGTGGTTAAGAATCCGCCTGCCAATGCAGGGGACACGAGTTCGAGCCCTGGTCCGGGAAGATCTCACATGCCACAGAACAACTAAGCCCCTGTGCCACAACTACTGAAGCCCACGCACCTAGAGCCCATGCTCTACAACAAGAGAAGCCACTGCAATGAGAAGCCCGCACACCACAACAAAGAACAGCCCCCGCTCGCCGCAACTAGAGAAAGCCCACGCGCAGCAACGAATACACAATGCAACCATAAAATAAATAAATAAATAAACAAATAAATAAATTTATATTGAAAAAAAAGAATGTCAGTCGAAAAAGACAATAAACTCTTCTCAAATGGTGGCATTTCAGGGCCCACAGTTATCAGGGTGTGGGTTGTGCTTACGGGATGGAGGTGGCACAAGGGAACATTTTCATGGCTTTGCCTTGTGCCTGGGACTAGGTCAGTGCTGTCTCTACTTCCGGTGAAGCAAGTCCTCCCGGGATATTAAATCCAGCTTGAGAAAGGTCTATCTATTAATTAAATTGGCTCATTTAATTCAACAATGAATCACACACCTTGGGAGCACTGGGCTGTGAAGCCAGTCCAGTGCAGGAGGCAGATGAGGAAATGAAGAGCTTCAAGGCAGGGATGTCTTAAGACGCCAGGGGCAAGTTCTGAGAACTTTAGCCGCTTGGAGGAAGTGAGCTGGGCCAGTCAGGAGGTGAGGGAGGGCTTCCAGGAGGAGGTGGCACCCGAGTCCTGAGTGGTGAGTTGGATCGCATGAATAAAGGTGAGTTGGTTGGCCTCTGGGCAAAGGGTAATTTGAAGGTCGTTTGGCTTGTGATTTGATAGGTCCAGGGACTGAGGCTACATTTCTGGTTATTCTGTGAATGTGTGGGTGACCCCTGACAGTCACCTAATTTCTCTGGTTTTAAACCCATGGAGCTACTAACCACATCTGGGAAATGTGCAGTTCAAGCAAACTAACATAGGTCAAAGAACTCTGAAGAGTTCAAGAATGATGGGACAATAGAGACGCAATGCATTCTCATTACCATTAATTACATTAGAGGTGGGGGAAGTGGCTCTTGGCCCTCAGATCCTACGAATTTTTGAATCTGAATCAGATGTGTGCTTGGTTACCTGGAAGCAGGCAACACAGCAGGGGCGCTGGAAAAAGAAAGAGTTTGGCTTCAATGAATTTATCTAGAATTATGCAATCAGAAAATCTAGAAAGAAGCTGTTTTCATTTTAGCATACATCCAGATTTTGTTTTATGGTTTGGATTTTTTTTTTTTTCCTTGCTGTGCGCGGGCCTCTCACTGTTGTGGCCTCTCCCGTTGCGGAGCACAGGCTCCGGACGCGCAGCCTCAGCGGCCATGGCTCAAGGGCTCAGCCGCTCCACGGCATGTGGGATCCTCCCAGACCGGGGCACGAACCCGTGTCCCCTGCATCGGCAGGTGGACTCTCAACCACTGCGCCACCAGGGAAGCCCCTATGGTTTTGATTTGATTTTGATTCATGTTTGTGGGAATGGGCACCATCATCTTTTTCAATGCTTTGACCCTGGAAAGGATAGTACAATATCTTAAATTTCTAGTCAGTTCCCACCCCTTTCCAAACAACCTTCCAGAAACAGCTCAACCTCAACTCAACTCCCTAACTATGCTCATCACTCCCTTTTGCAGGCTGTGATCATTTGGAAGCTTCTGGAATCAAAAAATCATATCATAGCTCTGGAAATTATTGATACTAAACAGTGTCCTGTGCCAGGCTCAGAGGTTAAAGGCTTTCTATGCATTGTCCCCTTAATCCCTTTGACAGCCCTACCCGGGCAGTTTACTCAGGAAAACCTTGAGCCTCAGAGAGACAAAGTGACTTGATTGAGGTCACATTGTGAATGAGGGTTAGAAACGGAATTAAAACCCAGTCTGCCTCACTCTGCAGCACTGGCCCTTGACCATTCCTTGTGCTAGCCTCCTGGAGGCTAGAACCAGAGGGGGCAGAGAGATGATCTCATTCTGAGTCTTCACTTAACAAAATTACCTGACATTAACATGGTACCTCATTTACTTCCAAATCCCTATGGCCAGGTTCTCTGCTCAGGTTACTTTTACACCTATATGTGATATATGTGAGTATCAATTTAATAGGAAAGGAGGTTTCTTTCAAATGACCCAGTAGGATATTTAAGTGCCTATCAAGAAATTCAGTCTTGCAAAAGCAAAACAGTGTTCTTAAATTACTGACTTTATCTTGCTCTGTGACATTTGCAAGGTTCCTGACCATTCATTCAATAACGATTTATTTAGCGCCTGCTGAAACTGTGCAACTCAGACTGGGATTTGAACCCACGGGCTGGGACTTGAACCCGGCCAGAACCCAGATTGGGACTTGAACCCATGGCCTTTTAACTGAGACCACACACCTGATCTCAGGACTTAATGAAGCTCAGATTCTTGATGTTTCATCACAGAAAGAATTCAGTGAGAGACAAAGAGATAGGTAAGAAGTGGATTTATTTAGACAGAAACACACTCCATAGACAGAATGTGGGCCATATCAGAAGGTGAGAGGCTCTGAAATATGGGGTGGTTAATTTTTATGGGTAATTTCATAGGCTAATGAGTGGGAGGATTATTCCAACTATTTCAGGGAAGGGGCAGGGATTTCCAGGAATGGGGCCACTGCCCGCTTTTGGCCTTTTATGGTTAGCCTCAGAACTCTCATGGCACTGGTAGGTGTGTCATTTAGTATGTTAGTGTATTACAATGAGCATAAAATGAGGCTCAAGGTCTACTGGAAGTTGAACCTTCCGCCATCTCGGATCTAGTTAGTTCTAACCAGTTTTTTTCATGTCCTATGGCTATGTCATTCTTTTAAATGTCGTGCCCTGCCCCCTTCCCTCCTTTTTTACTCCTATATACCATGCAGTAAGTCCTAGGGATATAGGAACGGGCAAGGCTTCTGGATAACAAGTGCCTATATAAACAAGGAGACAAATCCCTAAACCAACCAGGTTGACAAATGGTGATAAAGTTGATGAAAGAAGCAAACAGGGCAGCATGACACAGTGACAGGGCAGGGAGTGGCTGCTCTGGAGAGTTTGGTCAAGGAAAGCCTCTCTGGGGAGGCGGCATCTGAGCTGAGAGCTGAGGGATGAGAAGGCCCTGTGCATCTGGTCAACCAGAGAGCAGACACAAAGGTGACGGTCCACATGAGAAGAGGGAAAGGCCCAGGGCTGGGCTCTGGATTGAGCCAGTGTAGAGGATGAGGGGACCGCAAGCAAGACCAAGCAAGAGCAGCCTGAGGGGAGGAGGAAAACCAGAAGCAGCAGGGGCCAGGAAGCCAAGAGAACTGTTTCAACAAGGAGGGTGTGCCAACTGTGCTGGAGAGGCTGCCTCTCAGATTTGGGAACGTGGAGGCCACTGGTGACCTTGAGGAGAGGAATTTCGGTGGAAAGTTTGTCAGGCTGAACAGTGGAGACAAAAGCTGGACTAGGGAGTTGGAGAAAGCATGTGAAGTGAAGACAACTCTTTTGTTTTGCTGTGAAGGTCGGCAGAGAAATGGGGCAGAAGCTGGAAGGGCGTTTGGGGTCAAGGGAGGGTGTGCTGGCCAAGCTCCATCCCAAGATCCCTTCTCTGCCTATGTTCTGCTCTGGGTTCTGGGAGGGTGACCCTTCTCTACTGCATCACCTGGGCTCTCCTGTTAGAATGTGCCCAGGTGGGGTCAGCCCAGGGGAGGCAAAGGCAGGAGAGCCGAAGTCTGGAAGAAAGGGAGGTCTGTGTTCTACCCCTCGCCCCAAACCCCTCCCTGCTTCCGCACCTGGTCTCCGGGCAGGAGTTGTGTCCCCTGGGCCTGCAGGTCCTCTGGGCTGCCCCTCCCCCATGGCTCTCAGAACACTATTTCTTCCCTTGGTCCTTTCTGAGCTAGGAGTTATCACCCCTACTGAGCTTGGCTTATCTCTGGGTACCCAATATCCTCGTTTCTTCCCTTAACTTTGTAAGTAGCCCTTTCTCTGAGGTCGGTTGAATCATCTACGTGAATTCTGTTTCCCTGCTAGAACCCTAACTGAAGCAGAGGTGAGCTTTCCCTCCCTCCCTCCCTCTCTTCCTCCCTCCCCCCACCTCCCTCCCTTCCTTCCTTCCCTTTCTTCCCTCCCTCTCCCACTCTCTCTGTCTTTCATGAAGTAAGTTACTAGAACATGTCTGTGTACAAAAGAGAATAACAGGATAGAAAGGGAGAAGATGCTAATGCAGAGAAAAGCAGGATACTTCCTGGAATGGAGGCCACAGGCCTGCTGGAGGGGATGGATCCAGAGTCCAAGCAGAAGGTGGTTGGCCTTAGACTGGTTACAGGAGGAGAGGCAGGGAGCATAGGCACAGGGCAGAAGGGCTGGTAGATTTGGTCTGATGGCTTCTAGCTTCTCAAGGAAGGATGAACCAAGTACATCCACTGAGGAGTGCAGGGTGGTTTGTGGAGACAGAGGAAAGCATGGAACAGCCACCTCTGAGAACAGGAAAACGAACTTTCTAGGAAAGGTTGGTAGGCTTGCCAGGCATGAAGAGTGCCAATTTGAGGTTTGTGGTCATGAATTTAAAGCGCAGCCGTCAGCAAGGCTGCGTGCTTTTCCCCAGCACCCGTCAGCTGCTCTGGCACAGGCCTCGAGAAAGTGGAGGGTGGGGTTTTACGAGGGCTGGGACTTGGCCAGGTGCATATGGGGGGAAGGGAAGGGCAGTCTATGGAGGGGGTTCGCTGGGGAGCAATAGTCGTGGTAGAGTGTGGAATCTGCATGGGGTAAGGAGGGAAGGAAGGCCGTGAGCAGGTGATAGTGGAAAAGGTGATCCTGGAAGTGGATGGGGGTTATGCTGAAGCACAGGGGTGGAGAGGAAGCGGGGGCCCACACAGAAGACCTGAAGTGATGGGGAGATTTTGGTACAAGAAACCACAAGGTGGGGGCACACGCAGTGGACCCTGATGGCTTCAGAAGGACAAGGATTGGAAGCGGAGGAGGATAAGTGGCTTGGACAAGGTAAGTGGGGGCCAGGAGGGCACCCACATCACCTCAGGGCCTTCCCTGGACTGGTTTCTCCCTGCATCTCCCGGAACAGCCCTCTCCTGCCAGGTGGCCTGAAAAGCCCATGACAACTTGGGTGTCTTCAGTTTCAGGGCTGAGACGGCCATTTGTCAACTTGGTTCCTTCCTGTGACCTGACCCAGAGCTGGTTCTGACCACACGGTGCAGGTGGTGGTGATGTATCCTAGAATGAGCACCTAAGGCCACAGGGTTCAGTATCCCTCAACAGAGGCCCTGGTTTCTTCACCTGTAAAATGTAATCCATCCTTTGTTTATTCAAACACATATTAAGCACCGCTGTGTGCCAGGCCTATCTGCTTTATTTCACCTACCCCTCTCAGCCACCCTGGAGGGACATATTATTATCCTCATTTTTGCAGAAGAGGAAGTAAAAGCTCAGGGAGGTAAAAAACTTGCCCAAGGTCATATAGAGTCTATTTGAGCCCAAGAAGGCTCACTATCTAGTCAGGGAAACAGGCAGAGAAAGAACCAAAGATATGTGAAGTTGCAAAGTTCCCTGGGAATACGGAAGTTAGAAAGATTGTTCCTATTGTGGGAGAGGGGTGGTGGGGCATGTGAGCTAGATCTACACGATGAACAGAAATGTATCTGGGGAGACGGAGAGAAAGGACTGTGGGTACTAGTGCCAGCCTGAGCAAAGGTACGGTGACATGACTCTCCATGGTGTGACCCAAGATTTTTGAGTAAAGGCAGCAAGTATCAGCAGTTGAGCAGGGTTCCTAACCCCGTCTGCACCCCAGGGGTTCAAGGATACGCTTAGGGGGACCCACAAACCTCCTGAAGTTGTATCACAATTGTGAGTAGACGTGTGTTACTCTTTAAAAAATTTTGTTTATTTATTTATTTTTACTTTTGGCTGCTTCAGGTCTTAGTTGCAAGGGATCTTTGTTGTGGCATGCTGGATCTTTCGTTGCGGCACGCTGGCTTCTCTCTAGTTGTGGTGCATGGGCTCTGTAGTTGTGGCGCGCAGGCTTAGTTGCCCCGCGGCATGTGGGATCTTAGTTCCCTGACCAGGGATCGAACCCACGTCCCCTGCATTGGAAGGTGGATTCTTTACCACTGGACCGCCAGGGAAGTCCCCTTGCATTACTCTTTTCTGGAGAGACCATTTTATTTTCATCAGATTCTTAAGTTGGGGGACATTGACTCAAAAAAGCCTTGGGTAGCAGATGGGCTTGGAGAGGTCTGTAGGGCCTGGGAATAAAGGACCTCATAGGCCTTCTTTCAGGAATTCATACTTTGCTCTGAGGTCATCAGCGGCCCATGGGGACCAACATGGGACGGGCCTCAGGAAGACAACACAGGCTACTATGAGCGCAAATCAAAGTCCTTTTATAAACGATAAAGGGATGTACTGTTTATTGCTCTATTCCCAGAGTCTGGCACAGTGCTGAACACATATTGGGGGCTCAGTAAATATTTGTTGAATGAATGAATGAATAAGAGCACAGGAGTATGTAATAACAGAGTTCATCTCTCCAGGGCAACTCCACAAATTTCCTGGACAATTTGACTGAAGGTGAAATCCAGGAATCCAAAGTTCCCCTGCACTGTTCTAGGTTCTAAGACAATACTGCCTGAGTCCAGAGTTGTGGGTAGAGGTGCGAAGGGGGAGTGGGCGTGGCACGTGAGGGTGTGGCCGCACCTGACTGAAGGGTAGGGCTCCTCCCACCCTTCGGTGCCCTGGAGTATCTCTGGAGGAGCGGAGGATGGCCAGGATGGCCGAAATGATTTCTTTCCTCCTTCCACATTCAGCCCATTGGCTTGTCTCCAAAACATGTCCTCCAACCCCCCTCCTCCCCCTGCGCCTCACCTGGGCCACTGCAGCGGTCTCAAATCTAGTATCTCTGCTTCTGACCCTGCCTCTTTACCACATCCACTCTCCTCGTGGTGGCCAGAGGAATCTTTTATTTCCTTTGGCTGAGCCGCGGGCTTGCGGGATCTTAGTTCCCCAACCAGGGATTAAACCCGGGCCACGGCAGGGAAATCCCGGAATCCCAATCACTAGGCCACCAGGGAACTCCCCAGAGGACTCTTTTAAAACACTTTGCAAGGAATGTGGTTTTCTTTCCATGTACTTAGAGAGCTATGCTTCCAAAAATTTAAAATACATTCAAGTTACGTGGAGATCTTGCTAAAATCCAGGTTGAGATTCAGTTGATATGGGCTGGAGCTTGAGATTGCATTTCTAACAAGTTCCCGGGCGATGCAGTAATCTTGGACCACATTAGGACTAACAAAGACTTAGAGAAAAATCCAAACTTCCTGTCCACGTCCTAATTTATCTGGCCTCTGCCCAGCGTTCCCACGTCATCTCCAACCCCTGTTTTTCTCTTGCATCATGCTGTAGCAACACCGGCAGGCCTTTATTCTGTTCCCGGAGCGTGCCAACTTGCTCCTGCCTCAGGGCCTTTGCACGTGGTGTTCCCATTGCCTAGAATGCCCCTTTCCGAGAGCTCCAGATGGCTGGCTCCTTTTCTTTATTTAGATCTTAGTTCAATGATCAGTTAGACAGTACTTCTTTGACCACTTCATCTAATGAAGCACCTCATCCCCTGGGAATTTGCTATCACTATTTGCTTTTTTCTCCCTTCATAGCACTCATCATTCTGTGAATTTATCTTGGCAATATATTTGTATTGTTAGTTACCTGTCTTCATTCTCACATTCGTTTCACGCGAATAAAAACTTGGTTTTTCATGTTTGTGGGTCTATTCAGGAATGTGCTTGTATGGCTGCTGGGGTGTTGAGATGCAGGTAGGGGAGTCCAAGCTGGGGAAACTTAGAGTGGTGTTAACAGAGGTGCCTGAAGCAGAGGGGAGGGAGGAAGGAAGAGGCGAACTTTCTGTACTGAGGGTGTCACAGAAAAAGTCTCAAGAGCTGAAGCCAAACCTGAGAATCATCACCTGATAGATGAATTCATCTCACTAGAGGAGACTCACTCTGGAAGGTGGGGAAGGAATTTATTATGAATTTATTTATTGAATAAATAAAAATAAGTATGTGGAGCCCTTACTTTGTGACCATCATTTGCATAACTATCTCTGTTCATCCTCACAACATATGATCTCCATCTTGCAAATGAGGACCAGGGCTATGAGTTAGGAGACTTGCCCAAGGTCATACAGTGATTCAGAGTCCACGCTGAGAACCCCAGTCTCTAAAACAGCTCTGAAACGTCACACTCCCGGTCCCCTTCCAGGCTTTATGCTGTGCACAGCACCTGTTACCACCTAACCCACCATACATTCTCTTTATTTATTTTCTGTCTTCTCACACCAGAATATAAATTCCCGGAGGGTAAGGATCTTTGTTTTGTTCACTACTGTTTCCCAGAGCCCAAAACAGGGCCTGCCACATAAGTAGACACTTAATGAATACTTACGGAATGTTAAAAGGATGAACGAAGGGGTTATTTTAAAAGCCTTGCTTTCTGTATCTCTAAGAGTCAGTTCTGTGAACGGGTGGCCAACAGGACACCCAAACCCAGTTGAGAAGGCTGGAGTGCATCTGAGATGAAGTGGGAAGGCAAGCTGTGGCTTACTGAATGCTCTCCACCAACCAGAAGGAAGACTGTGTCCACAGGAGAGGGACCGGCTGCATGCCCTGGCGGGAGAGTAGCCAGGGATCTGGGGCTTGTCCAGTCTCCAGCCCTGACACCATTGCCATAACGGCATGGGTAGGTGTGGATGCCACAGGCTGGCAGTGGCCCTTCGCAGGATATGGCTTCCACGTAAAGTGGCCCTGCAGAAAAATGTGTTGACCAGGCCCCAGTTACAAGCTTGCTGTAACTGCATAGTAGGCATTTATCAGGAAATCTCTTGTGAATTGAGTAGAGTGAGCCAGTCACTCAAGCCTGGCAGCTCTGGCTGCTGAACAGACAGAGGTTCTGAACCAAGCAAGCTGCAGTCTGGTTATGGATTGTCCCTCGAGATAGTTCTCCTGTTCTGTGACCTCTCTCTGTGCCAAAGATTCCCAAAGTTCAGCCCCCAGACCAGCAGCATCAGCATCACCTGAGAACCTGTTAGAATGCAATTCTCCAGCCTCATCCTCAACCTACTGAGTGGGAACCTCTGTGAGTGGGGTTCATCATTCTGTGGATTAACAAGCCCTCCAGGAGATTTTGATCCACTCTCAAGTCTGAGAGCCACTGTTACAGTTTCTCTTTCAGGGCATAGGACCTGTCTTAAGAACTCATGAATTGGATTGCACAGCTTTATGGAGCCCCTGCTGTGTGTCATGCTCTGTATTTGGCTCTGTGAAGAGGATACCAAGATAAATTAGCCAGCCGCTTATGCAGCCAAGGAGCTTAGGGGAGAGATTTCTTCTGGTTGGCAGATGTTGGAGGTATGGATGTGTGGGACCTTTGATCAGAGTCTTGTCTATTCAGTTTAGGCAGATAATAGAGCTCAGGGGAAGTGGCAGGAGGTGGGAGGGGAGGGTGAGGGATGGGGTGGGGATGGAATGCTGAGTTAGGAGGCACAGAAAGGCACAGACAACTACCAGTCCAGGAGCAGTATTTCGCCCATGCCCACTGCTCAGGTGTGGAGGCATGCTTAGGAGGTCTGAGGTTGAACAATAACAATTGCTAACGTTTTACCTAGTGCCTACACGTGGCAGTGATCAATTTTGGTTGCTGTACACACATTAACTCATTCTTCACATGAACCCTATCAGATAGGTACTATTATCACCCCATTTTGACTGATGGGGAAGCTCAGACACTCAGAGGTGAGCCAACTTTGCCTAAAGTCACAGCTAGGCAGTGGTAGAGACTGTTTGAACCCGGACCGTCGGTTTGCTCTAGAGCGCTCCCAAACGCACGACAAATCAACGGGTCACCCCAAGCGTCTGGGCTGGCCTGCTGGGTTGAGGTGGCGGAGGGATGGGACCCTTATATTGGTAGGTAAATAGCATCTAGAAGAAAGCCCTACGTCTTTCCAAGCCTGAGCCTTTCCTCTGGCGTAGACAATCGGGAGTCTAGTACTTTGCGAACCACCTACAGGACAAGTACCTTAGGCCCCTTCCCACTAGATGGCGGCCCCTAAACCCACACAGAAATTCTGAAAGCTCCACTGACCCCGTCTTCCAGTGTTCCGCTGCGGTCGAGGAATTGCAGGATGCGAACCTTCTTCTCGTCCAAAGGGCCGCCGGCTCCTACCTCACCCCATCTGGGGGGTCGCGGGAAGTCCCCAGCCCGGAGGAGGGATGGGGAGGAGGCAGGGGTGGGCGGGGAGATGAGGCTCCCCAGGCTTCGGGCGCCGGGGGAGGAGCTGGCGCGGAGCACCCACTCCCGGGGCGCAGAGGCGGGGCGCTCCCGCACGGCCTGTGCCCACAGCGGAAGGGAAGGCCGGGACCTAGGGGCGCTGGAGCCGGCGGGGACCCCGAGGGCGCGGGCGGCGGCAGGTGCGCGGCGCGGACTACAAGTCCCAGCATGCCCAGCTGCGCTGACCCGGCCCCCGCTGCCACTTAAAGGCTCCGGGAGCCTCAGCCGTCGGGTCGCCGCGGCTTTCGCTTTGCCGCCGCGGCTGGGCGGGAGGGAGCGGCGGGCTCGGCGGCCGGCGGGCTCGCGTCCTGGCTCCGGCAGCGTCGAGGGGCGCTCCTCAGCCAGCCCTCCCGGCTCAGGGATTCCCTTCCGAGGCGCCCGCGCCCCCGGGCTCCCCGCCTCGGCCACCCCGCGGCCCCGATGCCGAGGCATGGATAGAGCGGCGCTGCGCGCGGCGGCGATGGGGGAGAAGAAGGAGGGCGGCGGCGGGGGGGCCGCGGCGGCCGCGGATGGGGGCGCCGGGGCCGCGGCCAGCCGGGCGCTGCAGCAGTGCGGGCAGCTCCAGAAGCTCATCGACATCTCCATCGGTAGCCTGCGCGGGCTGCGCACGAAGTGCGCCGTGTCCAACGACCTCACCCAGCAGGAGATCCGGACCCTGGAGGTAAGGGGCCGCGGCGCCGGAGAAACGAGGGCCCGCACTGGGTCTGAGGAGGCAGGGGTCGGCAGCCCGGGAAGCGCCCCAGCGCCTCCCTCTCTGCTCCAGGTCACTCCTTCCCCAGTTGCATCCTTGAGCCCAGTCACCTCCTTTGCGTCGGCCGGAGGACCCGGGACCAGTCCCTCACCTTGGGCGGGATTTGGGGGGAGGGGCGTAGTGGGACCTGGGAGGGAGGCTGGAGGAGCCCGAGGGCGGGATGGGCGGCGCACGGACTTCCCTGCCGCCCCCACCCCATTTCCAGCTCGCTCGGCCTCAGGACTCATTCTCCCACTGAGTCACGTGCTGGACTTTTCCCTGGGTGACTGAGCCCAGCAGCTGTGGGCCGGGGTGACTGGGCGGAAGGAGGTCCCCCTGAAGTGTGAGCGCAGGCCCGTCGTTCTCTGCCTTCCCCTCACGCCCCAGACTTTGTCTTGTCTCTTCCTCTGCTCTTCTCCAGGTTCTTGTCTGCCGCTTATCAGTGTTTGATGAAACTGCATTTTTGCCTTTCAGACGTTGGATGCTTCTTTTTCGCACTGCCACAGCATTTCACTGCTTTACCCACCGACACCCCCCGCCCCCCCCCCCCCCCGCCATTGGACTTTGGTTTAGGAACGATTATGCTGAGGACCAAAGGCTTTGATGGGAAGATGACACTATTTAAGGGGTTTTCTGGTGGAAAACCCAGTGTAAAGAAGAAATAAGATATGCAGGCCCTACTGTTTCAAATTATAGCTGAGAAGTACAGTATTAAAAGGATTTGAAAGGATCAGCCAAAAGGGTTGTTGGGTTCTCAGAAGGCGGAGTCTCCCCCTCCCCCATACATAATAGAGGGAAACTCGTGCATTCCCAACTTGCTTTTGTCCAGAGGCTGGGAAGACTGTGAACTTCCAGGCACCACTTAGTAGCTGCCCTGCCTCTTTCCACCTTGCACTGTCACATCTGGCCTGCTGCACATCTGGAGATGTTTTGTTTTATTAGAACCTTAACTCCTCATCCTACACCCTCCACACCCTTTTATTGCTGATTGCCTCTTATAGCAATCATAGGGCCAGCGGATGATTTGTGGCAGTTATTACAAGACCCAGTCCTCTGTGCACACCACAAGCCTGAATCCCTGTTTGATGCCAAATGCTCGGGAGTGACTTCTTTTTTATTAATTTATTTATTTTGGGCTGTGTTGGGTCCTCGTTGCTGCGCACGGGCTTTCTCTAGTTGTGGCGAGCGGGGGCTACTCTTTGGGCTTCGCACTGCAGTCGTTTCTCTTGTTGGGGAGCACGGGCTCTAGGCGCACGGGCTTCAGTAGTTGTGACTCGTGGGCTCTAGAGCGCAGGCTCAGTAGTTATGACACACGGGCTTAGTTACTCTGCGGGAGGTGGGATGTGGGATCTTCCTGGACCAGGTCTCGAACCCATGTCCCCTGCATTGGCAGGTGGATTCTTAGCCACTGCGTCATCAGGGAAGTCCCCTTGGGAGTGACTTCTGTCCTTCAGTTTTATTTTCTTAAAAGCTACAAAACCAGGGACATGGGAAGCATCTAATCAGTGCTGGCTATTATTATTTTTGTTACAGTCGCTATAGCAGTTTTGACCAGGGTTTTACTTAAAAAACAAACCAACCAGCAACCCCCCGTCCCCCCCTCCCCAGTCCCTCCTGCATGCATGCTGCTGTTTTCCAAGTGGCGAGAGAAACTGGTTTCTTGAACATAGCCGGGTGTGTTTGCCCAGCTAAGTTCAGGTTTTAAACTGACACAATAGGGGGCCTGTGTGGCTTCGTTCTGGGAGGAGGGGTCGTTGTCCGGCAGCATGTGTCTTGTTGGACCGCTATGTTGTTGGGATGAGAGAACGTTCTCTGTTGGCCTCTCTTGGATTGTCCCCATGTTGCTCTGAAGTGCTCTTGGTTTGCAGATTGGACCCGGGAGAAAAAGTGCAGCTCTTTCTCTGGAAATGGCGCCTTGCCTTCTCTGTACCCTGCCTTCCAAAGTCTCTCATTTTTACCACGGTGTGGCATCAGGACACTCCAGAGCATCCCCTTATTTAGGTCTCTGACCTGGTTTATTTGGTAGCCTCTCTTCTGGGTGTTTATTGGATGATCGGCTCTGGCAGCCAGAAACCCATCCAAAGGTCCAAAGGGGATTTGCAGTGGGAACGGGAACAAGTACCCAGCTCCCTGTCCTCTCCACTATGCTGTAGGTTCAGGTCCACCCTACTCCCTGAAAAGGCAGGACCTGGGCTGTTTGGGGGAATGGGACTTTATACCCCAGGATCTAGTTCTCTAGGCCTCAGCCTCCTTAACTTGAACAGGGGGGTTAGAGTGGGTCTCTGCGGGCTCTCGTGGCTCTAAATTCTGTGGTTTAGTGAAGGGGCCTCAGTTGGGTTGAATCAGATGTTTGTTATACACACCCCTATGTAAGAATATCCATGATTAAGAATTGTTCTAAAATCCGGATTTACCAGACTGATAAAATAGAGGGAAAGTTTATTACTCAAAGAATCCTGACCTTTGGGGCAGTGTGGCAGGCAGAAAGCCCATGGCTTGGAAATCTGGTCCTGGTTCTATCTGTCTGATCTTGGTCAAGTCCCATGACTTCTGAATCTCAGGCTTCCCCATCTGTAAAATGGGCATGAGACTACTTAAACCCGCAACCTTGTCGTGAGTCTGTAAGTCCGCATGCTTTCTACCAAGAGATTCTGCCCGTGAACTTTCCTCGTGAGGGTCCAATGCATTCATGCCACAGGCCACATTTAGGGGAAGGCCCTTTGACAACTTGCTCTTATTTCCTAGAGGTGGGCGAGACAGACCAGGAAACAGTTCCAGCAGCCTGTGCTGAGGTCAGGCAGGGTAGTGGTGATGTCCATTCTGGCTTTCTTTCCTGTTCTGCAGGCTCCTCTCACATTCCAGGCCAGGGCCCCCAGAGACAGGACTTGCAACATTGGATTCCTGGCTTTTGAAGAAGGGGCTGACCAGAGGGCTTGGCTTACGCAAGCACGCCAGACTTACAGAGTCTGAGGAACCCCAGCCCACCCTGGTCCTCACTGAGTAAGCGCTCAGTGAGGTGCCTCGGCAAGTCCCTGACCTCCGGCCCCACTGCTGGCGCCTGATTGTAGGTCGGGTGATGGCTGGGGGTCCGCGTGTCCGGCTGTCCTTCCCTCCTCCACACAGGGGTCCAGCTTGGATCCAAAAGAGTGGAAGGAGCCAGGGCGTAATGTCTGCCTCCTACCTGCCGGTCAGTGAGCTGGACCCTTGTCAGTCTCCGAAGATTTCCTGGAAATCCACCAACCTTCATCACACGTGTATTTTTTTCTCTCGACATGAGAAGTGGAGGGGGATAAAATCTGAACCCAGAGTCTGAATCTGTAAACAGAAGTTGGGAGGCCACTCCATCCCAGCAGAACCTGCTGCTCTATCTCCATCAGGCCCTGAGAACTCCACCGAGGCAAGGTGGAATGTTCTCGTTCCCCAGCTGTGCTCACACAGGGATACCCGGCTGGCCTCACAGCTGGGCCTGGAGCCCCAGGCCAGTTCATTCCCTCATTTGTGCATCCTCTTTGGGCCGAGTCTGTGCCGGGCAGTGGGGAGATAGTGGTGTGTCACGAAGATGCACGTTTTGTGGGCACTGTAACTTTGCCTTATCCTGCCAGCCTCCTGGTACTTTCCAGAGATAGGCCTTGCCACACTGAGTCTTCCCATCTGGCGCTTTTATGGAGAAAAGTCCCTCCTAAGCAAGCTGACCTAGAGAAAGGGGTCCCCAAAGGGCCTCGACCTTCGCCCAGCTCTGCTGTGGCAGAGGTCAGAACCCTGTGGTGTGGAGGGCCTGAGCTCTCCCTGTGGTCCTCTCCCCTGCCCCTCGGAGCACCTGGATGGTGGAAGTGCTGGGAAAGGAGAGGGGTGCCATGGGTCCTCACAGAGCAAGGACTTGGGGCGTGCATGGACGTACATTCACTCAACAAACCCGCAGTTATTACCGATTTGCCTGATGAGCTGCTCACTGCCACCACCCTGGCAAGGATTCTGAGGTAGGCAGGATGCTTTCCTGGTGTTTGGGGATGCTTTCAGTCTAATGGGGGAGGCAGGCAGGTGAACGGTAATGACTCCAGTACCATGGCCTGCTGAGAGCGGTTTGGAATCGGGAATATGACCGGACGGTTGTCCAGTCCAACGCCTGCTTTTCTGGGAAATATTCCCAGAGTCTTGCTGGCGACTTGTCCCACGTCACACGCCCCTGGCAGAAATGAGAGTGAAGCCTGGGTTCCCTCTCCCCACCCAGCCCCTGCCTCAGAGTGGGGCTTTTCTCTGCTTTTGCTCTACCCTGTAGTTTTAACCTCCTGCTGAAGGCTTTCACTCCAGCTGTCCCCGGAGGGAGCCAGAGCTGGGGCACTGTTTCCCTTGGTGTCTGCTTTCGCCTTGGCAATTTTTTTCCTGGTGAAACTTGCCACCGGCGATCCTCGCAGGCAGTCTGGAGAGGGACCTGTAGTTCCCAAGACTGGGGAGGCCTGCAGGGCGCTGGAGGGAGGCCTTATCAGATCTGCAGCCCAGGTTAGCCTGAGTGCCAGGAGGCCTCTGGTTTGCTGCCTGGGGACAGTGATGGGAATGCCTCCTTCCCTGCCAGGTTAGCTCAAAATCCAGGAAAGCTGCATTCCCCACTGCAAGTATTCTGGACCTGCCTGGCCACTGTGGTCCCGAGAGGGACTGCAAAGGCCCTGGTCCTTGGTGGCAGTGTCTGCAGTGGTTGTGCTGGTGGTGGGAAGTAACAATGCCTGTGGCCAAGTCTCTCTCAGCTATGCTTTTTAAAAAGGACATCCTTTCAGAATAGGCTGATTGGAATCTTTCTCTACATTCAGTTCAAAGGGAAAGCTGCGTAGAGGTGCATTCGGGGTCATGGGAAGGCCCTTCGAGCATAGTGAGGGCAGACGTGGAACAAGGAACCCTCTCGGTCACCTGTTCTGTGCTAGGCTTTTGGCATATGTTCCCCATTTAACCCTCACATGGACCCTGTGAGGTTTTCTCCCCGTTCTGTGGTTAAGGGCATTGCAGCTCAGAGGGATTGAGAGACTGAGTTAGAGGATGGTGCAACCTGGGTTGACTGGTCTTCGGTACTCGTGTTCTGAACTTCGCAACAGCTTCTAGAAACCATAGTGGAGGGGACGGTTTCTGGTCAGGGTTGTGACGGCTGAGCCCAAGGAAGCGGCCGGTAACAAAAAGGGCTGGTCCAGGGCCACTTGGTGGCTCAGCTCCAGATGACCGGGCCTTCTGGTGGCCACGCCAGGCTGTGCAGCCTCTGAGCTCGGGCTGGGGGCCGCTTCCCTAAAGTGCAGGCCAGCACATCCTCAAAGATGGGTCCCTGTCGGCGAACTGTGATGCAATCGCTCTGTGTTGGTCTCATTCTGAGAAATGAGAAGCTGCCTAGAGATCATCTTACTCATAATTGTTTTAATGGATACCTGCCTTATCGTCTATGCGTAATTCCTCTGGTAAGCACTACATTCTTCTTTCCAGTTGTATGAAAATATTTTAAAATACACATAATGATATGTGCCCACTATTAAAAAGAAAATTCAGTTGAATAAAAGAATAAAAACCACCCATAATGCCACGTCTCAGAGTTAATTCTTGTTAACATTTGGCTATATAAATTCTTCTAGTGTTTTTATCCTCTGCATTTGCATACAAATGTAGACAGATGGGGACTTCCCTGGTGGTCTAGTGGATAAGACTCCATGCTCCCAATGCAGGGGAACCAGGTTCCATCCCTGGTCAGGGAACTAGATCCCACATGCATGCTGCAGCTAAAGAACCTGCATGCTGCAGCTAAGACCCGGCACAGCCAAATTAAAAAAAAAAAAAAAAAAAAAAGTACACGTATGTATTCGTGGAGCTCACCGTGCTCATTGCCTTGTAAATGTCTTCTGTCTGCACCAGTGCCCACAGATATGCACCATCACTGGTTGTGGCTGCATCGTGTGGTCATATCATAAATTCATTGAACCTGTCCCCACTTGTCAGCCATTCAGGATGTTTCCATGTCTTGCTGTTATAAACCTTGCTGCAGTGAGTGCATGAGTGCATTCCTAGAAGTGGAATTGGCTGGGTCAAAGTGTATTAACACATTTAACAGCAGCCCTATTCTTTGAAATCTTTAGGGCCTGATATGTTTCCCCCACCCCGCTCACCAGCAGGAGTGTCAGGATTTACAAAATGGCAGCCTTCATGCGTTTACCCCTTTGCCATTGGATCTGTGTCCACCTTGAGGGCAAAGAGTGTGAACAGGTGACAGGATGTGGGCCCCGTGGCTGAGGTTCTGGGTTCTGGGTTCTGGGTCAAGGATTATGGATTCTAGTTTTGTGGTTACCCGTAGCAAGGGGGGTGCCTGGACTGACCATTTAGAAAAGAGATCTTTTCTTGCTCCCATGCAGCAAAGCAGGGGCTGGATGTCAGGGCTCTGTGTCCAGGGACTGGTCACCTCTGGGCAGTGCACAGCCATATGGTGAAGTTTTCATCACTTGAGGCTCATGAAAGGCATCTCAGTGAACTATAATCTCGGTTTCATCACCAATCACAAATATTGATCAGAGCGCTATTTGGGGTGCCTTGGCTTTGGGGTTGATTTAATAGAGTCATGGGTTCCTAAGGTAAGTGGGCTACTAAGGTCTTGGAATTCTCATCTGGTCCAGCCCTCTCATCTGCAGGTGAGGAAACAGCGCCTAAAGGGGAAGTGACTTGCCAGGAACACGTATTAGGTTTTTAACCTGAACAAAACAAAGAGTGGAAGAGAGACAGGTGCTTATAAAGGAACACTGAGTGGGGAGTCAGACCTGAGAGCTCACGCCCTGGAGTGAGACATTATACCACCTTGACCAAGGGCAAAGCAGCAGCCTGCTATCCCACTCTCCTATGTTGGGGGCAGGGGGAGGGGGGTCCTCAGCCTCAAGGCATTTCCTGCAGGAGGAAGCAAATGGGTTTGTTTTCCCAGCCCCATCTCAGTGTCTTAGGGACCCTGGGGACTGGAGAGATTCTTGGGGAGCAGTCTGGGGTGTCCAGTGGGTGGGGCCTTTTTTGAAAGCCAGCTTGCCCAGTGGGCTGGCTCAGCCCAGGTGGCCTGTCCAAGTCTTTGAACCTGACCTGACTGTACTTACAAGGGCTCCTCATCCTTCCAGCAAAAGATCCTCTGGGACTTGGGTGGGTGAACATTTTCTCCTATAAGGGTTGGGTTTATGTCCTAAATTTGTGCAGATTTTACATTCAATACCATGATACATTATACAGTGTTTACCATTTTGCTTCCAGAAGATACAGCCTTTTAATCCAATGTCTTTGTATCCATATGACATTCTCCCCTGTTCCAGACCCCAGGTGGGGATGCAGAGCCATACCCTGGGGACAGATGTTGGGATCAGAAATGCTTTGTCATTTATTCCCAGTTAACGATTGTTTCTCACCTGCATTGAAGAAGTTTTAATTCAAACTGCCGCCACATACAAAACCTATATATATATATCTGTATTTCTCTGTCATCCTGGCCTTGGTGGGCAACTGTGTGTTTTAACTGGGCGGATTGCCTTTGAAAATAATGGAGCTGAAGTCATCCTATTTGCTTGCCGTTGTTCTCCCCCCTTTCATTTTTCCAC
Organism: Mesoplodon densirostris; assembly: GCF_025265405.1. NCBI lineage: Eukaryota > Metazoa > Chordata > Mammalia > Artiodactyla > Ziphiidae > Mesoplodon > Mesoplodon densirostris. The sequence goes on along the minus strand of NC_082678.1, from coordinate 51,710,294 downwards.
CTTCAGAATAATTGCAAGAATGAATTAAGAGTTGTGCTTAAGGGCTTCCCTGGTGGCACAGTGGTTGAGAGTCCGCCTGCCGATGCAGGGGACACGGGTTCGTGCCCCGGTCCGGGAAGATCCCACACGCCATGGAGCGGCTGGGACCGTGAGCCATGGCCGCTGAGCCTGCGCGTCTGGAGCCTGTGCTCCGCAACGGGAGAGGCCACAACAGTGAGAAGCCTGCGTACTGCAAAAAAAAAAAAAAAGAGTAGTGCTTAAAATTTAAAACAGGGCCAAGGGAGAAAGCATAATGCATTATGTGGAATAGACCAGCCATGGTTAGGAAAAATAACTTTTCATACAGCATAAACTGTAGACATGAATCTGCCATATATTGATCATGAGGGTTTTGCTTTCTGCAAAGCTGATGAGATAAGCTGCTTATGGAGTGGTGGAGCTTTTCTTTGACAAGGCACCTGGAGGTATTGAGTCCCAACTGAGCCAGTTCATTTGGGTTGGGTTTTGTTATGGATTAGCAGCACCAGCTTCATTCATGGTATGCAGAGTTTTGCTGGCCAGAAAAAGAAAGTTACAGGTCATATTTAAAAAGTGACCTGAGTGTTCTCATGCATGGGGCACGATCCCCTCCTCCCAGTCTGGGACCCTTGAAAGGGCTTGCAGCCTTTCTTATACTGTATTCTGCAAGATGCTCTTGTGAAAGAAAGCTTCAAGTAGCTGCATCAGCTATTCTCCTCCTGGTGATTCCTGAAGATGAAGATTAGTGTTTTAAAGGCTCTGAGAAGTCCTGCAGCAAGGATTCCCAAACTTACTTGTCCAGGGCATCTTCTCTCCTCTGAACATAGTTGGGAAAACATGAACGGGGAAGAGACAAGAAATGGTAGGTGTAGTTTCAACTACTGTTGTTTTTATGATACTGAGGTTCCATTTGAGGTTCCAGTTAAAATCGGGTAGGTTGAGGAGAGGCTAGTGACCCCATACACTTACCTAGCTGTGCAAAGTTGCCTTTTGTCAAGGGAGACAGATTGTGTTCTGGGTACTACACTACCCACTTAGAGATAGATTTCACTTAATCCTCCCAAAAAGATGAGGAAGACGTACCCAGAGAGGTTTATATGTCTGGAGTCCTCGAGTCCTACCTTTTCCTGGCCCCACTGGCCATTTAGCCCAGTGCCAAGGGCACACTCACTCAGGGTCTGCCAGGAACCTCCTGACCCCAGTGGTGGGCAGCAAACAATGCAGGAGAAATGCAAATGTCTGTGGGTGTGTTTGAGCCTGGGGCTGTGGAGGGCAGGGGAAGGGCTGGGCTGCAGACGAGGAATGCTTTTTGAAACAAAAAAGGAAATACTGGCTCAGAATGGAAAGGAAAGGAAGCAGCTTCCTGTTTCTGGTGCTGGCTTTTGAAAGGAGGAGCTCTCTCTAGCTTCTTGGCCAGTGGAGGCCTGGGCTGGCTGGGACCACTCCGGGTACACTAGACAGACACACGGCTCCCCACACTGCTGCCCGAGGGCTCAGAAATAGGGGCTGGGTCCACCCCTCTTCATTTTCCCCAGGTAACTGATCAAATGAATGTGTGGTTTTCAAAATGAATATCTATACATGTTATTAAATAGATGTGTCGCAATACCTGACATTTCCCGAGAGCTTACTCCATGCCTGGCCCCCTTCTTAGGAGTTTTATGTGACATTTACTCCTTGCAACGACCTTGTGAGGAAGGTTCTACTGTTATTCCCATTTTACAGATGAAGAAACTGAGGGTGCAGAGAGGTTGAGCGACTTGCCCAGAGTCATACAGCCAAGGAGAGACTAAGCTGTGACTTGAGCCCAGACCGTTTTAATTACCCGCTGGCACAGCCTGACTTGCATTTACAAACTCCTCATCCACCTAGAAAATCTTGTTTGCACAGAATAATTTTTTTTAAAGACCCGTGGCTTTTGTCTGGCTCCAGAGGGCAAGCCCCAAAGCCTGGGTCAGACCCTTGGTGATTCTTGGGTGAAATGCCTGTGTCTGAGTTTTCATCTTTAAAAAAAATTTTATTATGGAAATGTTCAAACATGTACATTGTTGAGCCACAACTACTAAGCCTGTGCTCTAGAACCCACGAGCCACAACTACAGAAGCCCGTGCACCTAGAGCCCGTGCTCTGCAACAAAAGAAGCCACCGCAGTTAGAAGCCTGCGCACTGCAACGAAGAGTGGCCCCGGCTCGCCACAACTAGAGAGAAAGCCCGTGCACAGCAATGAAGACCCAACACAGACAAAAATAAATAAAAATAAATTAAAAAAATTAAAAACTAAAACAAATAAAATTTCCCCTGAAGCTTACTGTGGCTTCTGGCAGCCCACACATTACAGGAAGGTCATCTGGTTCTGTAAGCTGACACTCCTGCTGCACTGAAAGCTGTTCTCACGTGGCAGAGTCAGGGAATGTCCACGCCTTGCTTATTCCCACAGCCCCGCCTGAGACTGACCCTACAGAGTCACACTGCGACAGTCCCGACTTCCAGGCCACTCTTCTCCATATTCTAGTATCTCCTCTAATACTTTTGTTTCTTTTTTTAATATAAATTTATTTATAATATTTGTTTATTTTTGGCTGTGTTGGGTCTTCGTTGCTGCGAGCAGGCCTTCTCTAGTTGTGGCGAGCAGGAGCTACTCTTTGCTGCGGAGCACGGACGCTAGGCACGTGGGCTTCAGTAGTTGTGGCTCATGGGCTCTAGAGCGCAGGCTCAATAGTTGTGGCGCACTGGCTTAGTTGCTCCACGGCATGTGGGATTTTCCTGGACCAGGGCTCGAACCCGTGTCCGCTGCATTGGCAGGCGGATCCTTAACCACTGCACCACCAGGGAAGCGCCTCCTCTTCTACTTTTCCTCGTTGCTTTATCCACATGTCATGAGATGAGTGTATTTCGACTAACGTTTACTGAGCGCCATGGTGTGTGCGCCATGGTGTGTGCGCCCTGGGAGGAGAGTCGGCGAGCGCAGGCAGACCCTGTCTGCAAGGAGTGCCTGGCAAACCCTCATCTCTGGGATTCTTGCCTAAAAATGAGGTCCAGTACCCACGAAGGGGCTTCCTTGCCCTTCATGGCTCTTCTCATGGTTCTGCTCAGTCCTCCTGAAGCCTGGTCTTGCCCGCCACTCTTAACATTTCTTTCTTCTGTGGTCTCTTGCCCCCAGCAGACGTGGTTTTCTTTGTTGCTTTCTGTTTGTTTCATTTTGCTTTGTTTGGGCTGTATTCTCCCAAGTGTTTCTCAGTGGGTTGCTTTTGGCCAGCTGCTTCAGATCTTTGAGTTTGGCCTCTCAAACACAGTCATGATGTCATTATGGGAGAGGATGGTCTTGGGCGCTTAGTAGGACATTGAGGGCTGCATCAGGACTTCAGGGTGTGCCTGGGTTCTGGGGGAGAAGGTCACAGTCACCTCCTGACTCTATTCCTTGCCAGCTCTGTGACCTGGGGCAAGTTCCGTAGCTCTCTGAACCTCAGTTTTCTTGTTCGTTAAGGGGATAAGAATAGGTTTATTTTAGACTCTTGTAGGAGTTACTGAGATACGGAAAGTGTGCTGGATGGTACTTAGAAGGGATTCAGTATTTTTTTTAACCTCCTCTCACTTAGTATTATTCTAGAACACTTGTCCATGTTTCTCTGTTTTCTTCCTTTTGGCCCTTTTAATCGCTGCATGATATCTCATCCAGTGGGTATGCTGTAATTTGCCAAAACATTTCCCCTGTTATTGGACATTTTGGTGGTTTCCAGATTTCTGCTGTTATAAACAATGTGACTGGAATCATCTTTATACAGGCACCTCTTTATTTTTGTTCCTATTCTGAATTCATTTCCTTGGGATAATTCCCAGGAATGGAATTACCGAGTCAAAGAGCATGGATATTTTTTGTGATGGGAGTTGCAAAACTGTCCTCCATTTTCTGTTTTTTGAATGATAGCTCTCTTAAAATTTGTACTCCTGGTTGACTAGCTCATTTTTTTCTTTGTAATCCTTCTTGGTCTCTGTGCCTTTCCTCTCCTACCTGGCCATTTTTTGGGGGCCTTGTTAAATCATTTCCCATCTTCCTTTTTTAAAAAACATCTTTATTGAGTTATAATTGCCAAATAAAATTGTAAGACATTTAAAGGGTGCAAATCATTCCCCATCTTGAATTTGCTATTTATTTCTATCTTCTGCCCATTCATTTATTGACTGTTTATTAAGCATGTACTGTGTGCCTGGTTTTAAGTACTGGGAAAAGAGCAGTGAAGAAGACCGAGCGGTTCCTTTAATGGAAAGAGAAGATAAAAAACCAGCCAATAGATAGAGAAAAGTGGCCTGAGCAAAAGAACACTGCAAGTGGGTTAGTGATGGGGTGGGGAGAAGGCTGCTGCTTTAGATTGGGTCGTCAGGAAAGCTTTCTTCCGAGAGTAGGTTTGAGCTGAGTGTTAAAAGATGAGAGGGTAGTAGTAGCCTTGTGAAAAGCCGGGTGAAGAGTATTCCAGGCAGAGGGACCAGCATGTACAAGAGCCCTGAGGCAGAAATGAACTTGTTGTGTTCAAGGACCAGAAAGGAGGCCAGTATGCCTGGAACACAGTGGGAAGTGGTGGTCCATGAGGGCTGTGGTCCACCATGGCCTCAAGGAGGTTGCCTGGGGCTATGTCCCTCAAGTTGGGCCTCAAGAATTAATGCACTAATTCAACAAATAGTTGTTGCACCCCCCAGTTATGTGCCAGGCACTGTTGTGGGATATGAGAGTGAATGAGAAAGTCAGCTCAGCGGGGGCGTTTATAGATGAGTGAACTCGTGGAAGGCGCCGGTGAGGTGTGAATGGAGGCCCACCGTGCCACCCGGCCGGCTCATCTCTGCATCCTGAGATGTGCGGGGACTCGGGAAATTTTTCTTGATTTGAACCAAGCTGTGCTCTGCGCTGCCAGCCTTCACCGTGGCAACTGAAACTCAGTCGTCTGCTGTTAGGTCTGGCAGTCTCAGCCTGCCAGGGAAGGGGCCCCAAGAACTGAGGTTGCCAGCTCAGAAGTGGGGCTGCCGATATCAGGTATGAGTATCTAGGCAGCCCTTATGGGAAACGAGCCTGCGAACTAGACGTGGGAAAGCCCCTGTTTACCGTGTGCTCCGCCCTGCCTCCGTCTTCCCTGAAGGGGGACTCTGAGTTGTGACTCTTGTTGGAAATGTAGACTTGGGGACTTTGTGCTCGTCATCATTTTCTTCTCTTAGGGTGGGGCAAAGAGAGGGGGTTCCCAAACTTTGGGACAGCCTATACACCTCGTGAGCTGTGACCATGTGGCAGTTCCAGGAAATGGACCTGGTGGAAGACGTTGGCTGCCATTTTGTTTGGAGGTGATTCATGAGGACAGGTGCTCTGATGCCATTGAATTGGGGCCAACTTTAACCAGGCTCAACCTGCTCCTTGGGCTCCTTGCATGTGAACTTGTGGCCAGATGGGGAGGGAAGGCTGGATCCTAGGAATATAATAACTCGGGCTCCCCACGCCCTCCTCTCCCAGTCACGGCGAATCTGAGATAGACTCGCCCAATTTTTATAGGAGATTTCTCAGTTGGCTGCTCGGTAACGGCAACCCTATTGGCCCACTCCGGCTGGGGAAGTAAGGCCCAAGGTCACAGTAATCTGTGGAGCTGGGGTTCAGATCTAGAATCGTCTGATTTGACACTTGGCGTTCATTTCATTGCATCCCCTCAGAAACCCACTTGACCTTGGGTCTTGTCTGGAGCAGAGAGAGGTCAGCTTTGGTAACACTCAGCATTTTGGAAGAAATAATGCTATGTGGAAAAGCGTCTGAAAATCTCTCCATTTGCATGCCACTTGGACGGGATTACCTCAAAGTTGTAAAGAGGGCGAGATGACCACAGCGTCAGAGTCCAGGTTAGCAGGTGACCATTTGCAGAGGTGGACGCTCCTGGTTGAGGAGGAAGATGGAGGGAAAAGCATCCTGGGTGGGGAGGAGGGGAGGCAGGTTCAGAGCGAAGGCTCTTCCCCGATTCCATCTCAGAGAACTCGGCTTCTGTTTTGAAGCGCTCTGGTTAGAAAGGATAACGTAGTTGTTAGCACTGGGCAGCACTGGGGCCTGAGGGACAGGACATGCAGGCACGGTTGTCTTTTAAATGTTGGTGAATCTTAGGAGAAAGAAGGTGACGAGTCCCCGGGGAGATTCCCCCTGGTGGCCGTGACTCATCCTGGCCAAGGGGACTGAACAGAGCAAGGAAGAATCCATCAGTGAATGGAAACTTGTCTTTTTAGGGGACTGGAAACCTTTTCTGTTGTGGTTGGCCTGGTGGTTTATGAGGAGAGGTGAGCATTTGAGACAGAGTGCTGGGCCACTCTTGCAGCCGCATCTTTGACAATTCTGAGAGTTTTAGGAAGTAGTTCTAAAAAAGAAAAGAAACCAAAAGCTAAAGACATCGTTACTTGCAATACCCCGTGTGCAGACTGCCATGTGGGCTGTGAGTTGCCATGTGATTAATGGAAACTGGCTCATTGGCACCAGTTCATTTGTAGCCTCCCCCACCTTTTGTGGCCCCTGAGCTGGAGGGGGCTTCTGACTATTCTCAGAAAAAGACTTAGGTGGCCTCAAATGACCAGACCTTGTCTTGGGCATCTAACAGCTAAAACTAAACTTCCTCTATGGCTCTGTTTGGTTTAAGCAGTTTCCTGGCCTGGCAGGATTTGTTTTCTTAGCACCCGTCTCGTCAAAGTCCCAATCCCACTTGTCACAGCAAACTGGCCCCAGCCACCTTGTGGCTGCCAGAGGAGGCAGTCAGACACGCTGTTCCCCTGGGGAAATGGAGCCGAAGCGGCCTACTGGGGTCCACTGTCTGGGTTTGCCTCTCCTGTCTTCTCTTCCCCATTTTGATCACAGGATGGGTGCTTGGCCTTATTCTAGAAAGCTCTGCTGGTTCATGGGCTGCTTCTATTTGGAGGAAAGGCCAGGTGGGTGAGCAGCAGCCAGTAGTAGTAGGTAAGGGGATAGGCTTGATGACCTGGGTTCACACTCTGCTCCCTTCCTGGCTAAGCTGTGTGTCTTTGGGCAAATTGCTTAACCTCTCTGAGCAACAGTGTTCTCATCTGTAAAATGGAGATTATAATAGAATTGTTCATAGTAAGTGAGATGAGCCATGGAAAGCACAATACCTGGCACAGGGTAAAAATCTTTTTATATATTATATTACTGTTTTTTTTTTTTAACAAGTATTTAATTAGCATCCACTCTGAGTTGGACACCCACTGTGGGGTGGCCACTCTTCTAAATGGGGAAGTAACTGAACAAAATTGACAAAAATGTCAGCTCTGTGGAACTTGGGTTTTGGTGTTAGGAGGAGACGTTCAGACAATAAGTCAATGAGTGAAATATATTGTTTGTTAAGTGGTGAATGTGCTATGGAAAAAAATGAAAGCAGGAAGAGGACCGAGGCGAGGAGTGGTTTAATTCTAAATGAGGGGTCAGGATGGCTTTGCAGAAAAGGTAATGTTTGAGTAAAGATCTCAGCAGGCTGAGAGGGACTCCCTGGGGATGTATTTGGGGAAGAGTTTTGGAAACTGAGGTCCAAAAAGTACAGAGGTGGAGGGAGTTGCCTGCGGTGCCGGGGCCGGGTGAGGCCGAGAGGTGCCCCGGGTGAAACACCTAAGCGGTGCAGCCCTCAGGTGACCGTGAGCCAGGCATCTAGGAGCAACGGGGAAAGGGTGATGAGAACAGAAGGTTGTGAAAGGTACCTAGGCTACAAGTAGGCTCCTCAACGGGCCCAGCCTCCATCCAGTAGAATCCAAAGGGATTTTGAAACTCAACCCTCATTTCTTATTAAAAAATGGCATTGGGGGTTGCTACTCACTCACCTGCTACCAGAAGCCCTGTCACCGACTTACTGAAGGTGCACTGCTTCTGACCACATGGGCGGGTGGCAGGGCCCTGGCTGGGGCCCCCTGTGGCCCTGCCACCCATTAAGGACATCATCACGCAGGCGAGCTGCTCTCATTCATTTCACAGCATTTGCTGAGCAGCCATGGTGGTGGATCACGCCTGTACCTCCTGGTATTACCTTGCTCATTTGTAACCCCAGGAACACAGCCACTCCTGGGGTCAGTCCATCCTTCAAGGGAGCTTTCTTAAGGCAATCATTCAGTAGAAGAGAACAGCAACATTTATGAGGGTATTTGCATTATCTGTAATACAGAAAAAAAAAAAAAAGAAAACAAGGTGTATTTGCATTATCTCTAATACAGAAAAAAATGAAAATAAGATAGATGTCCGATGGTAAGGGGATGGTTAAACATACCGTGGTATGCAGCACACAATGGGTTGTGATACACACAGCCATTAATTATGAAGACTGGGTAGAAACATGACCATATTTATATTACATTAAGTGAAAACATAAAGAGTGCAGAACTACAAATGCAGCCTTTGTAGTTATGTAAATATGTAAAACTATGTCTGCAGATGGAAAAAAACTAGAAGAGAAAAGAGTTGTGTGTGTGTGGAACGGTTTTGGAAAAATTCCATTATGATCGTTATTATTTTCTTTCTTTTTTAAAATATTTATTTATTTATTTATTTAATTTTATTTTTGGCCACGTTGGGTCTTCGTTGCTGTGCGCAGGCTTCTTATTGTGGTGGCTTCTCTTGTTGCGGAGCACGGGCTCTAGGCACGCAGGCTTCGGTAGTTGTGGCACGCGGGCTTCAGTAGTTGTGGCTCGCGGGCTCTAGAGCGCAGGCTCAGTAGTTGTGGCTCACGGGCTTAGTTGCTCCGCGGTATGTGGGATCTTCCCGGACCAGGGCTCGAACCCGTGTCCCCTGCATTGGCAGGCAGATTCTCAACCACGAGTGCCTGCCACACTGGAGGCACTGAGCTGGTGCTCAGATACTGGTGGACTTGACCAGAGACCCCTGTCCCCGAGGTCACAGTCTGATGGCTCGGCCCCCTCCCTTCTCAGTGGTCAGGATCAAAAGCTAGCCACATGCTGTGATGCAAAACTCACAGCTTCTGGAATAAAAATGAGACTCGGTCCTGCAGCTTCTCCCCCAGGGCCTTTGTGCAGCTAGAGTTAGAGTTGGCTGAGAAGTAGAGAAGTTTCCAGAGCTGCCATGCCTCCTGAGGGAAGTGCTATTTCTAGCAAGCAGACATTGTGGGAGCAGAGCCTGCCTGGTACCCACAGAAGGGTGGAGGGCTCCCCACAACTTGGCTGCCTGTGTGGAGGGCTCCCCACATCTTGGCTGCCTGACTTGATCAGGCAAGTCGAGATCCAGCCTTCGAGGGAGCACCCAGTCCTGGCTGCGAGGCCCTCTGGGTGAGGGGCCATCCCAGAAAGGAGAACCCCTGCTGTGGGCTTTATCTTCCGGGTGCCACACATTCACAGCGCAAACACAGCCCGTGGTGCTGCCCAGGAAGCCCGTGGTCGGCTCAGAGAGACCCGGGTGGCAATGTTGACAACGCCTGACGACCTCACCGCCCGCACGCCGAGAAGAGTCCTCTGGGTGTCTGGAGGATCGTGGTGGTGGTGAGGAGGACGTCTGTGACCGGAGCGAGCATTTAGTGAGTGCTGTGTGTTCTGGGCTCTCGGACAGCACCGAGAATGCCGTATCCACCAGTCCTTGCAGGGCCCCCAGGGTTGGTGTAGGTCTCACCTCCGCTGCACGGAGGGGGGAGGAACTGAGGCTCAGAGAGGTGGGTAGAGGCGGGTGAGCCTCCTGAGGTCACACCCAAGGGTTCAGAGGTCTCGCTGGTTACAGAGCCCAGGCCTTGGCGTTTTCTGTGTCACCGCACACTCATCCGGGGAGAAGTGCCAAATCTGACTACGCGGTGAAAAATGCCACCAGCGCAGTGGTTAAGAATCCGCCTGCCAGTGCAGAGGACACGGATTCAGTCCCTGGTCCGGGAAGATCCCACATACCGCGGATCAGCTAAGCCTGTGCGCCACAACTACTGAAGCCCGCGTGCCTTGAGCCCGTGCTCTGCAACTAGAGAAGCCACCGCAATGAGAAGCCTGAGCACCGCAACAAAGAGTAGCCCCCGCTCGCCGCAACTAGAGAAAGCCCACGAGCAGCAATGAAGACCAACACAGCTAAACATAAATAAATAAATAAATAAATTTATATATGAAAAGAAATGCCGCCAGGACACCCCTCTGCCTCCCTCTCCCCCTCCCCGCCCATCCCTCCCGGAATGCCCTCGCCTCTCTGCTAGGCAGCCCCTCCGCTTGCCACACCAGATGCTCTGGGACAGCCTCCGGTACTACAAGAAGGGTGACGAGCGCGCTTTTGCTTTAAAGGAAGGATTTCCTGTCTCTTTAAGGACAAAGACTGCGTGACCTCTTTTCCCAGAAGCTTCGGGGCCTCATACAGTGCTTGGCACAGAGTAAGTGCTGAGGAATTAATGAGGGTGTATTGTGATTGGGCTCTAAATTAACCTCACAACATTCCTAGAGAAATAATGTGAATCAGTGGAAAAGGCCGTCTAGTGCAGGAGATGGGAATATGGCCTCTGGGGTCAGACAGCCTGGGTTTGCATCATGCCTGTGCCATGGACTGTTTCTAACTGTGGGCAAGTTATTTTGCTTTTCTGGGTGTCAGTGTCCCTACCCGTTCCGTGGGGACAATCAGAAGACACTGTGAGGGCTGCTGCGAGGATTAAGTGGTCGTCACGTAAAGTGCATGGAACGGAGCTTTGCCCACAGTACGCGCTTGATAAAAGCGATTTGTCGTTGCCTGCTCTTATGCTATTGTCATGCGTGGGAGTAAGGAGAGCCCCCCCGCTGGGGGTTGGGTTCTTACCCTTCTCTGTGGCTTCAGGGTCCAGACTGAAGGCCACCAACCTCCCGGCCCTTCTCCGCCCCGTCATGGGGCTCTGCTGGTAGCGTGGATGGGGGTTATCTCTCCAGGGAGATTAGGTGCACGGGAGGGCGGGAGAGTCTTGGGAGAGCCAGACCCGAGTCCCGGCTGTGTTGTCACTCTGTGACCCTGGACGGGTCCCCTCGCCTTCAGGGAGCCATTTCCTAACGTGGGAGATGAGAACGTTACGGAGTCATTCCCAGGGTGAGGAGAGTGAGTGAGATCAATGCCGTAAGACGCGGGGCACCGCAGGCGCTCAGCACACGTCCCTCCCCCATCCTGGAGGGCAAGGGCCCCTCTCACACTGGCCTGAGTTCCCCAGAGCCTGGGTCCGTGGGCACAGGATGAGTGGATGGCTGGTTTCTCTCTGCCCGACGCGGAGCCGACCTCCACCCACCTCTCTGTGCCCTGTCTCCGCCCCTCCTGAGGCAGGTGTGCGAGGTCGGACGGGTCGCGCTGAGTGCACGTGACAGAGATGGCTGCTCTGAGCCGCGCGGGTCCTCACCCGGCTTTCCCTGTTCAGACCCCCTCCTTTCCCTCACAAACGCGCTGTCCTCAGGCTTCCCCTCAAAGGGGGACGCCCCAGGCCTCTGCTGGGGCTTCTCCTGCTGGGTTCCGCTCCGAAGGAGGAAGGGCTTCAGGGGGATGTGAGCTGCGAGCCCAGAAGAGAATGGCAACCCTGGTTTCCGAGGCCTCTGCAAGCACAGGTGCGGTGAGAGCCCCGCGCAGTCGGGGTGTGAGGATCGCTGTCTGATGGAGGGGCAGCCGCACGGCGCAGCCAGCCGCCTGATGTGTGGGGTAACTGCCGGCGTTTGGGGTGAGCTGTGCCGCTGGGAGCATCAGGGTCCAGCGACATTCTCTATGGACACTGGCCGTGCAGGCAGGCTTGCAGGGTGTTGTGGAGAGGCATCCAGAGACTGGGAGCCTCTTTGCCTTCCTTGGGGGGTGTGTGTGTGTGCGTGCGTGCACACGTGTGCACCTGTGTGTGGGTAGGTCTCAACATAAATAAGACCTTGGTTGGAAGTTCAGGGAAAGATTTAATGATAAAAGATTCCTTTAAAAGATGTTTAAGTCAGCTGTTGTCAGCCCTCTGCTGAGAACCCTCCAGAAACTGTCTCATTCTACTTGGTGTAAAAGCCAAAGTCAAGGTCCTGGTTTCTATCCTTCTTCCCATCGCTCTCTCCGCCCCAGCCCTATTGGCCTCCTTTGTGTTCCTTGAACACGCCAGGCACATCCAGCGTTGCCCTGCAGCCTTTGTCCCTCTGGGAATGCTCTTCCTCAGTTGCCCATAGGGCATGCTTCCCCACCCCGCACACACACTCCCTGCCACCCGGGTGAGTGAGGTCTTCTCTGACCACCCTCCCATCTGGCTGTCCCCTGCCCAATTTCATTTTCCCCATCCACACACACTGTGTGGTTTTACCTGTTGATTGCCGTATCCCCGTCTAGAACGAAAGTTCCAGAAGAGTAGGGATTTTTATCTGCTTTATTCACTGATGTATCCTAATACCTAAATAAAGTAGAGTGGAATCATAGTATTCAAATGAATGAAAGAAAGAACAAACTAAGTTATAAAGAAAACTACCAAGGCCTAGTGCAGTTTGGCCGTCACAGCCCAGTAGGATCCCTTGAGTAGTTTTCCAGTTTTGGAAAATTGGAGTCGTTGTACCACCAGTCAAGGACTCGAATCATCTCGTGTGTGTGTGTGTGTGTGTGTGTGTGTGTGTGTGTGTGTGTGTGTTATTCTTTTGTGTCTACAAGGTTAATGCTGGGTGTGCCCCAGGCTTTTGTGATTACATTTGTATTAATCCTCTGATGTCGGTTTACAAAACAAAACAAGCTTTGAAACAGTTTTCATCACCTCTTTAGCTATTGTTGTGGACATTATATCTCTTGGCTTTTCTGTTTTGTTTTATTTTGGTCAAATATACCAGAGATACTGGACTGAATCCTTGACCAAAGTCCTGTAGATTAGACACTCAGTTTTATTTAAAATCCAAGTAGGTTTTTTCTTAAACTAGATATTTTCTTTTGAGGTCTTTAATGGAATTCTCACACATTTTGTGTTCAATGTGCTGCTGTGAGTTACTTCTTGGACCACTGAGCTGGGAGGCTGGAGACCTGGGTCTGCCATTACTGGCTTTGTGATCTAGCATCCTTGAGACTCAAGTTTCTTCATGTGTGCGACTGAGGGACTTGGACTGTCTGATTTCCTCTGAGATCCCTTTCAACTCTAATGCTGTGTCTCATGGACCAAACTAATAGAGATCATAATGTAAGTTCATAGCACATATGCAGCTTATGTTAGCCAGTGAAAGCACTCTGCACTTGGTGTACATGATACTACTTATGTCCTGGGGCCCCTCAATCTTGGATCAGCCTCATGCTTTGCTGTCCACGTGGTTGGGGCCTGTGGAGCCACCGTCCTCCTGCCTGGCTCCCTGGTAACCGGCAGCATGATGTACTGAGGCCATGAGCATATGCAAGGCTGGTGTACCCCATCCCACCCTAACTCACCCACGTGAGGGTTTACCTTCAGCCTCCCGCTTCATCCAAACTGTAGATTTTATCGCCAAAGCTGATTTGGTTTGGATCCTGAGTGCTACCTGTGTGCATTGATTGAATTCCTTACGTTGAACCTCAGTTTTCTCATCTGTCAAATGGGGTCCGTAATTTCTCTCAGAATGCTTTTGAGGGTTCAATGTGACAATACAGGTCAACTGCGTAGTTGAAAGTGTAAATATTACTGATGCTGATGATAATAAAGAAGCACTACTCTGATGTGGGGGTAAAGACTATCTCCAAAGGCTGAAAAGATAACAGAAGCTTGGGAAATCTGTAATCTACAAAACTAATTTTTTGAGTCAGAACTGTGTTAATGCTACTTGGCTATAAAGCAGGTCAAAAGTCAGATGGGATGCCAAGGAAACCTGGGAAAAGCCAGGATTCATTTGTGTACGCAGGTGCCTCAGGGTACAGGCGGGGAGACACTGGCCTGGGGTGGTGTGGCCCCTCAGCCCCTCCTGGGTTTGCAGGAGCAGGCCCTGCTGCCATACACCAGCAAAGAGAAGGCTCATCTGTCTCTGGGTTGCTGAGGCCGAGAGGGGGCCGGGCACTTCCTTCTGGGCTGGTTGCTCTAGGCTACAGGCACAAGGAACCTGTTATTTAGGTTCCTCAGATGCAAGTTCAATAAAGTTCTGTGAGTGTAAGCACAGGGATTTGGGGTTAAGGACCAATGAAGACTTTAAAAGAATTTGGCCCCAAGGATGTTAATTGCAACATTATATATACTGATGAAGAATTGCCAATAACTTAAACATCCATCATCCTAAACATACAGCCTTGGGATGTTGTGCAAGTGAAACCAGAGTATATTTAGTTAGATCTGTTGGTCTTTAATAACACCGAAAACTTGCTGTGAGGAATTACTGCTTGAAAAAGCATTCACAATATACTATTAACAGAAAAAAACAGGTTACTAAACAATATGACTCAAATTAATTATTAAGAATGAAATACGTGAAGGAAAGAGAAGGCTGTGCACATGCTTGTTAATGGTGGGTGGCTTCTCTCTGAATAGTGGAATAATAATTAACCTAATTTCTTCCTGGTGCTTTTCTTTTCTTTCCCATATTTTTTTTTCCAGTAAACATGCATTTCTCATGTAAAGAACCCTGACGGGTTCTTTGAAGTGAAATGATGGGTTCTTAAAAATAATATAAAACCAGGAAACAGAACGTTAGATTCTATCAGCTCAGTTATGAATGACATAAAAATAACAGACAAGTGCTTTTCCCCTGGGAGTTTACGTGTCATTTCATTCTGAAATCATTGGAATGATCTGGTTTAGGCGAAATTTTCTTAAGGGAACCATTTTTGAAGGTTGAGATGCATCAAAAAGGCAGTGTTGGGCTTCCCTGGTGGCGCAGTGGTTGAGAGTCCGCCTGCCGATGCAGAGGACATGGGTTCGTGCCCCGGTCGGGGAAGATCCCACATGCCGCGGAGCGGCTGGGCCCGTGAGCCATGGCCGCTGAGCCTGCGCATCCAGAGCCTGTGCTCCGCAATGGGAGAGGCCACAACAGTGAGAGGCCCCCGTACCGCAAAAAAAATAAATAAATAAATAACAGAATGTTAAAAAAAAAAAAAAAGTCTGTGTTGCCCAAACCCCCCGCAGAGCTCACTCCCACATCCCAGTGGTCCTGAGTGATGGTGCTGATGGCGTTTAGTTCAGTTCCTCCCCAGGAGTTGCCTTCAGCCGAAGGGAGCTTCCTCTCTCAAGGTACCGCCGCCCATCCAAAGATGGGCTACAGAGGCTGGCCCCTTGCCTCCATCTGGGACAATTCCGATGGTTCAGCTCTAGAGTTCCCGCGTTCCCCATGGGTCTGGCTGGGGCCTCTGTTGCAGCTGAGCCATACAGAGCCCAACTGCCCCGGCCTGCTTCCCTGCAGGCAGACCTCCATTTCAGAGTCTGCTTCTCGAGAAACCCTACCTCAGAGCCCCGATTTTACAGTGAGTAGGTCGTGGAGAAGGAAGTAGGATGCTCCTCCCAAGCACTCCTGGCCGGCATTGCCTCTCAGGATTGTAGTCTGGTATCTCCTTGCCCTCTTGCCCCGTTTAGAGCAAGTGGCTTAGATTCTCGGGGTCCCCAGTGAAAACTGAAGGCTGCAGACATGGGTGGGGGCCGGGGAACCTGCTCACCTCTCCCTGTGCGCCTCCCCTGACATCTACCTCCTGGGCCTGTTGACAGTGGCTGCTCCCAGAGTCTGGGACAAGCTGCCTGGCTCCCCCTCCAAGGGCTTGTGGGTCTGGACCTGAAGGGCGTCCACGTGTGCCCAGAGCAGATCTGTGCTTCTGCTGAGGCCAGAATCTTTGGCAGCTCCTTGCCTGGGGCTGTCCAAGCACCAACCTTTACTGCTGCATAGATCTCAAAAATGTTACCAAATCAAGTGGCCTTCTCTGGATAAGCAGACAGACAAAAGGAGGACTGTTGCTTCCTTAGCATTTGGCTGGGGGCCACTCCTCCTTCCTGCAGGACCCAGTTCCACCTCTTCAGCATGGCATTGCCTGCCTCTTGAGCCTCCTGTGTGCTCCCTGTCCCCACCCCGGAATCGTAGTGCACATAGACCTGGGATCTCCCTGAGTGCCTTACTGTTTCATGCCTTTCAGCCTCTTCTCCCTGGAATGCCCGGAATTCCCCTTGTCTCTGACGGCCCCTCTCATCTGTTTCCTCTTTCCTGTCCTATCTTCCCCAACAGGGAATGTGCTGGGCCCTGAGCAGCTCCTTTTCGAGACTTCCCCTGTCTTTGTTGCTTCGTGGCCCCCTGCCCTAGGTACGCTGGAAACTTCTCTCCTGCCCTTTCCTTGCTGTATTGGCATGGCCCATTTCCTGGCTGGATCTCTGGTCTCCAGACTTGCTCTGGCTTACGGACCAGGAAAGAAATATTGATCATGGGTTCCCAACATAGGTATTTTCACATACAAAGTATATACACATACTCTGTGCTGTTATAGCATGTCTTTTACAATAATACATCTACAAAAATAGACAATTGAAAGGATGAGATACAGAAGGTTCTATTTCCTTCATGCAGCCCCCTCTGGGGGCCTCTGGCCTGGAATTCTAGATGGAGAACTCCTTGGTTGGCAGAGGGAGGGTCAGGGATTGTGTCTCCCCTGCACCCTCAGTGCCTGGTACAGATGGGGCGGACTCTACCTCACGGAGAGAAGGTAGTCTCTGGTATGGGAAGCAGACAGTGCAGGGAGGTTTGGATCTTCTGATTGTCCTGGTCAGTCCCAGTGTTGGAGGCCTTTGTGGGGAGCCACCACCCCTTCCCCGCCCCTGAGGGTTCTGTCCTCTTCACAGAGTCCAGAGGGTGATAATAACAATACTGATACTTCTCATTGATTTGGTAAACATTTATTGAGCACCTAATGTATGCCAGACGGCGTAGTTGATTCTCCTGCTCTACTGGAGTGGTTCCTCGCATGTGTAAACTATGTCTCGTGTTCTCAAGATTTTTCAAGAAGTTTATGTGACAAAGTCCCTCTAATAATACTCCCCTCCCTGTGGGATTTAGGGGTTTACCCCACTTTGACAGATGTGGAGACATCCCAGAGAGGATAGAGAGTTTCCCAAGGAGGGCTAGTGGCGGAGCCTAGATTAGAACCTGCTTTCCATGGCCAGCCCACTTTCCTAGCCCCATGGCACCGCCCCTGCCTGCTGGAAGGGCTGGCTTGGCCTCACAGTAAGGTGAGTGGGGAAAGGGTCCACTGCTCCTCTGGGCCCTTGAGGAGCTGGCTCTGCATCAGTGGGGGTGAGTGTGCCGAGTTCCTTCTTACGTGAATCCTCCTGGCCCAGGCTGTCACCCTGGCTTGGTGTCAGCATGTGGGTGACCGGGGCCCTTGGTCTGGGGCTGAAGCAGAGAGGGAAACGTCTTGGGTGGATCCTGGGCTCTTGATGTATTTGGAGCTCCTGGGGAGATTCTCCCCCTTCTGAGGTGGGGAGGGAGCAGGAAGTAACAGGCCTGATTGCCCCCTTACAGGAAGAGGAGATTTAGAGGAAAAGCCCAGATACCCCCATCCCTACCCCACCCCCACCTGCTCTAGGGGTCGCTCCTGTGGACAGGGCTGTGTCTCACTCAGTGCGTGGTGAATGGGCTTTGGAGCCTCCAGACCTCAGTTTGCCATTTGCTAGCTCTGAGACCTTGGACAAGTTACTCCCCCCAAAGCCTTGACTTCCTCCTCAGTAAAATGGGCTAACAACAGACCCCCACAGAACCTCTACGAGGGCTAAATGAGGTCCCGTGTGCAAAGAGTTTAGCAGCATGCCGGGTATGTACATTAAGCTATAGAGTAAACGTTCTCGGGTTGTTAGCTGTTCTAATTACCTTCCGTGCTCCCAGCGTGCCTGGCTCGCAGTGGGGTACTATTTGTAGAACAGAATATGTGAACTCAGGTTTGTTAGCATTTGTTAAATAAGGAAGTATTAAAATTTGGTTGGAGTTGTTTCTGGCCTTCAATAAGTGAAGGAGGCATGGTGGATTTTAGGATCCAGTTTTCCTAACTCCCCCTGGCTCTGAGGTTTTATGATTCTTCTGCACAGCCCTTAAGATTTCCTTCAATGTAAACACACTGACAAGGGTGGTATTTTTACAACCGGCGTCTGGTTTGGCTCCTGGGGTCCACCACTGGCTTGGGTCTGGGATCTAAGGCTGTTGAGCTGGTCGGTCTGGTGCCTGGTTGCTGGTGTGAAGACATCAGGGTAAGTGCTTTTTCCCCCAAGATGTGTTTATGACTGCAAAGTGGCCAGAATGTGGAACTCCCCCAGCGGGTTTGCTGGGGGCTGGTTTTCCAGGAGGTTGACTGCTGAAGACACAGGAGAGGCCATGCAGCTGACAGTGCCTGGAGTGTCAGGACGGGAGATGGGAGCCTTGAAGCCTGCCCGTCCGTGTGCCCACAGGCCGCAGGCAGCGGCCTAGGGGACACGGGGTCGGGAGGCTCCAGAGCTGGAGCCTCCAACCTTGACTGTGTCCATCACTCCCATCCCGGGCCCCTCCCCTGATTCTCCCTGCCCTGTCTGTGACTGAGGTGGGGAAGGGGCTGCAGGAGGGTGTGACCAGGCCAGGCAGGTGGTCCTTGGGTTGGAGCAGCCTGGGAGCCCCTGGCTGAGAGAGCAGGGGTGGAGAACACTGACCTGCACCTGGAGACTTGGCTTGGCTTCCTGAGTCTGCCACTCCCATGCTGTGTGACCATGGACCGGAGCTCTGAGCTTCTGAGTTGCAGCTTCTTCAGCTGTAAAATGGGGAAACTGGCCCCTTGGGTACTTTCCCGATCTGTGATGCTGAAACACCCTGGAGAATTGCCAGTGACTGGTATGGGTTTTTTTTTTGTTTTGTTTTGTTTTTTGATAGGCAATTCATGCCTGTGGTAAAAGATACTGAAAAGTTATAAAAGGATAGGGAGTCAAAGTAAACCTCCCTTGTGCGCTACCCCACTGGCTCCCTCACCCCCAGTTTCCCTTCTCAGAGGCATTCACTTTGAAGTTTTTAGAGATTTTCTGTCCCTATGCACCCATAAGTGTACACACATGTTCCCACCTTTAAAATTTTTAGTTTTGAAACAGCATACATCCAAAAACATGTACACGATGTATGTATGGTCTCAAGAATAAACACCTGTGTACCCACCACTCAGGTTGAGAAATAGAGCATTCCCAGTGCCTTAGGTGGGAATCATTCCATTTACTGTGTTCCTCATCCCATTTACTCAAATGAGCGTGCTATTTATGTTCTCCTGTACCTTTTTTTTTTTTTACTTATTTTATCTGGGGTATTGCTGGACCACCAGGGAAGTCCCTATCTTCTTTTTAATAGCTGTATAACATTCCTTCTATATGGATGTGCCATTATTTTATTTTATTTGTTTAACAATCCCTCTTGATGGGTATTCAGGGTGTTTCCAATCTTTTGCCATTACCAACAATGCTGCAATAATTCTTCCGGCTTCCAGGAACTGACATTAATCAAAATATGCTGTAAGAGGTCCAGTTGCATCAGCCTCCCTGACCTGTCACTCGTTTACAAAACAACATGGAAATACTCAAAGCAGGGAAACTCGGCATGGATGGCTCTGCTCCCCTCACACCTGGATGGCCTGTGCCCCTCTCCCTGCGCCTTCCAGGAGCCAGCGTTGCCTGTCGGCTGCCACACTTTCCCAGAAGCCCCTCGGGGCTGGGTCTCTGGGAGAGCACGGGATCCCCTGCTGGCGGCTGCCACGGGCGCTGGAGAAGTGTGCTGATGAGAACTCATGTGCAGGCTTCTCTCCAAGCAGAGAAGTTCCTTTTCTCTTGATTAGGCAAAGTCGTTGCGAGGGGCCAGGGTCTGCGCTTCTGCTTTTCTCCATCTTTCTGCAGATGGGAATGAAGCAGGGGAGCTGGTTTGGGGGTTCAAGGCCAGGCCACTTGTGTTTTTGAGGTGACCCTTTTCCCTTTCCCTTTCCTGCTCCATCTGCCGCTTCCTCATTTCTTCTTTCCCATTTCTCTCTCCCTTTTTGCTCTTTTTCCTTTTTCTTCACCCCCACACGTCCCCCTTTGGACCCAAATTCCTGGTAAGTGAGCTCGTGCTGCCATCCACACGTGCAAACTTTCTGGCTCTTCTTTCCTTTCTCTCCCAGTTCTGAGTGTAGACGGGCCACAGCGTAGAATTTGAGGGGTAGTAGATGCTAAGGTCAGAGGTCACTGAATTGGTAGCAGGCCTTCTCTCCTGTTGAGCGGATCTTCTGCCCCTGGTCTCTTTACTTCCTCCTTCTTCAGGGTGTGCGGCCGTGAAACGGGGAAGGCAGACCTGCCCAGGAGGAGGCCTCAAAGAGTCAGGACTATGGATGATGATGGCCTTTGGGTTTGGGGGCGAGGGGCTGGGAGGTGGCAGTGTCCTCAGGGAGAAGAGGAAGTGCAGGTACCTTCTCAGTGACACCGTTCCCTGGGTTCACCAGCCTGGGCAGAAAGGTGACGACCCAGAAGCTTCTCAAATAAAGTTGGTTCAAAGAGGCCAATAGGCCTAGTTCTGGAAGCACATTTGTATTTGTGGGTCCGTGTGCACCTGTGTGTTCAGTCCCCTCTCTGAAAGGTAGTAAAAGTGCTGATCAGGTGTGTGGATTCCAGAATCCGGTCACCTAGGTCTGTCCAGGCTCCACCTCTTGTCAGCACACTGGAGGGACCTTATAAAAATCTTTTCTACGCCTCAGTTTCCGCATCCATAAAATGGGGCTGTTGAAGCATTAAATGAGATTTTCCTTGTAAAGCATTCAGCACATAGTAAATGCTGCATCAGTGTTAGCAATTATGAATATCTTTTAGGTGGTTTTCAAACATTTCAGGCAAAGCAATCCTTTCTTTCCCTATGAAATCTTCTGTGGAAAGCCAATTTATAAAGAAAATGGAATGGAGTGGTAGTGGGTGGGATGGGGGTGGTGGAAGGTGGGCAGCAGAGGCCCCAGGGTCTTTCTTCTGGGCCCCTGAGCCTCTTTCCTGTGATCCAGGAAGTGGCTTGCAACTCTTGGACATAATCAAGTTGTGCAAATTGGTACTACCTTTTTGGATGGTACTTTGACAGTACTTATTAAAACGGAAAATTCCTCAGGATTCAGCAATCCAAGTCCTGGGAATCTGACACCTATAGAAACCATGGCCTGTACACATACAGGTATATGCACAAGGCTGTTCAAAGTAGCACTGTGATTACAAGTAAAAGTTTAGAGACGCCTAAGTCTAGTAGTAAGGGAAGGAGTGAATCAATTATGAAATCCTATATAACTGTAAAATAGACTGTCTCGGAAAGAGTTTCATGACATATTAAGTGTAAAAAACATCAGATGCAGAACGATATATCTGGTGTATTCCTATTTTTTAAAAGCATGTGTGTATGTATTTATACCTCTAGCTGTAGATACACACAGGTGCACGAGAACCCCATCATTCACTGGTATAGGAACCAGCTGGGAAGGGTACCCACCGAACTGTGAACCTGACATTCAGGGGATGAAGGGGAGGCTGGTATTTCTGACTTTATGGAGCTCTTCCCGGTCCCCCAGAAGACCAGTACTTTGGGTACGTTTGCTTTGTAGTCGGTGTCTGCCTCAGAATTAAAAAGAGGTCACCTTGGAGGTAAGAACACAGCTCCATGCTAGGTGGTGGGTTTGCCCAGCATCACACAGGTCTTTGCAGGAGGAGCTGGGCTGCAGGTGCGGGCTCTGATGCTACGAAAGCTGGCCTGCTGAACGGGGGCCCCTGGCTCCCGCCTTGTTTTTCCCCTCGGCAGGCGGGCTCTGTGGGCTGCGTTCCTGATACACTCTGCTCGCCATCTGTTGGGGAAGCAGTTGTGAAGCTGTTGGTAGTGCCTCCCCACCATGTCTAATTTAACAAGCCACCCTTCTCTCAGTAGGCCTCGCCCAGGCTAGGGGATCACCTTCAATTATTCACGGGTCAGCCACCTGATGAAACTCCTTTACTGGAGACAGATGGTACAGACAAGCAGATGCATGGTAGTTGGGAGGAGAGGAGGACTCCTTGCGTGCAATAGCCAGGAGGGGGTGGCCTCAAAAGAGAATTTCATGAAGCATCTAGGAAGGTAATTTTAAATGCTGATAATCTTGAGGCCATGGTTCAGAGGTGAACCAAGCTGAAGACGGCCGGCCCAGCACACGGCAGGCACGCTTTGCTTTCCTGTTAGTCTGAGGAGGGAGGGGTCAGTTTAGCTCACCTTTGCATTGCTCTGAGATCTGTTCAGAGCTACGCCTGCTTGTTCCTGGTGCCGGCTTACTCCCCTAGGAACCATCTGGCATCCATTGGCCAGCTCCTTCTCCAGAGTCACTGGACCTGAAGCCAACACTGGCCCTTCCTCTGACCCATCATGTAACCTTGGACAAGCCACTTCTCCCTTGGGCTGAATTTCTAACACTCCTATGATCTCTCATAGCTCTAGAACATTCAGTGAGTAATGTGCTGTACATGTTGTTTGCAGGGAGAGTGTCATGAGCTGGACAAAAGGCCCTGAAGTTGAGGCACCGTGCTTTAGTGGATCTGCCAAGGCGGATCCTGAGCGGCCACATCTGCACTGAGACTGGCCTGGAATCGGGAGGAGGTGGGACATGTTTTGAGCCTGAGTTCCCCACCTGAAAAATAGAACTAACAGTACTTGCCTTGCAGGATGATGAGGACTTGTGAAAATATGGTTAAATTCCTGACACGTGGTGGGTGCTCATGAAATGGTATTATACACTTAGTACTTGGCATTCTCAGCCCTGCTTTTTCTCATAGCTGGAAAATATATTCCGTTGGGGGGGGGGTGGGCATTGTCTTGCTTTATAGATGCCACTTCATAGAAAGCATTGGCCTCACTAACCTTTCCCAAAGCAATGTGTGTTCCTCCATCACTCTGATTATGGCTCACATTGGGCATCTACTGTGTGCAATGCACATGATGACTCTGATTGCCTTTAATCTTCGTGAAACCCTATGAAGTAATAGAGAATATTATCCCCATTTTATAAGTAAACAAATCGACGCTCTGGGAAGTTAACTGATGCACCTAAGGTCACACAGTCAGTAAAATGGTGAGGCTGGGAATGCAGCCATATATCTTTCAGATCTTAGAGTCCTCGTCCTTAACCATTATGTGTGCTTTTCAGAACAGGGGGTGCATTAGGGGATCAAGAAAAAGCTCTTGGACTGTCAGATGGGAAGTCATGCCCTTGAATCCCTTAAGGTGGTAGATTTTCTAATCACAGACATTAACGATCAGCCCCATACAGTGCTCCTGGCTTGTCAGACCCTGAGGTGGTGGATCCCGTGTCCCACATGGGCCAGATGATTCAGTTTTGTCTTGTTTATTTGCAAGTGACCTTGAATTCCCTAAACCCCAGAGAAATGTGTTCTTAATTTGCCCTGTTCACAATGCTGATCTTTTTCCCCCTCTAACTCAGATTTAAATAACCCTTCCTTCTGTGTTGTCATGCACTTAAAAAGCAGCATCATAAAAAATCCCAACCCTCAGGTTTCCCTGGTGGCGCAGTGGTTGAGAGTCCGCCTGCCGATGCAGGGGACGTGGGTTTGTGCCCCGGTCCGGGAAGATCCCACATGCCGCGGAGTGGCAGGGCCCGTGAGCCATGGCTGCTGAGCCTGCGTGTCCGGAGCCTGTGCTCCGCAACGGGAGAGGCCACAACAGTGAGAGGCCCGCGTACCGCAAAAAAAAGAAAACAAACAAAAAAAACCCCAACCCTCAACTCTCTGTAATTATGGGGTACAGTGGTGAGGGAGGGACACTGAATAGGAAATAATGCGATCTCCAGAGCATTGTAAGTTGCACTGGGTATATTCAGTAGCAGGGTTGAAGACTTTTGCCTGCTGCTGGGACAGTTAAAAAGCAAAGCAGCCCCTGCTTCAGCCAAGATTGTTGCCTGTTGAATTTTCGCCCTTTAATTTGGGGCACCTGAGGGTCCCATTCTGGGTACCATGGACGGGGGCTCTCATCGCCTCTTCCGCTGCCTGGCCGAGGCGAAACTTGGGGTTCTTGGGGAGGTTTGGTTTTGTCCCCACTATTCGAGGCGGCTGCCATCAGTCTCAGCCTTTGATGTCTGCCAGGGTTTGGAGCAGCGGCCCGGAAGCGCTCATGGGTCTCTGTGGAGTGGAAGCCACACTCCTTCTCCCCCTCCTCTGTCTGACTGTGAG
Source organism: Mesoplodon densirostris (assembly GCF_025265405.1). Classification (NCBI taxonomy): domain Eukaryota; kingdom Metazoa; phylum Chordata; class Mammalia; order Artiodactyla; family Ziphiidae; genus Mesoplodon; species Mesoplodon densirostris. The sequence goes on along the minus strand of NC_082678.1, from coordinate 51,686,229 downwards.
GTGGGGTACAAAGAGCTACCCCGAACAAGTAGGGATTTTTTTTTAAGGCCCCCAAACAAAGACCTAAATTTTATTTATTTATTTATTTTTTGTGGTACGAGGGCCTCTCACTGCTATGGCCTCTCCCGTTGCGGAGCACAGGCTCCGGACGTGCAGGCTCAGCGGCCATGGCTCATGGGCCCAGCCGCTCTGCGGCATGTGGGATCTTCCCGGACTGGGGCACGAACCCCCGTCCCCTGAATCGGCAGGCGGACTCTCAACCACTGCGCCACCAGGGAAGCCCCAAACACCTAAATTTTGAGAGTGAAATTGCCACGGGGGTTATGTGGGGAGTATAGAGAATCATTCCTGGGGAGGTGGGCTGGTGGGGATGAGGGGCTTAGGAAGCACATTTGCCTGGCTGTCCAGGTACGTGGGCCTGTGGGAAGGGAGGAAGGGAAGGCACAGGCAGGTGGCAGTAATTTGGACGCCGCCTCTGAGTGAGGTTAACAGAATGCATCTATCCCAGGTGTTAAAAAAACGAGTGAAAGGGATGGGTTTCACTTGCCTGGGGTCGCTGTGCCTGGTCAGCGGCCTTAGCTGGACCTGGGATTGCCAGGTGTCCAGCCGGCCTCGACTCTACAGGGTTAATGTTTTCTTAGAGACCTGTTCAGGGATCAATAGATTAGATTCCGGAGTGCTTTTGATTTACATTTAAAAGCAATCAAGGGCCTCCCTGGTGGCGCAAGTGGTTGAGAGTCCACCTGCCGATGCAGGGGATACGGGTTCGTGCCCCGGTCTGGGAGGATCCCATATGCCGCGGAGCGGCTGGGCCCGTGAGCCATGGCCGCTGAGCCTGCGCGTCCGGAGCCTGCGCGTCCGGAGCCTGCGCTCCGCAACGGGGGAGGCCACAACAGTGAGAGGCCCGCATACCGCAAAAAAAATAAATAAATAAATAAATAAAAAAATAAAAGCAATCAAGAGGGGAAGGAGATTTCTGGTATTTGCGTGCTGTTTAAAAGCTGAATGGATAACAAATCCTGATGGAGCTGTTCCCTCTCTGAGTCGATGGCCTCATTATGGAGACTGCTCTGTGAGCGCCAATGGGTGGTGTCCCTTCCAGGTTGTCCAGGAAGCCAATTTTGGACCCTGGCTGCTGACTCAGTGTGGCCTGCTGGGTGGCTCCCTGCTCCCGGGAGGCGGCCCTGGCAGTGTCCCTGGGCCCAGCCCATGAGCAGGTGCCCCAGGTGATCCTGCCCAGAAGCGGCAGCAGGAGGGACAGAGGGAAGGAGCTCCAGGCAGAGCGGGACCGAGGAGGGCGCCGCAGGTAAGTGGGTGGCCGGCGGGGAGTGAGTGGCGCAGTTGTGAGTTGTCTCTAAGTGGGAGAGGCCTGGTTGTTTCCTTTATCTGTGGGGCAGGGAAAGAAGCTGGAAAAGCTGAGCTTGGTTTTGGAGAAGGTGTCTGCTGGGAGCTTGGTCTCAGCAGAGCAGAAGCTTCTGGCCTTTTGAAAAGAATGCGCAGCTTAGAGGCGGAGGGGATGGGGTGTAATCAGGGGCTGATCCTCTTACTTACCCCCGCCCAGGTCTCTTACTCCCCTGGCCCAGTGTCTCGTTGGTAGAAAAACAGTCTGTATGTGTCTGTGTATCTAACTCAGGAGGCCAGGGAGCCCCTCACACAGAGTGGGTGAGGTGCAGCGGTCAGCCTGGACCAGGAGTTCGAGGATGCGGGCTTCGTGTCTAGCTGGATGATGACTTAGGCCTGGTTCCTTGGTCTCCCTGGGACACAGCCCCCTTCTCTGCCCTCAAGGGTAGAGATGGGCAATGAGAGGGCGGCTTGGTGATTCTTTCTTTTTTGTTTTTTTATTAATAAATTTATTTAATGTTTGGCTGCGTTGGGTCTTTGTTGCTGCGCACGGGCCTTCTATAGTTGCGGAGGGTGGGGGCTACTCTTCGTTGCGGTGCACGGGCTTCTCATTGTGCTGGCTTCTCTTGTTACAGAGCACGGGCTCTTGGTGCGCAGGCTTCAGTAGTTGTGGCTCGTGGGCTCTAGAGCGCAGGCTCAGTAGTTGTGGCTCACAGGCTCTAGAGCGCAGGCTCAGCGGTTGTGGCGCATGGGCTTAGTTGCTCCGCGGCATGTGGGATCTTCCTGGACCAGGGCTCGAACCCGTGTCCCCTGCATTGGCAGGCGGATTCTTAACCACTGCACCAGCAGGGAAGTCCCTTGGTGATTATTTCTAACGACCCTTCTAGGTCTGAAATCCTATGAACAATGCTGTCTAGTAAGACTGCCTCCACCAGATAACACATGACTGCCAAGTGGGTATTTTAATCAGTGTTACTTCAGAATAACAGGGCCAGTTCTCACAGAGCGTTCATTGCTTTGTCGATCATGCAATCCCCGTGGAACCTGAGTTGATGGCGGGGCTACAGTCGGTTCGGTTTTCTTGGAGCTGTCTGACACTGATCAGGCACAGACATTCTCTTCAAAGCCTAGAATCATCTAATTAATTAATTAATTAATTAATTAACTTTTTTTGGCCGCACCGCACGGCATGTGGGATCTTAGTTCCCCTACCAGGGATTGAATCGGCGCCCCTTGCATTGGAAACGTGGAGTCTTAACCACTGGACCGCCAGGGAAGTCCCTAGAATCATCTTATTTTTTCAGGTGGGCTCATATTTGCCCATTATGGTTAGTGAAATTTTGTTTCCCTGTGTTGCCCCTGGAAGCCCAGAGGGAAGAGTTAGGAAAAAATGTGTCCTTTTTGGAATGGGATACCGTTGCCTGTAAGGCTAATTTATGGCTGGGTCTTATGTGGGCAGATAGTAAATGTTTCTGGAACCTTCTGGGCTCTGCCCACTGTCCTGTGAGGAGCCCCAGGCTCTGGCTTATTGGGACCTCATGGGCCCGTGGTCAGGCTTTGCATTTTGCTCTCAGGATGGGCCTGTCTCTCCTTTAGGAACTGCAGCATGAACAAGTCTTATTCTGAGCAAGAGACTGAGGCCCAAGGGTGGTGTTTTAGGTTTGTCCAAGGGGATGCCTCATCTCTAAGCACCCAGATATGACTGGAAAGAGACAGCCATGATGCTTTTGTTTGTCTCCAATTCTGTTTAATAAGATGTGGGGGGAGAAGGATACATATAAGAGATACTTCTGGTTAATGAAACCCCAATTTCTCCCAAAATAAGAAAACCTGATGCCTTCTTTCTCTGTTTTGTCGAGGCTTGTGGCTGATTCTGCTGGATTTAAATCTGTCACAGCCACATTTCCTGGTCCTCCTTCCTTGTCCCCCTGGATGGAGGGGAGGGCCCCGGCATGGTTTGGGTGCTGCCCAGCTGGGCCTCTGGCTGACAGGGCCCGAGAGCAAGAATTCAGGTTGAGACCTTTTGGGTGCCGTGGTAACCAGCACGCGAGGCTTGGGGGACCTGAGATTAATGATTAAGCCCTTCATGCTCTTTCAGATGAGTCAGTGGCCCTCAGCATTCCCAGCCCCAAGCCAAACTCGTGTACCTTTTACTTTGGTAGCCTTTCCCACTGAATGAAGATGAAAAATGTCTTAGAGGAATACTGAGGGGCTAGCAGGGTGGAGGTCGGGAGCGTGGCTGTCAATGGGGCAGGTGAGTGTGCTGGTGGCCACAGGCACGCCGGGTCATCTTCTAAAGGCTGAGAACTCTGGACGCGGCCAACCAGGCCTGCCCTGAATTTCAGCTTCTGTTTAGAAAGTTGTTTTTTGTTTTTTTTTTGTTTTTTTTTTGCAGTATGCAGGCCTCTCACTGTTGTGGCCTCTCCCATTGCAGAGCACAGGCTCCGGACGTGCAGGCTCAACGGCCATGGCTCACAGGCCCAGCCGCTCTGCGGCATGTGGGATCCTCCTGGACCGGGGCACGAACCCGTGTCCCCTGCATTGGCAGGTGGATTCTTAACCACTGCACCACCAGGGAAGTCCCGCCATCTCCGTTTTTAAAAAGCAAAGGGCCAGATCATGAGGAAACGGGCCTCTGGATCCCAGGCTTCCGCAGGCAACAGGGTCTGCTAGATTTAATAATATTGTTTTGTTTCAATGAGACTTCTTTTGTGGAAATCTTCTCTGTCTGGCACAGATAATGGTGTCCCTTAATGGCAATGATAATAATTTTTAAAAAAGTGAATAGATTTAATAAAAGAAAATCAAATAAATAATAGCACTGGTGGTATATGCCAGAAGTGAACAACATTTGAGAAACCCTGCTTGACTATAGCAGCATTTATGCCAGGAGGAAACTCAGTGACTGAGAGGGAAGTGCACCTTTCTGGAAAGTCAGGCACAGTCAACGCACGCATACACACAAGACTGTCAGGGTGGCAGTTTCTTGCAGGGATGGGCGGACAAGTTTGTACAGGTTTTGCTGCAAGAAAAGGGGAGTGTGCGTGCATATGTGTATGTGCTGTTTTTTCCTTCAGCAGTAGTATTACTTTGCCCTCAAAGATGCCTCCTGACCGGCAGGCTCTACTTACACGCAGCTTGGTGTGACAGTTCCGTCTGGGTGATTTTTAACCACAGGGAAGCAGCCCGGGAGTTTCCAAGGAAAAAGCCCAGTTGGCCAAACCCCATTTTTAAACTGTGTCTGATGTCCAGTTTTCCAGACAGTCTGGTGGTTCTGAAATTTTAGTCATTACCAGTGTCACTTGGGGACCTTGGTGGGAGACAAAGACTCCGGACCTGCACTGCCCACCCAGCGGGCCCTCTGTGTGCCCCAGGTAATCCCGATACACACCAGTGTCAGAGCTCGTGGTCTGGTCACAGGCTGCGGGTCCCAGCTCTGGCTGCCCGTGAGAGTCACCTGGAGAGCTCTTGAAGATTTGAGGCCTGGACCCCACCCCAGAGAAGCCCAACCAGAATCTGTGGGGCTGGGGCCTGGCATTAGGATTTTTTAAGTGCTTCCCAGGTGCTTCTGCTATGTGGACCGGTGGAGACCCACTGGCCTCAGTAGAGACTTTGGGGGGCAACTTTTTTTGTTGTTTTTTACAATTAATTAATTTATTTTTGGCTGCGTTGGGTCTTCGTTGCGGTGCGTGGGCTCCTCACCGCAGTGGCTTCTCTTGCTGCGGAGCACGGGCTCTAGGTGCGCGGGCTTCAGTAGCTGTGGTGCATGGGCTTCAGTAGTTGTGGCTCGTGGGCTTAGTTGCTCCACGGCATGTGGGATCTTCCTGGACCAGGGCTCGAACCCGTGTCCCCTGCATTGGCAGGCAGATTCTTAACTAGTGCACCACCGGGGAAGTCCTGGGGGCCACTTTTTAACCACACCTGGGAATGCTCATGATGAGGAAGCAAAGGGCTGCATGAGGCCTTTACAGAAATTAGTGTGTCTGCAGAGAAAACCCACAGGTCTGAGTTCAGGTTTTGGAGGACTTCTGCGAAAAAATGGAGATAGGAGGCCAGTAACCCAGGGTGAGAGGGAGCGCACATCAACCTGTTAGAACCGGGTCAGGGGGGCTAACAGCTTCAAAAAATGGGAAAGGCATCGAAAGGGCTCTTGAGAATTTGTTCAGAGCGAGAAGAGCAAGGGCACGGTAAGCTGCAGCTCGGCCAAGGCAATGCAGCGGGGAGCCCCGGGGGTGGAGGGGAGCAGGGCGGCAGCTCACGTGGCCTCTCTGTTCTGTTAGGTCCCTGGACAGCAAGGGTGACCCAACCAGGAGTAAGAGAACTGAGGCAGAGATTGGAGTGGAGACGGCCAGAGAGCACCGGCTGCTTTCTTTTTTTTTCTTTTGGCCACACCTTGTGGCCCGAGGGATCTTAATTCCTGGACCAGGGATCGAACTGTGAACCCATGCCCCCTGCAGTGGAAGCCCAGAGTCCTAGCCGCTGGACAGCCAGGGGAGACACCCCTCTTTTTTTTTTTTTTCCCGGCTGCTTTCAATGAGGCTACCCTGTCTCATCCTGGGCACTTGGGAACCTGGTCATCCATCATTGTTGGCCAATTTAAGGCGCTTTAAAGGGAGAGCCAGGCTCCTGAAGACCGGTTGGGAGTTGGGGAGATTGTCCCTGCTTTTAAGAAGTTAGGAAAAAGTGAATTCTAGAAACCATAGTCCAGTGAGCTTGGGCTCCATTTCCAAGAAACTTCCCCAAAGCATGACTAAGCAGCTGTTTTGTGAGCAGGTATAGAGCCCAGTCTGGGTCAAGGTGGTAGCCACTTTTTTTTTTTCAGAACAAGGCATGCCAGGCTGGCCTTTCCTGTTCTGGTAGGTAGCTGGCTGCCAGGTTGGGGAGCACCCGAGGCCTCTCGACAAAGCATTTGGCCAAGCACTGGTGATGTCTTCTTCGTGGGCTGCCGGAGTCTAACGCATCAGTGAAAATCCTCGTGGAGAGATGCGGAAATAGGAACTGGAGGGGATACAGCTGTATGTATGGCTTCAGAGTCAATTCATCAGCCGCCCCTCAAAGCAGAGGGGGCCCCTGAAATTCGATGTAGAAGGGGTCTGGTGAGGCTTTCTCCTTGGAAGGGGGGGCAAGGGGGATTTGAGAGTGTGACAGGCATCCAGTTAATTTAAGTTACCTGTCATTTGAGGGTAGTCTGGGGGGGTTGGTGGAGATGGAAGAGGCTGAAGTCATCTATTGTGTCTGTACCACCTCTGCCCTCATCTTGCTGGTGGATCTGGGTCAGTCTGGAGGAAGGCACATTCTGCATCTTTGCGACACTTGGATAAAGGCATGATTCCTAAAGACCCAAGGCGGGGAGCAATGAGCCAGCATGGGTGACCATCCAGCTTATAAGGAGTACAGTGGGCCTTCCATAGATGTGGGTTCCATGTCGATGGATTCAACCAGCCACAGATGATGTACTGTGTTTTCCATCCCTGGTTGGTTGAATCCATGGATGGGGAGCCTGCAGATTCGGAGGGCTGAGTCTGGGACTTGAGCATCCATGGATTTTGGTACCCACAGTGGGCTCTGGAGCCAATCCCCTGTGGATACTGAGGGATGACTGTATAGGGTCAGTAGGCTGACCTGCCTGAAGGAGGTTTCCTGTAGTGCTGTGGGTGTAAAGCTTTGCACTGTGTCAGAAGGCTCCTAGAAATGGTACCCTTGAAGCCTGCCCTTTAGCATGAGAGTCAGAAGTGGCCCTGGTGATCTTGGAGATGATGAAAGTTGAGGCTGGAGAGGTTAAGTGACATTCCCAAGGCCACCCAGCCAGTAAGTGACGGCTGTGCAAGTGCACATGGAACAGTCTAGGTTTGACAGTGTGAACAAGACAGATTTCAGTTGCCGTTGTGCTCCAGAGGCGAGGAGTGCCTGCCTGCCAGCAAAGCAAAGGTGGGGGCTTGGGCCACGCCAATCAAGGTTTGATATTCAGACATCATCGAAGCTCCATCCACCTGGACCAGCCAGGCCTCATCTGACATTCATGTTCTGTTTTGGGTACCACACTTTAATTTATTTGCTTCCAAGTTAGAAATTGTTTTTAAAAGAATATTGTAAAGTTCTAGTAGTAACAGTGTAATGACTGAAAAGTTAGGAAAAATTGGGGGCTACATTTTGGAAGGATGTTGACAGACCAGATGATTAGGGTTATGGAGGTATGAGAAACGGGAAGAAAAGGCCTAGATTGTCCTTCTGCAAGGAGGAGGGGAAAGGGGGCTGCTGGGTCATGGTTCTGACCCTGCCAGGTCTTGGCACCAGCCTCTTCACGTGGCTTAACTCTGAATCTCTGACACAACTTTACTGAGAGATCACTTAATGAACCTCCAGGATGCAGAATGCAAACCAGAGGGTATACATGTTATGTAGTAAGAGTTGCTGGCCTTTTTTTGAGTCCTTCCTACGTGCCAAGCATTGTGCTAAGATTACAACTTGTGTGAGCTCCAAGCTGCAGAATTCAGACCAAAGGCTGTGCAAGTCTGTAATAATCATTGCTGATGTTTGCAGAGCCATTCCTACTATGCTAAGCAACTCTTGTACATTATCTCATTTAATCCTCGTCGCAGTCCCACAAGGCAGCATTTAGGTTTGTTTTGGTTGCTTTGGAGGCAGGGCATGGACCAAGGCTATAAAGTACATCATCATCATCATTGTGAGTTATTGTAATTTTCATGCAATGATCACTGAGCACTTTCTATATGCCAGGCACCGCTAAACACTTTGCATCATTGTCATTAATCCACATAATAACTCTATGGAGATTAGGGGATTATTATCCCCATCTCGAAGTGGAGGAACTGAGTATCAGGTTGGCCCCTATGGCATATCCATGCTAATTTCATGCAGATTACTAAAAGGTGTCCCTCAGCTGGACCAGGCCAGGGCGCCTGGTTTGGTGAGGATATGTGGTCTGGTTTCCTCCCACCAGCTTGCCTCCTGGTCTGGTGACTTTAGCGCAGGGCTCAGACTGCACAGCTGTCGGCAAGGGCCCTGAGGAGGACCAAGGCTGAGGAGCTGGTTAAAGCCACCTAGGAGGAAATGGCAGAGCTGGAATCCCAAGCCAGGTCTGCTGATTCTGGAGCTCATGCCCCTAACCGGTGCCGAGGAGAGAGAACCTTATGCTCGTCAGAGACTTCCAGGTGGATGGGACCGTCCTTGGGCTGGTCCTTGGAAGTGATCCCAAGAGACAGGTGGCCATCTGTCAGGATGGAGGATGGTGGCCTCAGTGACTACGAAGGGCCCCTCTGCCAATGCTGAGAGCCTGTGATCCAAGTAAGGCATTCGTGTAAGCTTAACGTCTTCAGATCTGCCATTTCTCCGTCATGTTCCTTTCTTTTCCTTTTGCTTAAAATCAACTCCATCCTCTCCTCCCCTCCCCCTCCCTCACCCCACCCTCCAGCCTGGGAGGCCGGGTTGGGGATGCTGGCGGGGTAGAGGGGGAGGTGGGGGTTGGCTTGAGCTGTGTGCAGCCTCACAGTCGGTCACTGTAGCCCGCAGGTGACCGCGTCGCTGGCCGTAGCCCTTCTCCAGGAAGACCCTCATTTATCATCTCTCAGTGCGTGCCCACACTTGAGCATCAGCACATTCTACCTACACCGTCTGGCATAATCATGACACAGATGTTGTTTGACTTCAGGCGTTGGGGGCTGGAGTGCAAATGGCAGGAATTCTGCAGCAGCCTTCCAGCCTAGTCTTGGACTCCTGCCACCAGGGAGGCAGGAATGACCTTGGGCCCAGTGACTGAGTGACTCTCTGCTTTCTTGGGAAGAAATCTATGCCTGGCTGTTCCCGTGTCTTCTCTTGGGCAGCGACGCTAGCAGCAGCGCTGGTCGAGATGGTAATACAGCGAGTCTCTTCTACTCACAGGCAACATTGCTGCCGGCTTACCCATCCCATGTGCCAGGCCCCGTGCTGAGGGCTTTACGAGCACTTGCTGGTTTAATCCTCACAATGACCCTTTGAGGTGAGTACAGTGATTATTCCTAGCAATCAAGAAACCTGTCTCTTAAGTTAGTTCCAAGTAGTATATCTTATGGGAAGAGGATGTTATTTTCTCTTGAAGAGAGAGTATGCTTCTTGTAAGTCTGAAGCAGAGGTTTTCAGCTGGGGGCCATTTGCCTTCTAGGGGCCATTTGACAATATCTGGAGACATTTTTGGCTGTCAGTTTGGGAAAGGGTTTGGTATTGGCATCTCATGGGTAGAGGTCAAGGGTGCTGCTAAGCATCCTATAATGCACAGGACAGCCTCCCACAACAAAGAATTATTCATCTCCAGTGTCATTAGTGGGAGGTTAAGAAATTCTGATCTAAAGAGAATAAGAAGGACTTCCCTGGTGGTCTAGTGGTTAAGACTCCACGCTTCCACTGCAGGAGGTGGGGTTCCATCCCTGGGTGGGGAACTAAGATCCCACGTGCCCTATGGCGCGGCCAAAGAAAAAAGAAAAAAGAGAATAAGAAACAGTATTCATTCTTTCACCCAGTTTGAGATCATTAACTCCTGCTCAAACCCCAAACCCTGCTTGTGGTCATTGGTGCATTTCACCGCCTCTTTCTGGTTCTCCCACTGATCATGTGGGAGGGTTTCACGTTCCTACCTTCTCTTAGGTGGAGATGTGACTTGCATTGGCCAAAGAACTGTCAGCAGGAAATACGATGGTTCTTTGACGTTGAAACCTTCAAGAGCTCAGGTGCAGTTTGCCACATTTCTTTCCCCTTACGATGGCAACCATCAATGCTCCCAGCTTGTAGAGGCTCCATCAGCCTGTGTCCTGGAGTCCGGAGGCCCAGGGGAGCGCTCCTGGTCGACTCGCATGGACGTGCAGGATGAATGAGAAATGATCTTTGTTATTTAAACCACTGAGATTTGGGGGTTGTTTTATGACCGTGGCACAGCCTATCTGATCCTGACTGACATATTCTAAATAGAACAAAAATAAGGAGAAGTTAGGATTTGAATCAGGCAGGTGGTATGTGTTTTTGTTTCTATCTGGATACTGATGCTGGCTACTCAAGCATCGGGTGTTTATGGATTGCTTACTCTAGTGAAGATATGGTGTTCAGCCCTGTGGGAGATTTAGAGATGCTGGCAGATTGATTGCTTCATAGAAGGAATGGAAGGGAGTTTAGAAGATCTGTCCGGCCCATCTAGACCTCTTTGATGTCTAAAGAGGTTAAGTGACTTACCCAATCATCTGAGTCTCCTACTGGGATCAACAAACCCTACCCAGACTGTGGCTCTGTGAAGCTGTGCTCACCCAACTCAGTGAGTGGTTTTCAATCAGTTACTGGTCTCTGAATGCTTGGAGGACAAAGTCCATCTATACTTGCCTAGGGCCTCGTGAAGCATCTGGCACAGTGATGTTTTTGAGTGAGTTGGGTTGGGGGGGGTGGGTAGGGTAGGACATGAGCAGTGCCATGATGGGGCACAACTTGGAGGGCTCTGAGAGCTCTGGGGGAAGAGATGACCTGAAGTGGCCGGCAGGGACACAGAGCCTGCTTTCTGGGGCGGGTACCAAGTAGGATGGGGCCTGAGTAGAGAGGAGGGAAGAGCTGGGCGTTTCTCATTTTTCTCTGGGTTTCAGATATGCAGGAAACACCCCAATCCTGGGGTCACCATGAAGAAGGAATACTTGAGGGTGGGGTGTCCTCCTTTAGCTGGTCCCGGAGAAGGCTTCTGGTCTCCCCGGCATTGCCTGGGCAGCTGCCGCCTTACCTGCGCAGCACGTGCCTGGGGAGGGGGTGTCACCTCCAGGAATTGCTCTGAAGACTCAGGAGTTGTGCTCGTCTCTCCCTCAGAGGCTTGGGGAATGATAATTTAGTGCCAGGAGCCGGCTTACCCTGGCGCAGAGCCAGAGCCCTTCCCAGCAGCGCAAAACAAAGTCAGCTTGACTCCCGCTTCCAGGCACCTCAGCGTTCCCGTCCACAAAAGGGGCATCGTCGGGAGAGCTCACCCGATCTGCCTTTTGCGGAGGTTGTCATATTGGAGGGTTCTGCCCTGTCAAGCCAGTGAAATGCCCTCACAGTGAGAAAGGGGGGAATGACAGATTAGTCTCTTGCCACTCAATTCAGATCTTCCAGGCACTCGAGCCTGGAGCCTGGAGGGGGATGGGACAGGAGCCTTGGGACAGCTCTGATAGCCCCTGCGGGCTGCGCTGACATTTGTGGGTGGGAGTGTCCGTTCGTGGTTGCTCTGGGTGCTGGCCGGAGGGGTCTGGCGGCAGACCTAGCCTCTCCACTCTGGGTGCTCCCGGCCTCACAGGTCGATCCTAACTCGTGTGGCTTCCACGGTGCCAGCCCCCTTGCCTGGCAAGACTGCCTTTCTCACAGCCCCTGCAGGCGCACGGGTGTGTTTCCTGTACGTGTGTCCCCTCCCCCTTCCACTGCCCTCATTAATCCAGGAGGGATTGGATCTTAATCTGCGAAGGTGCCAGCAGTCTCCACCTCAGCTGTGTGATTCACGCAGATTCAGGCGGCCAGGGGCTTATTATTATTGTTATAAGAGTACAGCATAGAGGCTAAGAGTCCTGCTTGGAGCCAGGCTGCCTGGGCTTGAATCCCAGCCTCGCCACTCCCTAGCTGTGCGGTCTTGAGCAAGTTATTAATTTCCCTGAGACTCAGTTGCCTTATCAGTATAACTGGGTGAGCACTGCACCTAGCTCAGCTGGGTTGTTGCGGGGTTTGGATGAGCAAGTCTATTTAGTATACGTGCAAAAGGCTCCCAACAGGGCCAGGACACCATAAACGTGCTAGCTGTTAATATGTTTTGTGCCAGGTACTGGTGTCACCAAAGGGTTGCCGTCAACCATGCCTCCGCCCAGTTCTTTGATGTAAACAATTGTGTTTGCAGTCTTACTTGAAGCACCATGCAAATGTAGTTCAAGCCTCAGCCCCACCTACCGCGGGGGTGTGGGACTCCAGAGCTGGGGGTGACCAGGACAGCCACCTGCATGGTTTTCTTGGTACTTCTCTCCTTTTTTTCCTCTTTCCCAGAAGATAGCTGCCTTTAAAAGAAAAAAATGATGCATTGCACAAACAGCGTAATAATGTTAAAACAAATCATTGCCTTACTGCCCCTGACCTAATTTGAACTGTTTTCGTATCTCCAGGTCTCCTCCTGTCCTTGTCTGTAGCAGATATGCATCGAGTAATAATACTTAATGGACTTAAAGAGCAAAGACCCTTTTTGATGATGTTACACCCCACGCCCCCCAAAATAAGACACGCCGGGAGGCAGTAGAATAGTCATACATTTGGGACCTGGGGTCTGGTGGGCTTTGGCTAGTGTGGCCTTGGCCCTTGCTGACTGGGCTGTCTCGGGCAAGTTAATTTGACTCTGGGGCGCCGTGCTCTCTCTGTCCTGTAGCAGGGGAGTAATACTAACCCAATGGACTTTGCCACAGTCATGGAAAGAAGCAGTATAGGTAAATGTTCTAGCTTTGTGTGGTGGTTTTGTTTTTTGTTTTTTTTTTGCGGTACGCGGGCCTCTCACTGTCGTGGCCTCTCCCGTTGCGGAGCACAGGCTCCGGACTCGCAGGCTCAGCGGCCATGGCTCACGGGCCCAGCCGCTCCACGGCACGTGGGATCCTCCCGGACCGGGGCACGAACCCATGTTCCCTGCATCAGCAGGCGGACGCCCAACCACTGCGCCACCAGGGAAGCCCTGTGTGGTGGTTTAACAAAGCATCCTTTTTGTTAGAAAGGCTGTGCATGTTTAGAGTTTTAATGGCTGCCTGACGTTTGGTTGTCTAGTTAGAGCCGAATTTGTCCCCTCTGGAGGCAGCGGTGTTGGGGGCTGGCAGCTGGGAGCCCCTGGAGTCAGACCTCCCCCTTTGTAGTCGGTAACTTGGTGTTTGTTCAGCTAAGACACGGCCCGGAGCCCCGCTGAGGGTCAGCCTTTATCTGCTGTCTCCCCTCGACGCCCCCCCAACCTCTAGGCTGGATCTTTCTCTTCTGTGGGTCTGGGTGTCGGTTCAGCTCCCTGGGGGATGGTGTTTTGGGTTCTGCAGGTGTCATGGAAACCCCCAAGCTCGGGGAAGAGGGAGGGGAAAACTTTTTCATAGGCAGACAAACAGGTATTTCCTGTCAGCCCCCAGCTGTCTGAGAAATCAGCCCCCTCAGTAATTCAGAAAAAGGAGCCCCACCCAGGCCACTCCCCAGCCGTGAGGGCCTGCAACTCCCAGGATATAATGAAGGAGGACAGCTGCGCTGTCCAGTAGAACTTTCTGTGATAATGGAAATGTTCATTCTGCTCTTTCCAATATGGCAGCCGTTAGCCACACGTGACTGTTGAGCCCTAAAAATGGGGCTTAGTCCAAATTGGCATGTGTTCTAACTAAACATACGTGGCAGACTTAGAAGACAGCACAAAAGAAGCGACAGCAGCTCATTCATTTTTAATATCGGTTTTGTGTGTTTTATATTTTATGTGTTGAAGTGATGTGTTGGGTATGTTTGTTTAAATAAAATACTGTATCGTTAAAACTGATGCCATCTTTTGCTTTTTTCATGTGGCTACTAGAAAGTATACAATTCCGTAGGGACTCGTGTTGTACTTTGGTTGGACAGTACTGTTCTAGAGTGTAGACTGGCAGCTGCCGTCCTGCCCGACGAAAGGCTGACTTGTCCTGCCCGACGAAAGGCTGACTTGGCTTAGAGAGGGCAGAAGTGAAACCCACCTGGGCACCCACCTAGTCCCCCATGTACCCAGTGCCTCCTGTCCCTGGACCTGCCAGGTGGGTGAGAAGGGGCAAGTGCCCTGGGGCAGAGAGTCTACTGTGGCAGCCACCCTGGTAACACCTCTGGGGTCTTGGGTGCAGGAAGTCAGGTCACTGAGGGAACTTCTCAGTGGGGCTGAGTAGCTGGCTTAGGGTGGACCTTGGGAGGTGTGAACATGGGCTCCAGGGTGTCATACTGGACATGACTTCATGAGCCCTGGTTGGAATCCTGGTTCTGGGCAGTTAGAATAATGGCTACCATTGACTGGTTGCCTGTGATGTGCCAAGCCCTGTGCTGGGCACTCTAAGATCCCACTGAATCCTCCCACCTGCTGGGAGGTGCCATGGTGCCCATTTTGCAGATGAGGATCACTGAGGACCTAAGTAGTAACACTGGTCCAGAGCCCTGCTGTTTGCTAAGTGCCAGAGCTTATAGTGAAACTCCCACCTGACTCAGTGTCTTGCTCTCTGCCCCACACCACTGCTCTCCGGACTCGGTCCCCCTGTCTCCTCTGACCCTCCGTTTCATGACGAAGACAAAGGGGCAGACGCTTCCTCACAGGAGGTGCAGGATGGGCAGAGGTAGACTTTCAATTCAGGGCGCCCATCCCGGGAGAGGACACGTGTGCTTGTGTCCACTGGGCCCGTCTTTCCTGTGTTAACTGAGTTCGGGCCTGAACTTTGAACAGACCCATCAGACAACCCAGGCTCCCAGAGGCTGGGCAGCCAGACCTGAGGCCCCCAACACATCTTCTGCAGAGCGAAGGGGGAAGGCCCAGGTTTCTGTGTTCCAGGCCCTTGGGTACAGGCCTGCTTCCTAGTCAAGGACCTTTTAAACACTGAATAAATATTGGTTTAAGAGGCCAGAGCCCTCTGTTAGGTGTGTGTTGGGGAGAACGGGCAAACCCTAGCCTTGGCCTCCACCCCCTGGTCCAGGGGCCGGGAGTAGGAGTCATCATGTAATCTGAGCTTGGGGGCCTGAGGAGGCCAGCACCTCCCCCGTCTTCCTCCTGGCAGCCAGGGAAGTGGGCAGTCGGTCTCCACAAAAGTCCACCTGGGCCACTTCCTCACTGCCTGCTCCACCCTGACCAGAGATAGCCTTTGTGATAACCTTTGTGGTTTTTCCTCTTTCCATGGACTTGCTGTCCTTCCATCTGAGGACCATGAGTCGTGGCAGAGCCAAAGGTCTGGGAAGACCACCCCTGAGTACCCTGTGAAGGTGGCAGAGGCTGCCCTCCTTGACCTCAGTGACCTTGTACAAGTCACTTCACCTCCCAGAGCCTCACCTGTAAAATGGGAATGTTGGTGGTGATGAAACACACCCCAGAGAGTTGTAAGGATTAAGTGAGAACATGTAAGAGGGCGTGGTGAAGAATGCAAGAGCCATGTGAGGGGTCATTTTGTATAGTTTCATGGACATCTGCCGGACAAAATGGAATTGGAAAGAAAGAACATGGGAGCCTAGAGTGAATCTGAGCCCTAACACTGAATAGCTGAGTGGCCTTAGCTTAACATGACCTCCCCTCAGGCCTCAATGTTCCGGTCTGTAATATGGGGTTGTTGAAGAGGGTTTGAATGTGACTCTGTGTGCCTGGCGTGTGCACAGTGGATGCTCTGTAGCCTCTCCATTTTCCCAAATGCTTGAACGGTGCTGTGATCTGCTTAGCTGAAGGCTGTCCAGAGAATGCTGGCTTAGCTTCTTTTTGTTTATTTATTTGTTTGTTTGTTTGTTTATTTATGGCTGTGTTGGGTCTTCGTTTCTGTGCGAGGGCTTTCTCTAGTTGCAGTGAGCGGGGGCCACTCTTCATTGCGGTGCGCGGGCCCCTCACTGTCGTGACCTCTCTTGTTGCGGAGCACAGGCTCCAGACGCACAGGCTTAGTAGTTGTGGCACACGGGCCCAGTTGCTCCACGGCATGTGGTATCCTCCCAGACCAGGTTTCGAACCCGTGTCCCCTGCACTGGCAGGCAGACTGTCAACCACTGCGCCACCAGGGAAGCCCCTTAGCTTCTTTTTAAAGTGTACAAATACTGTTTTCTGCCTGGCTCATTTCTTTGCAGCAGATGAGTTTTAATCCTTTGAGCATCCCGCAGTGCCTCCCCGGCACACTCCTGGACCAGTGTTATCTCTGTATTGACAGCTGTTCTGTCCCAGTAACCACATGGCGTCTTAATAAATGACAGAGCGCCCTCACGTCCCTGATCTTCACAGCTGTCCTGACAGTGGGCAGGACTGCCATTGTCCCATCTTAGAAGACAGGGTCTCAGAAGGTGGAGGCGATCATACCTGTGTACACTCAGCCCTTGGAAGAATAATCTAGAAGCTCTTAAAAGAAACCAAAAACCTTGGGGCTTCCCTGGTGGCGCAGTGGTTGAGAGTCCGCCTGCCAATGCAGGGGACACGGGTTCGTGCCCCGGTCCGGGAAGATGCCACATGCTGCGGAGCGGCTGGGCCCGTGAGCCATGGCCGCTGAGCCTGCGCGTCCGGAGCCTGTGCTCCACAACGGGAGAGGCCACAACAGTGAGAGGCCCGTGTACTGCAAAAAACAACAACAACAACAACAACAACAAAACCTTGCCATCAGCTTCTTTGCTGTTGGTTTCTTTCTTAGAAAAAGAGTGAGAAAGGAGGGATAGAGATTTTAGTACATCTCACCAGTGCAGGATGGTTGGCTGTGAAGAGGTGGACAAGAAGCATGGTGCGGGGACGGCTGGCTGGGGCTGGAAACTTGCCATCAATAGACCACCTTTAGGGCAGATATACTTTAGGGTAGGTACTGTTGAGGGTACATGCCATCATGACGGCTCAGCCCCAGGAAGGGTCTCTGCTTTTATTTCCCTCCCAGTCTGAGTGCTTTGAGGACTCTGGGGTGCTGGCAGGTAAGCATGTGGGAGTGGCTTTGCTGCGGGAAGGGGGTGGGGTGGGGAGTGTGGGGCAGTGGAGGGTGTGCGGGGGACTGCAGGCTGCCTGTACTCTGCTGGGAAGAAGCTTAACACCCATCAACGGGTGGAGGTGTCAGGACGCACTTGGAGACTAGAACTCAGGAAGGAAAGTCAACAGCCTGCCCCCTGGAGCTCTCAGAGTCCACTCATCAGGGGCCTGTGGGAGAGCTGGGCAAAGTTTCCAGCAGGACCCCACGGTGGGTTGGGGAGTAGTCCCTGGGCCAGCAGGGCTTGGCTGTGGCTCGGTTGAGGTATCTCAGTAGAGAGAATGTATGATTTAAAGATGGCCTGGTCATCCATGGAAGCTTAAGAAAGGGAGGGGTCCTAAGTCAACCTTGGCAGTGCCCAACAAAGTTGCCCAGGGGAGAGGGCACCCTGGCCTTTAGACTTCTGTGCGTTCCATCGCTGTGCTGCTTAGCTGCAAGCATCCTTCCCCCCACCCCACCCTTTTTTTCCCCTTGATGCCACTAAATATGGCAGTTCTCAAACTAGGTGCTAGGTAAGGACAATTCACCTAGGAGACCTTCGCTTAAGTGTGTAAGACTGCTCACCCAAGGGGAGAATACACTGATTTATGCAGACTTTCTAGGATAGTAGAACCCGAGGTGGCAATTTCTTACTATAAAACAATAAAATGGCTTTATGCAGGGTATAACAATCTTGTGTGTATTCAGTTAGCTTGGGCCCCCTCTCAGGGCTGGGAGTGAGCCAGACCCTGGACCCCAGTCTCCTTGTTGAGCTGCTGACTATGGACTGGGCTCTAGACTTTGCTCTGATGACCCAGCCAAATGTCTATCCCCTCCTCCCATAGTGACTTTTCTAGTACTTCCTTGTTTAGATAGCCATCGCTAATCTGTGGAGTAAATATGTGTCCCTAACTGCTTCCTTCCTCCAAGGAGCTTACAGTTCTGGTTTGGGGAGTTAGAGATGAATATGCTGGAGACATCCAGGGAAAGATGAAATGCTGTATCTTTGTCACAGCACTGATGTGGGCACCCCTCCGTCTCTGAAGAGAAGACTGGGTTTGTTATCTAGACATCATTCCTTTTCACTTTTTTTTTTTTTTTTTTTTTTTAATGCAGTACGCAGGCCTCTCACTGTTGTGGCCTCTCCCGCTGCGGAGCACAGGGTCCGGACGCGCAGGCTCAGCGGCCATGGCTCATGGGCCTAGCCGCTCCGCGGCATGTGGGATCTTCCCGGACTGGGGCATGAACCCGTGTCCCCCGCATCGGCAGGCGGACTCTCAACCACTGAGCCACCAGGGAAGCCCCCTTTTCACTTTTTAAACTGTTTCTATTGCACAGTATAACACAGATTCAGAAAAGTACACAAAACATAAATGCACAGCTCGATGAATTATCACGAGGTGAACACCCTTGTAACCACTGTCCAAATCAAGAAAGGAAACCCTGCCAGTGTCCCAGAAGTCTCCTGACCCTAACCCCTTCCTTTACTACCAACTGTCACACTGGCCTGACTTTTTTTTTTCTTCAAAACAAACATTTTATTGAAGTATGGTTGATTTACAATGTTGCATTAATTTTTACTGTACAGCAAAGTGATCCAGTTATACATATATGTTCTTTTTCAGTTTCTTTTCCATTATAGATTATTACAAGATATTAAGTAGAGTTCCCTGTGCTATACAGTAGGTCCTTGTTGTTAATCTATTTTATATATAGTAGTGTGTAACTGTTAACCCCAAACTCCTAATTTATCCCCCACCTTCCCCGTTGGTAACCGTAAGTTTGTTTTCTATGGCTGTGAGTCTATTTCTGTTTTTTTGTTTGTTTGTTTGTTTGTTTGCGGTACGTGGGCCTCTCACTGTTGTGGCCTCTCCCGTTGTGGAGCACAGGCTCCGGACACGCAGGCTCAGCGGCCATGGCTCACGGGCCCAGCCGCTCCGCAGCATGTGGGATCTTCCCCGACCGGGGCACGAACCCACATACTCTGCATCGGCAGGCAGACTCTCAACCACTGCGCCCCCAGGGAAGCCCTATTTCTGTTTTGTAAATAACAATTTGTATCATATTTTAGATTCCACATGTAAGTGTGATCATATGATATTGGTCTTTCTCTGATTTACTTCACTTAGTATGATAACCTCTAGGTCCATCCATGTGGCTGCAAATGGCATTTTTATTCTTTTTTATGGCTGAATAATATTCATATATATATATATATATGCCACATCTTCTTTATCCATTTATCTGTCGATGGACATTTAGGTTGCTTCTGTGTCTTGCCTAATGTAAATAGTGCTGCTATGAACATAGAGCTACATGTATATTTTCTTTTTTTGTTGTTAAAAATTTATTTATTTGGCTGTGTTGGGTCTTAGTTTCAGCACGCAGGATCTTCTTTGCGGCACACGGGCTTCTTTCTAGTTGTGGTGCGCAGGCTCCAGAGTGCGGGCTCAGTAGTTGCGGTATGTGGGCTTAGTTGCCTTGTGGCATGTGGGATCTTACTTCCCCGACTAGGGATAGAACCCGCATCCCCTACATTGGAAGGCAGATTCTTAACCACTGGACCACCAGGGAAGTCCCCTGCATGTATATTTTCGAATTAGAGTTTTCATCTTTTCTGGATATATGCCCAGGGGTGGGATTGCTGGATCATATGGTAGCTCTATTTTAAGTTTTTTAAGGAACCTCCATACTGTTTTCCATAGTGGCTGCATCACTTTACACTCCCACCAACAGTGTAGGGGGGTTCCCTTTTCTCCACACCCTCTCCAACATTTGTTATTTGTAGACTTTCAGATGATGGCCATTCTGACTGGTGTGAGTGGTACCTCATTGTAGTTTTGATTTGCATTTCTCTAATGATTAGCGATGTTGAGCATCTTTTCATGTGCCTGTTGGGCCTGACTTTTATAGTAGTCACTTTCTTGCTTCTTAACATAATGACCTCAGCACTAAAACATACCCCTAAGCACTGTGATTTAGTTTTGCCTGTTTTTTGAACTTTCAATAAGGAGAATCATTATGCAGTCTTTGGTTCCTGGCTTCTTTTGCACAGCACTATGTTTGTGAAATTCATGTATTTTTTGCATGTAGCTGTCATTTATTCATGTCCATTGCTATGTATCACTCCATTGAATGATTTGCACAATTTTTGTATCCATTTTATTGATGCACATTTGGATTGTTTACCGTTTGGGAATGTTACCCAGAAATGCTTCTGTGGTCACTGTTGGACGTGTCTCTTGGTAAGCCTGTGTGTGCGCACGTGTGCGCGTCTACATGCTTTCTGGTGGTGGAATCACAGCATCCGGTTCTGTCCGCACATCGGCCTTGTCAGTGTATGGGGAGGGTTGGCTGAGCTCAGCAGTATGGGAAGCTTTGTTCACTGTCCTGCCTCTGTACCCCTTGGATTGCTTCTGGGCTTCTACTGGGGCCACATCACCTTTCCAGGCGTTGTAGGATCAGGGCACTAAAGCTCGTGTATGCTGCACATGGGTAACTCCACAGGTGGCCTGTGTGAGTGATGTGTAGCAGCCTGGTCAGGGGGGCATGCAGGCAGTGTTGTGGGCACAGCCTGTCCATCACAGTCCTCCAGGTGGACCTGAATGCCCAGCCCTGTATGCTTTGGTGTCTGCAGGCCACGTTTCCTCCTGAGTGGCTTGGGCGCCCTTCCAGCGTATTGAGTGGAGAACGGTCAGGGAGGCTGAGGCCTCAGCCGAGTCTCCTGGCTGCTGCTTGCAGTGCAGCTAAGCTCTTAATGTTTTTTCATAATCAAAGCAGAAAGGTCCCATTGTGGCACTAACCCCTTTGCCATAAAGCGCTTTTTGTTTCCTCACAAAATTCCAAGTTGCAAAAGCAAGTCAGCTTAGCAAAGACACAATACCAATTAATGGCCCTTTGCCACTTGCAGCAGCTAGGCAAGCTCCTAGTAAGTAATGGTCAGCCAGCCTGTGTTTTATTGGGGCACCCCAATGACACAAAAATACTTTTTGGGCTTCTTGGAGGAACACAGTAAGGTATTAGGAGTCATATTATCAACCTGGGATTATAATCTGATATTAATGTGGCACTTAGGGTTCACTTGGCTCCATGTTTAGAAAATCTAAATAACACTGGGTTGAACAAGGAAGGGAATTATTTTTCTCATGACATAAGAAATCCAGAGGCAGCCAGTCCTAGGGCTCCATGTTGACTCCTTACATCTTTTTGCTCTATCATCCTCAGCACATGACATTTTCCCTCATGGTCTCAAAATGGCTGTTGTATCTCTAGGCGTCACATGCATTCCGGGCAGGAAGAAAGGGAGAGGGAAGCTGACTCTTACCCATTTTAATGAGGGAAACTAACTTCCTGGAAGTACCAAGCAATACGCTTCTCCTTACATTTCATTGGCTAGAACTGGGTCTTGTGGCAACCGCTGGTTGCAAGGGTGTCTGGGAGCTGAGCACATTGTTACTCTGAACAAAATCAGGGATCCCCACAGTTCAGGAAGAACGGGGAGAATGGACATGGGAAGGCAGCTAACAGCAGGTGCCACAATTTCATAGATGCTGTAGGAAACAAGTGTCACATAAAGTAAAACTTTCCTTGGTTACAGACTTATTCCTGTGAGCACCAAAGTGTGTTTTCATCATTTTAAACGGTTCAAGAAGGCACACACATTTTCTTCAAAACAATCTAATGACATTTTTTCCCCGTGTGGCTGGGAGTCTAAGCACCTCTGTTGAGGTGTGGTTTGACAGGCTGCTTTGCCCCTCATATAATGATCCCAGAAAATTATGCTTTTTAATCTTGGGTCTGCTTTTGTAGATTTTTTCCATTTCTTCTGTTATTGCGATCATGTCTTGTGGTCTCTGTGCATTTACCTCTAGATACCATGGTTCTCACCTTTACATTTTCTGCTTTCTATATTCTGTGAATACACACCTGGTTACACCAGGTAAGCAAACATGATAGAAGTACCCAGGGATGGAGGGAGGCAGCTCTAGGTGAGAGCGTGAAGGACTCTAGGTTAGGTAGGCTATGGAGTCTATTTTATCAGCTCAGAGGCATTTGATCTCTTCTGGCCTACCAGATAAGATCATTAATTTTTATTTATTTATTTATTTTCTTTTTTAACTTTTTTTTGGGCTGCGTCGGGTCGTAGTTGAAGCACGCGGGGTCTTCGTTGAGGCATGCGGGATCTTTCACTGTGGCGCGGGCTCTTCGTTGTGGCGCTCGGGCTTCTCTCTAGTTGTGGCACGTGGGCTCCAGGGTACGTGGGCTCTGTAGTTTGCAGCACGCGGGCTCTAGTTGAGGCGTGCGAGCTCAGTAGTTGTGGCGCATGGGCTTAGTTGTCCCGCAGCATGTGGGATCTTAGTTCCCCAACCAGGGCTCGAACCAAAGTCCTCTGCATTGGAAGGCAGGTTCTTTACCATTGGCCCACCAGGGAAGTCCTAAGAATTAATTCTTATACTTAAAAAAGCAACAACAACAAAGGGGCATTTCCAATCATATCCTCCAATCAAGGTGATATTGGGCAGTTGGTTTTATGTGGCTGACTTAATGCTAATTTTCCCATCACTACTCAGAGTAACTCCCTCCTTGCCTCACCTGTCCCTGGGAATGTAAAGCCCCGTTTTACAAGCACAACATCTATAAAACCTGGTTTTATCTAACTAAGAGACCTGTCACATCCAGGCAGAAACCAAAGGAGAAAATCAAGGAAAGGTGGCTGTGTGACTTTGGGTAAGTTACTTAACCTCTCTGTGTCTATTTCCTCATCTGTAAAAGGAGGATAATAATAACTGCCTTGGAGTCATTGTACGAGTCAATTAGAATGAGTGAAAAAATGGACTAGTGCCTAACACACAGTAAATGCTCAATAAAAAGTAGTATTGTTAATATTTTCATCATCATCATAGCTGGGTTATGTTCAGTATGGGGTTGGGCCACCTGGGAAAGTGTTTGGAAGGACAACAGTCTGAGCCATATTTACCTGATGCCAGAGATAAGTCTATTGTTTGGACAACACGGGGAACCAAGAACAGACATCTCGATGTGTCTTTCTGTTGTTCCCTTTCCACGACAGTGCAGAGTGGAGTTTCTTTCTTTTTCTTCCTTCCTTCCTTCCAATAATTATTTTTTATATCTGATTATAAAATTACTATGCGTTCATTGTGGAAAATTTGAGGAACATAAAAGAAAAATTTTCAGTCACTCTTACACATTTATGTGTGTGTGTGTGTGCCCATGTGTGTGTGTAGACAGAGAGAGAGGGACATTTTAAAAAGGTGGGGGGCTTCCCTGGTGGTGCAGTGGTTAAGAATCCGCCTGCCAATGCAGGGGACACAGGTTCGAGCCCTGGTCTGAGAAGATCCCACATGCCGCACAGCAACTAAGCCCGTGTGCCACAACTACTGAGCCTGCGCTCTAGAGCCCACGAGCCGCAACTACTGAGCCCACGCGCCACAGCTACTGAAGTCCGCGCGCCTAGAGCCCGTGCTTTGCAACAAGAGAAGCCACCGCAGTGAGAAACCTGTGCACCGCAACGAAGAGTAGCCCCCCCTCGCCACAACTAGAGAAAGCCCATGCACAGCAATGAAAACCCAACACGGCGAAAAATAAATAAATAAATAAATAAATTTATTAAAAAGAAAAGAAGTAAACAAGACAGGGCCTGGGGCCCTCGAGGAACTTCCAGTCTCAGAGTCAGACTAGTCTCTGGGGAAGACTTAGAAAATCAGTTGTTAGGGGTGCTCTCAAGGATGGGGAGGGGAGGAGGTTAGTCTTGCTTAGGGGTGGGAAGGTGGGCTTGATATGGAGCCACAGAGTCTATGTAGGGGGAGGGGCATCCAGGTGAGGGAGCCTTGGGAGCCAGGCCCTGGTGGTGTGAAACAGCTTGGCTGGATTACGTTAGCAGCAAGATGAAGCAATAGCTACACCTTTTCGTTTCTCAAGCCATTTAATGCTGGGTGGGGAAGTTCCACTTGTGAAATTTGGCGTGAACTTTAATATTCTTCAAGTGAAAAGAAAAGGCCGAAGGTACTTGTTTTGAAAGCACCTGAAGGTTTTCTTTCTGTACTCTCTCTGGGAAGCACAGATGTTCCCCCAGAACATCAGAGAAGCCGTGTCTAGTAATTCTGGTGTTTGCAGTCCACCCGCGCACCCATCCATCCATCACCCAAGCGCCTAGTCTCTACTAGGCCTTGTGCTGGGCACCCAGAGCCTGCCCTCGTTGGGCCCCTGCAGTGTGTGGAGAGAGGTGGACGTCTAGGTGAATAGTTGACGTTCTGGGCTAAGTTCTGTGGGAGAGTGGAGGTGGGGCAAGAATTCTGTCATCAGGAGTGGGGCAAGCTTAAAGTTGTGATGCTCAAGGGGGAGAAAAAGTGTATTGGGACCTCCTTTTCCCCCAAAAAGCATAGTCTTTGCAGTGCCGGGGAGTTTCCACATCCCTCAGCTGTGCAGCCCTTTGAGGGAACCAGCCCTGGCTGGGGACTGTGGTGGGACACATGTATCATTCACCCTGCATAGCATTTTAGAGCCAGGACGTCGGGGCTCAGGTGTGGGTGGTTTGTTCAGGGTCACGTTGCCTAGAAGTGGTGGGACTGGCATTTGCCCCAGGCTTACTTGACCCTGAAGCCTTGGGCTGCAGATCTCGCTTCTGGGACCTGCAAGCTGCTGCTGGGGGTGGGGATGGGGGTGATGAGAGTAATGGCTGGCTAGAGGCCTCCCCCAAGTAGTAGCCTGTGATGGTCAGCAAGTGGAAACCGGCCGGGGTTCCGCTGCAGAGGGCAGTCCTGATGACTTGGACCTGAGGTTTTTGTTTAATCAAAATCATAACTTACCTGGACAGCCCCCCCCCACCCCTTAACAATCCCCAGTATCCCCCCACCCTTCAGTCGTGGGAATCCGGAGCCTCTGCCCTCCTCTGTGCCCTGGTTTCCCACTCTCCAAACGCGGGTCCAGGCCTGCCCTGTGGCTCAAGCGTGAGGCAGCGCTCGGGTTGAATCAACCACTCCCTTAGGGCTCCCAGAAGCAGGAAGACAGGAAATCCCTTCAAGGTTGTTTCGTTCAGCCTGCGACCTCCCCACGCC
Source organism: Mesoplodon densirostris (assembly GCF_025265405.1). Lineage (NCBI taxonomy): Eukaryota > Metazoa > Chordata > Mammalia > Artiodactyla > Ziphiidae > Mesoplodon > Mesoplodon densirostris. Next base: position 51,661,160 of record NC_082678.1, on the reverse strand, counting down.
CATCGTACAGCCGAGGAAACTGAGGCTCTTTTAACCCCAAGCGTTCGGCGCCTCTGTGGTGTCAGCGTGATTTCCTCTCTGACTTCCTGGCCCAGGCAGGTGTGATGCCAAGAATGAGTAACTGGGATGGTGATAGTCTGGGCCACACGGAAAGTCACAAGACTCCAGCTGTCCCCAGAGTGAGACCTCCCTTCTCCGCACAGCCCTGCTTTGGACACCTGACCCAGGCAGGGACTGAGGTTCCTGCCCTGTGGGTCCCGCGGTGGGAGCGGCCAGGTTGTGGGGGAATTTTTGACATGGTTCAAACCAAACCAAACTGAACAAAAAAGCAGGAGTGCTACTGAGCTTTAGGATTATTTAAACCCTAGGCCTGGGTGGGGGATGAGGACAGAGGGGAGGGACTCAGCGCAAGGGCCACAGGAACCTCCGTGGTACAGGCTTTGAATCTGGGCTCCACTGCCTCGGGAGAAGTTCTTTCTCCAGGGCAGCCTCAGTTTCCCCATCTGGAAATGGGGTTAGTAACTCAGCTTCACAGGGCTGCCGTGAGATAAAGGGAATGAGGTCCAGTGATGAGGGCGATGGTGCTTTGCAGGCGGGAGAAGGGAAGAACCCTCAGCTGGTGTTAGGCCCTTTGCTGAGCTTGTCATGCAGTTAATCCATTTCACCCTCACACCTCCTCTGAGGTCGGCGGCACTGTTCCCACCCTACAGACACGGAAGCGAGGTTCCGAGAAGTTACGATACTTGCCCGAGTCCACACAGCAAGTGGAGTTTGACTCCCCAGTCCTTTCCACCTTGCCACGACACAATTTCCATTCCTATGGAAGATGGCCCTGCATTATGGCAGCAGAGGAATTTAGGTCACACTGTTGGGACACAGTCCTGGATCCAAGTGGTATCTGTATCTCGTCGCAGGCCAGGCAGTGGCAGAATGCAGGAGGTAAATATTATGCTTGGATGGTTCGTGTACCTGTGGAGGAGGGAGAATTAGATTTTTCCCCCTCCCCTGGACATGGCGTTTGGAAAGCTTGAACCTCTGAATCTGTGGCCAACAGTGTGATCAGAAACTAAATAGGTGAGTATTTGGAAGGGCTTTGGGCTGTGCCTGGCACATACTAAGTGTTTGTTAGATACAATTAAGGTAAATAAATAAATAAGTAAAATGCTAATGCCACCTCCGTTGGCCCCAAAGTCTCCCTGTCTCGGCTGGCTTTTCCATCAGAACGTGCACAGTGAAGCTTTGTTCTTTTGCCCCTTTGTCTGAAAGCAGCCTCTCTGTGGCTGGCTCGCAGGCAGGAGGCTGTGCTGTGCTGGCCCAAGTTTCCCAGGCTCTGGGCTGTCTCCAGCTCCTGCTCTGTTCCACCAGGGGCTCCCTGAGGGGAGAGGTGACCCCCCGTTCAGTGGACGGGAGGGGATGCCGCCCGTGCCCTGTGAAGGCGACCTGTTTCTCCTCACCCGCCCCTGGGAGGGGGCATCCTTAGCTGGCTGAGAGCAGGTAGAGAGAGGGAGAGCTTTGGAGATAGTGGATTCCCCATTTGCCTGTCTTCCTAACTGGACTCTTAGAGAATTCTGCCTTAAATCATTACATCCCTGTGAGAAGAGAACAGTCACTTAGGGGCTATGTGGCCTCTGTCTGCTCCCTGACTTGGGCAAGTTCTGGGTCATACTGTGAAGTGGGATACCCAGCCCCCAAGCACCACCACCAGAACAGCGTTGACCACAGTGGTTCTTAATCCTGTCTGCACATTTGAATCACCTAGGATGATTTTAAAACTTTGGATGGATGTTGGGGGCACGACCCCAGACCAGTTGACTTAATATCTCTGGGGTGGGTCCTGGGCATCTATTCCTATTTTTCCTTCTGGTGAGGGAACCCACAGCCAGGGTTGAGAGCTTTGGCTTAGAACATGAGAAATGAGCAGACTGTTCCGAATCACTCATTACGCACAAGAAGAATGATGAGTTGGCAAAGACAGCTCTGGTTGAGGCAGACTGGGTCAGAACCAGGTCTTCTGTTGTGGAACTCAGGGCTTTCCTCAAACACTGACTGCTCTGTGGTTACTCCTCATGTTCATGGTTATGGGAAAGGAAGGCAGTGGTTGGGATTATGAAAACTGATAATAAAATATCTGCTCATCACCCAAGCTGGTTGGGAGACCAAGCTTAACGTCACCCCTTCCAGGAAGACTTGCCAGAGTTTCCCAACTTGCGTTTTATCTTCCCCTTCTCCGTACTTCTTTTATCTCGCACGCTGCAGTCAGCCCTCCGTGTCCACGGGTTCAGCATCCGACTGAACCACATCATTTTATTTAAGGGACTTGAGCATCCTCGGATTTTGGTATCTGGCGGTGGAGGGTGTCCTGGAACCAATCCTCCACAGGTACCGAGGGATGACTGTATTTACTATCGCCATCTTGTCACATAACATCACAATTATTTATTTGCTGGGCTGTGAGCTTCCTGGGGGCGGGCTCTGCGTGATTGCCATCATTCTAAACCAGTGACTGGACAGAGCAGGTGCTCAGTAGGCATTTGTGGAGCGGGAGGGTGGATTCTCACCTAGGAGCCTTCCGTCACCCTTTGTGAGCCCCTGGGCTAAGTGAGTCGAGGCAACTGCTTTCTGTGTTTGAGACAAGTCCGGATAAAAAATGCACGGCCAGGCAGAGTTGGGAAAAACAAGACTGCGAGGGGGCAGGGGCTGTGTACTTGATCCCGACTTACCTAAAAATAAACAGCCACGGCTCATCCTGTGCAGCCCCAGCTCTCCCTCCCCACCGGCCCGCCCGCCCAGGTCCCTTTCGCAGTGGGCAGATCCAGTGTGTTTGTCACAGCTGGAATCTGGCTTGTGTTTGGAAATAAACAAGTTGGCCCCTCTCTCTGCCTGGAACTTTCCTTTATCAGGAGATACAAGCCGCCACCCCAGAGATGAGAGGTTTCCTTCCAGCAGCTGGCGAACTCTGGGGAAAAGAGGGAGGGCCCAGAGTGGGCCAGGCACCTCTAAATTGTTCTCTTCTGTCTTCATGTTGGTATTTGGGGAAGGCTTGAGCGAGTGGGCTTGGTATGAAATGGTTTTAGCAGGGAGGTGGATGCGGAGGACTCCCCCCTACCCCAAATGCTGCAGGAGGGAAGAGTCTGATTTCATCTTGCAGGGAGATGTGATACAGGGAGAGTCATGTATGCACCCACTCTGAATGTTAGCTGCCCAGCTAGATCCTTTTTGCAGGGTGACCCATCCTCACATAGCAGCCAGGCAGCCTTTTGGGAAGAGGAGCTCAGGCTGAGGGTCTTCCTGTGTTTCTGCTGTAACTCACTGAGAGTAGTAGGACGCAGGGGGTGGGCTGGGGGGATCGTTATGAATGAGAATGGGAATGAAAGTGTTTCCTGCCACTGTCGTGTAAGGTAGGAATCAGTGGTTCAGGAATAAATATGGCATGGCTGGGAGGAAAGACCCCACTCTCACACAGGGCCAGGGGGAGCATGAATTGGTACAGCTACTCTCAAAAGAAAGTTGACTATATGGTAAAGTTAAGGATGCCCATGTCCTACAACCAGAAATTTTACTTCTAGTGTCTGTATTAGAAAAACGATCACACAGATGCTCAAGAAGAAAAAGATAGGGATGTATACTTCAGCATTTTTTATTATGAAAAGCTGGGAACCTCCTCAAGGTCTATCAGGAGGGAAATATATCAACAAATGATGGTGTATTTACATAATGTATAGCAATTCAGAGGTTAAATCTAACATGAGTCAGCCTGGTTACATTTAAGAGAAGGATTGGTGGAAAGTCCAGTTACAGAATATGTGTAGTCATCGTAACCATTTCTGTACGTTTAAACAATCAAAACGATGTGCCAAAACTATAAAATCCTAAACAGCAAGACTACCCACCAGCTTCACCATAGTGGCTGCCTGTAAGGGCAGGAGAGGAAGTTAAAAGGCTCTAGGAGGGAGTGTAAGGGGAATTTTAACCTCATTTATGTTTCGTTTCTGACTAAAAATGTCTGAAGCAAATGGGGTAAAATGTTCACATTTGTTAAATCTGGTGGTGAATGTATATTATTTTGCACTCTAGTTTTTTGGGTGTTTGAAATATTTTATTTAAAAAGTGAGAGACACGTTCCTGTCATTTAGTTGCTTGTAATCTAGTGGGGAAAATTGACAAATAAGCAGATATGAATGTTGATATTATTGACCGAGACTGCTTTGGAGGGCATATTAGTTAAAATTAAGTTCAGCTTCATTCACAACAACATCAGCAAAGTAAAATAATCATGACTCAAGCAAGTTTTTCTTATACACAAAAGAAGTCTGGAGGTAGGTAGCCCAGGGTTGGTGTTGTGGATCCATAAAGTCATAAGGAAGTCAGACTCCTTCCAGCCTACCCCTCTGCCACTCCTTGTCCTCATGTTCCAAGAGAGCTGCTGGAACTCCAGCTGTCATGTCAACTTTCCAGACAGTAGTTTGGACTGAAGGGCTGGAGGAAGGATGTGTTCTTTAAATATTCTTTTTGAAATTACCACATGACTCTTTCATTTACATGTCATTGGCCAGACATTAGTCACACACCTACGCCTAGCTGTGAAGGAGGATGCAAATGGGCCAACTAAACCTCAGCATTCTGTTAGGAAGCATGGAGGATGGGACGTGAGAGGCAACTAGATGATGAAAGGCAAGAGGGAATGAGGTTGGCTCAGACCTGCTGAGTTGGAGGTGCCTATGGGCCATGCAGTCAGGCCGTCCATTTGGGAGTTGGATAGATGGGTCTGGAGCTTGTGAGAGGGGCACGGTTCAGAGTTTCCGGTTTGGGAGGCATCAGTATGTAGGTGGCGGTGGGAGTCCTGGGAAGGAGGCTGTTGAGCCATCAAAGGTAGTAGGACACCTGGGAAGCCAGAGGCAGGTGTCTGGGAAGAGGAAGGCCACCCTGTGCCAGATGCCCTCGTGAGGTCAAGCAGGGTGAGCATGAAAATAAGAAGGCTGAGTCTGAGGGCTTCTGCAAGAGTGGTTTCAGTGCAGTGGGGACACGGAGCCAGATGGAGGGGTGAGAGAATGTTTCAAGGCCTTTGGGCCTGAAGGGAAGTGTTTTCTTTCTTTTTTTTTTTTTTTTTTCGGTACGCGGGCCTCTCACTGTTGTGGCCTCTCCCGTTGCGGAGCACGGGCTCCGGACGCGCAGGCTCAGCGGCCATGGCTCACAGGCCCAGCCGCTCCACGGCATGTGGGATCCTCCCGGACCGGGGCACGAACCCGTGTCCCCTGCATGGGCAGGCGGACTCTCAACCACTGCACCACCAGGGAAGCCCCGGAAGTGTTTTCTTAAGACCAGAAAGACTTGAATGAAGCTTGGGGGCTGAAGGACAGCAAGAGCCCCATCCCCAAACCCGCAACTGCCTTCTTCAGGGGGAAGGAGGTGACTATGGGAGGTGATGAGTTCCAAGGGGGAGGAGAAGCAGGTTGAAGGAGTTCAGGCTGGGGCCCTCCACTGTCTCTGCGTGGCGGCTTGTAGCACGTGAAACAAGTGAGACCCAAAGAGCAAGCAATTAGGCAGGAGCAAGAACAGGAATTCTAAGCCATAGGAAGGAGGTTAAAACCCCAAACTTTAGGGAGCTTCCCTGGTGGCGCAGCGGTTGAGAGTCCGTCTGCCGATGCAGGGGACGTGGATTCATGCCCTGGTCCGGGAAGATCCCACATGCCGAGGAGCGGCTGGGCCGGTGAGCCATGGCCGCTGAGCCTGCGCGTCCGGAGCCTGTGCTCTGCAACGGGAGAGGCCACAACAGTGAGAGGCCCGCGTACCGCAAAAAAAAAAAAAACAAACCCAAACTTTGAATGGCCTCAACTCCCTTGCATGTTCAGTTTTCTTCAGTAGTAGCTATAGAAGCAGAGGAAGATGAATTACCCAGGATCGGGAGGCAAAGGCTGGGTGTCAGGAAAAGGGAGGAGGCTGGAGGGTCCCTGGGCAGGGAGTAGGGGTGATAGTGTGGAGTTCACTCCAGGTTAAATTATATTTGGGGCACTCCGTCCTAAACAGCAGAGAAGCATGGGACACATTGTAGGAATATTCCCATTAGCAAAGGTGAAAACGCTAAAAAGCCTTGGCCTGTAAAGTTGTAAGTGTCGTAGCATTTTCCCACCATTGCTGACGAGCTGATCATCCAAGACACACCCAATTGGGTGCTCTCAGTCACCCGAATCTGTGCTTCTGAATATCTCATTTTGCATTGATTGGAAGGCCCTTTATTTAATATCAAACAATACCCACTTGTTACTTGGGAGCCAGGGGAGCTGGGTTCTGCCTCTCACTAGCTGCATGACTTTTGATGGGGCAACATAGAGTCACGCAGGTCATGCACTGCACAAGAAGATGAGAGGATGCTGAGATCCAGACTGTCCCCATCTGTCGGGCATGTACCCGGTGCAGGGCTGTGCTGTATCTCTCCAGAGGATGGGGAACCCTCTTCCAACTTGCACAAAGGCCCCATATGGGCTAGTTCTGGCCCTGACCTTGGGCGAGTTATTTAACCTCTGTTTCTTCTTCCGTTGTGAGGATAAATGAGTTACTGCATGTAAGGTGCTTGGAACTGTGCCTGGCACATGGTAACCACTGTGTAAGCATTAGCTGCTGTGGTTATACATGATTGGGAAGTGAGCTTGAGCCTCCTGGGTCTCTTCCTCTGAAGGCGTATCTTGTTGAGTTTGCCAAAGCCTGGCATTTGGGAGGGGTTGGGGCTCTGGATTGTTTATAGTTTGGTCGCTGAGCTTACATTTCTTTCCAAAGGATTCTTTCCTAATCTTAAGCTTTTCCAGGCAGCTGACCTTGGCATTCTGGTGGCTTCTTCATCTGAAAGAATTTGGGGTATTTGGGGCCAGGGATACCCCAAGTAGGCTGACAAGAGAATTTTGCCTAAATTCTCTCCTTCACTGTTGAACTGGAGAAATATAGACGGGTTCCAGAGAGCATGAGCGCGGTGCTCTCCAATCCAGAACTGTTTCTGTGGAAGGTGGGGTCCTTACACCTGCTGCACACAGGTCTGCTTTGGAACTAGAATCGGACTTTCTTGTCCATTTCCTCATTTTGGACACAAATCAGACCATTTAAGGAGCATTAATGCTTTAGCTGCGACCAAAGTCTTCATCCTGGTCATCACCATCTTTAGAAGAGAGAAATTTTCATATTTTCTTGATTTTAGGACAGATATTTTTTCATAGTTTACTATTTCTGAAATTGGGATGCATTATACACTGGCTTTAATATAACACTTGTTTGTATTTCCTAAATGCTTTTATTACATAGATGGTGTATCTTATAAATGAGCATTCCTATCTCACCTGTGTGCATCCAAAATGGATTTTGTTTCCTAGTTGGTAGAAAGGGCTGTAAATTTATAAACTTCTGAGAGAGAGTTGATGGGGGCCCCTGGCCAGGGTATTAAGTAGGTGCTTTGTATAAGTTAACTCAGTTCATCTTGGGACTTCCCTGGCTGTCCTGTGGTTAAGACTCCGTGCTCCCAATGCAGGGGGTACTGGGTTCAATCCCTGGTTGGGGAACTAAGATTCTGCATGCCTCACAGCATGGCCCAAAAGAAAAACAAACAAACAACAACAAAAACAGTTAACTCAGTTCATCTTTGAAGGAGACTGAAGCTCAGAGGGGGTTCAGAACTTTGTTGAAAGTCACACAACTGGAAAATAATGGATCCAGGATTTAAACCGAGCTCTATCTCTAAAGTTCAGCTATTTTTCCTCCACAGACAGACCTGTATTTCTTTACTTTTGACTTCTGCTATTTTCTAAGTCTGTGATGCCCGCTTCTCCTCCCACTGAAACCCCACCTAACATATAATGTTATTCTTTCATTTGGAATAACATTATAAAAGTGTCACATGTTCTTTGTAGCAAATACAAAAAAGTAAAAACATCAGAGTAAGAGCCTATGTTTCAAGTGTTAAAGTTTTGATATACTTACTTTGCTACAAAATATAAATTGACCTCAGTAAAGCTGAAAAAGCGACTTCCTTGGTGGTCCAGTGGTTAGGACTCTGTGCTTCCAATGTAGGGGGCACGTGTTTGATCCCTGGTTGGGGAAGTTCCACGTGCCGCGAGGGTACAGCCAATCCCCCACCCCGCCCCACAAAAAAAGAAAAACAGTAAAGCTGAAAAAAGAAAAATAATGCTTTAAAATTAAAAAGAGATAAATTGGGATATTATACTGAAAATAGGTTTTCTTGAGTTGTTAACTTGCTATATCATGGACATTGCCCATGTCATTAAATGTTCTTTGAACATGGGATTTTTTTTTTTAGTTGCTGCATAGTTTTGTTGCTATATAAACATATCAGAATTTAGTTACCCACTTCCCCATGGTTGGCTATTTTAAGTTACACTTCCCTGAATAGCCTTCTCCTCATGCTTAATTGTTTCTTTAGGATAAATTCCTAGAAGTGGCCTTGCTGGCTCAAAGCATGTATGCCTGTTTGCAAAGCTGCTGCTGCAGTGTCGTATTTCTCCGCTGCCCTCCAGGAAGGCTGTACCGCTCAGAGCTCCCACTGCAGCCCAGCCAGGGACCTTTTGGAGTCACTCTGCCAGCATCGCCAAAACCCTGTTTGTTTTCATTTTGTACTTCCTTGCTTATTAGTAAGGTGGAGAGGTTTGTTATGATTGCCTGCACCTGTAACTTTCTTTCGAGATAAGCGTATATATTTCCTTGGCTTATCTTCCTGACCCTTTTCTGGACTCCCACTCATTCTCCAAGATCCAATTCAAAGCCCACTTTGGCCATGAACCCTTGCCTGCTACCTGTCATTTCTCTGAAGCTTGGAATTATTTTTATTTTCTCACCCCCAAATTCTCACAGCAGCTCGTATCCTAGAACAACTTGTCAAATACCCCTTCGCGTTGTAACTTGGTATCTTTGGCCCCTATTAGAATCTAGTCTTTAGGGTAGGAAATGGGTCTTACTCATTTCTGCATTACCTGTAGGGCTTGGCATAGTGCTGGGTAACCAGTGGGTACTCAATATTCTTAAATGGATGGGTGGACACACACTGTTGTTGTTTTTTTAAATTCTTATTGGAGTATAGTTGATTTACAATGTTGTGTTAGTTTCAGGTGTACAGCAAAGTGAATCAGTTATACTGTACATATACATATATCCACTCTTTTTTTTTAGATTCTTTTCCCATATAGACCATTACAGAGTATTGAGTAGAGTTCCCCATGCTATACAGCAGGTAAGCGAAAGAGAGGCATGGACATATATACACTACCAAACGTAAGGTAGATAGATAGTGGGAAGCAGGCGCATAGCACAGGGAGATCAGCTCGGTGCTTTGTGACCGCCTGGAGGGGTGGGATGGGGAGGGTGGGAGGGAGGGAGATGCATGAGGGAAGGGATGTGGGAACAGATATATATGTATGACTGATTCACTTTGTTATAAAGCAGAAACTAATAAAAAAAAGTTATCTATTTTATATAGAGTAGTGTGTATATGTCAATCCCAGTCTCCCAGTTTATCCCTCCCCCTGCCATGCCTTGGTGACCGTAAGTCTGTTTTCTGCGTTTGTGACTCTACTTCTGTTTTGTAAATAAGTTCATTTGTACCCTTTTTTTTTTTAGATTCTACATATAAGTGATATTATATGATATTTGTCTTTCTGTGTCTGACTTACTTCACTCAATATGACAATCTCTAGGTCCATCCATGTTGCTGCATATGGCATTATTTTGTTCTTTTTTATGGTTGAGTAATATTCCACTGTATGTATGTACACATCGTCTTTATCCATTCCTCTGTTGATGGACATTTCGGGTGCTTCCACATCCTGCACACACTGTTCTTAAAAATTAAATTAAAAATTTCGGTGAAATGAATTTAATGCCATCTCATCAAATTGTTTTCTTCCCTTCCTCCTCTTTCCCTTTGGAATCAGTGAGGTTTTGCTCCATCTGAGACCCATCAGGGAAGGTGGAGTAACCAGCCATGCCAGCCTTTGTGGGAAGGCTGGGTGTGGCAGCCCTGAGCAGGGTTCTGTTTCAGGTAGGGCATCAACGTTGGCTACCTACCCAGACCTTTTCCTTTCGCTGGAAGAGAATCACCACCCGCCCCCTCCATTTTCCTCTTTTGACAATTTAAAATGTATTATTATTATCAATCGTCTTATAAAATCGGTACCTGGTCATTATAAAGAACATTTGGAAAACAGAAAAGTAGGAGAAAATGATCCCCTGCAGCCTCCGCACTCACACTCAACTCATTTGGCGGTTGACGTTTCTTTTAGAAACCTTCCCAGGCAAAAATGTTTTGTTTGTGTTTTTTCCCCCTACATCTGTCATGCAGTTCTTTTTGTCCTGCCTTTGTCACTCAATAGAATAACACAGAAAACTTCCCGTGTTTCTTGTAAACTTGTTCGATGGTTTTGTAATACTTTAAGTGGTTTTACCATAACCTACTCAGCCATGCTTCTGCTGTTAGGTCTTTGCGTTGTTCCCCTCGTGTCACTCTTGTGAACAGGGATGGACAAGATCAGCCACAGTGTCTCCTCGTGTTTCTTTAGGGCGCCCCCAGGCTCGCTGACCTATACCAGCCCCTCCCCCTTAGTCTCCTCCCTCTGGGTCTAGTGCCCCGTTCGCCTCTTGGTTCGTGTTTCTCAGTATCCGTGTGTAGCAACCTAATTGAGAAATGGCTTCCTTTTTCAGGAAGAAAACTCAAGTGCTTGAGCCTCGGGGAGACCGCACAAGAGTGCCGAGTCATGCCCAGTGGGGGTCAGGGCCTGGGCGCTGCACGGCAGCCCTTCCTCTCTTCCTAGGCCCCGGGGTTGCAGAGGGTGCAGGGGAGGGGGCGCTGAACCTTTCGAGGAGCCACTGGCCTCAGACCTGGCCAAGCTGCTCTCCCTGACTCTAGGTTCTGGTCCCCGCGCTCCAGGCCCCCTAGGAGTTAATAGGAAACAACTGGGTCCGTTCTCGGGCTGGTCCCAGACTTGCATCCTGCGTGGCAGATCTGCTCCCTACATTCCCTGGGCCAGTCCAGGGGGGCTGCCGGGATGGGAACAGTCCTGGAGTCATCTTCGGGGCCCTGCTCCTCTGACGAGCAACTGTCCTAAAGCCAACTGTCCCTGCAAGGGGCTGCAGTCACAAAGGTGGCATGGGCCAACGGCCCAGGGCCTGGACGTGGAGTAACACTGCCCGGGTTCACATTCTGCCCCTGACAGTTACTTTATCTCTGTGTATTACTTTCATCCCCACGTGGGATAGTAATAACATCTCCCTCCTCCCATGAGATGAGTTAGCATGTATACATTTCTTTAAATAGTCCCTGATTTGCTAAATAAAGATAGAGAACTGGAGGCCCAGCCAGGCTTGCTCATACAGCAGGTTGAACCCAGGCCTTCTATTGTCCAGGAAGCGGGAAGGAGCCCTGGACGGGAGCCTGGGGGCCTGGGTTCTGGGTTCTGTCCTGGCACTGCCTTCTAACTTTCTGTGTGACTTTCACCGAGTCACTGCCCCTACCTAGACCTCAGGTTTTTTTGGTCAGGTATCCACCTGTATGTGTGAGATGATCTTGAAGGCCCTCCTCATCGTGGAACATTCTTGGATTTTGTGGTTTAAAAGGATTTGCGGTATCTCAAGAAGGGTCCGGGGCTGGCTGCGAGGACTGGTGGGCAGAAGATCCAGAGCCCTTTAGGATTTTCCCAGATTTTTCTCTGCGCAGGTGAGCTCGGCTCCATCTGGACGGGCAATGAGAATATCTGGGTCACCTGGAAACGGGCCATGGGAGAACCAGCCTCCTCGGGAGCGTGAGCCGTGTGCTGTCCTGCCTGGTGTTGTGGCTGCCGCTGCCTTTGCTCTGTCGGGCTCCAGCACACCCTGGCCCTCAGGGCTCACCCCTTGCCCCCCAGCTCTGTGTGTGAACAAAATCGGGCCTTATGCAAGTCTGTGTGTATCTCTCTGCCTTGAGCGCTTACATCAGAAGGCCGGATACGCAGAGCTCCTGCGATCAGGGACCCAGCAGTAGGTTCTTGCTCTGGTTCTTTCTGTGGACAGGTAGGAAGGAATAGGATGTGGTGGGCCGGGCCCCTGAGGAGGGAACTGTGTGCTCAGGAAGGGGGTTGAGGCTGTTGGATTCTCTCCTGGGTTCTGCTGGCTCCCCAGGCCTGCTGGCCGGGTGAGAGCCTCGCCTGGGTTTGTGTGCCGTGTGTCAGTGATGTCCCTCTGCACAGTAGGAAGGGTCCTCGTCTGGACTGTGGGTTTGGGCTGGGGTGTTCTACTGTAAAGTCAAGCCCAGCGTGGGGCATCGGGCCCCCCTCCCGGCTTTAAGTTGGCTCTGGCATGACCAGCTCGGTGACTTTGGGTTGGCTCCCTGAGCATCTGGGTCCTTGTGTAAATGAGAATCCTCCTACCAGGATGGCCAGCATTGGCCTGGCTCACAGTAGGAGCCCCAAACACCTCAGTCACTCGTGGAGGTAACGTAGCCAGGGGGCAGAGTGTGGACTCAGCAGTTGAAGTACCTGGGTTCAAATCCTGGCTCTGCCACTTCCTAACTGTGACCGGGGACTGCTCCTTGTCCTCAGTTTACCCCCCTGTAAAATGGGGACAGTGTTAGGGCCTCTCTCGTCGGCTTTTTGTTGTTGTTAATGTATTGAAGCATAGTTGATTTACAATGTTGTGTTAACGTCTGCTGTACAGCAAACGGATTCAGTTACACACATATATGTATACTCTTTTTCATAGTCTTTTCCATTATGGTTTATCACAGGATACTGAATATAGTTCCTTGTGCTATACAGTAGGACCTTGTTGTTTATCCATCCTATATCTCACCAATTTTTTTATGAGGATTAAGTGGCTTAATGTATATATAAAGCACTTAAAGCAACGCCTGGCACATGATAAACACCTTGTCAGTGTTAGCTATTATTATCTGATGTCTCCAATAAGTTGTGGTCAGTTGATTTCTTGGGCGGTTGGCAGCCCACCTGCTCTGTTTATTTTGAAATGGGGCCCCTCTTTGTTCAGCCATAGCTTGTCCAGGGTGGCAGGTATGCATGTGTGTGTGTCTCTGATCTGTGTCACCCCTGCTCCTGGCCTGGAGGACAGCTCCCATGACAGCCCGTGTGCCAAGCCTGGTGGCTGCCATGCCTGCCCCTTCCAGGTCCTCCTGGGCTTGCTTCCTCAGGTTGCATGCATCTTAATAGTTGTCCTGGTTTGCTTCACTCTGCTGCTCAGTCGGCTCACTGGGTTCCTGTCACACAGGCCCGCTTGTGTGTTACCTGCTCAGCTTCTGGGGTGAGTGTGTTCCAGCCTCACCTGACCTTGTCTGCATTTGCCCCTTTTTGGGGAACACACGAGTGTAGCTTGGTATTTGCCATGTAAATGGACTCACTCGGAAATATGAGCAAGAATCTTAAAGGAATCAACAAGTCAGAATTTAACTACTTTCAAAGATAACAAGATACATTTTGTGATAAAAATGGCTGACCATGAGTATTAACAATCTACCAGGCCTCATGCTAAGCACTTTACGTCTCCCACCCATGAAGGTAGTACTGTTATTCTCCCATTTTACAGATAAGGAAACTAAAGCATAGAATGGCTGAGTAACTTAAGGCAACTGGACAGCAATAGACCTGGGATTTGAACCCAGGTCTGACCATCCCTCTCTCTACCGCCTCTGGCCGGCATTCCTGGGATAGCTCAACAGTGACGTTCTGCTATCTGAGCCCTTCCTCACTCTCCACCAATAATAGGGTCGGTGATGTCAGCCCAGTTACAGCTGAGGGGACTGCACAGGGCTTAGGGGCAGAGATCCTGTACCTTTGGGCCTTTGTGTGCTGGAGAGGGTAGTCCCAGAGCTGCCGTGACCTCAACCCCACTGCAATTCCATTCCCGGGTTCCAGGTCTGATTTCTTTCTTACGTCATCTAAACCCCACATTTCCTTATCTTCCTCTGCCCAGATAAAATGGTCTCTTAAGAAGAGTGCTGGGAAGAGTTTATAACAGAGAAGGCTGTGGGTAGTCGAATGGCCTTGGCAGATCCCTGGTGAAAAGAGGCGTGAATGCCCTTGCCAAGCGCCTCCCAGCCTTCCTTTCCTGAGAGGCATCTGAGGGGTCCCAGCTGGGAGCGGCCCCAGTGGGACTCAGTGTTTCAGGAGTGCTTGGTTTTAATCTATTAACTTAAAATAATTTTGTCCCCTCTTGGGGGGGGGAGGGGGTGAGAGCACTGACAATTGGACTCGAAAAGCCTGGGTGTGAAGCTGGTGCCTTAACACAGGAAATATCCTGTGGCCTGAGGCCTGAGGCACGTCACTTCACCTCTGAGCCTTGGTTTCTCATCTCTGTAAATGGAGATGAGGGTGGTTCTCATGGGTCTGTGGGGAGGGTCGGATGGGATGATGTCTGTAAACTGTGACGTGCCGTGACCAGGTGTGAGGCATCCGCACAAGTACCCATAAGCTACCAGGTCATCTCATTGGTGCCCTTCAAGCTAGAACGGGCAGTCACGTCGCTGGTGGGGCATCCTGGTCTCACCTGAAACTCAGCTTGGTAATGCAGTGTCAGAGGTGTTGCTCAGATCTTGATAGTACAGAATGGATTGTAAAAGCGGGGGTAGTGCTGACCCGCCCTCTTGCTCAGACCTGTTTGTTTCTACAGTCGGTTCTTAGCCCTGTTCCGTGGGAAGCCTGCAGACAGGTCAGCAGATCAGTAATCAACCCCTGCCTTTGGACACTCGCTTTTTGAGGCCTCCCCCCAACCCCTGTCCTGGGCTCCCTGTCAGCCGTCAAAGCCACGGCCTTACCCACGATTAAGACCCCAGAGAAAGGAGATGGGAACAGATATTTGCTGGGTGCCTGTGGCACGCCAGCTGCTGAGCACGTCTTACCGTTTCGTCTTGACAGGGATCTTTGGAGGCTGATCTTCCCCCTCATTTACAATAGAGGAAATAAAGGCTCAGAGAGATTGTCAATGGCCCACAGTCCCTTAGCTGGTAGGAGGTGGGGGTGAGGTTTGAACTTCAGTCTATCTGACTCTCCATCCCCATGATCTTTCCAAGGAAGATAGGGGAGAGCTCGCTCTTTCTCTTGCAGGAACATCTGGGCCTGCTGTCCTGGGCCTGCTGTCCTTTAAGGGGTGGGAGCTTCCTGCTCTGCATGCGGGCCGGAGGGGGCTGGCTGGACAAGCTCCTCCAGGGCCTGGCCGCTCTGGCAAGTGCCTCCTCTTTCTAGCTGACCCCCTTCTGGGGGCTTTGGGAGGAGCTGGAGATGGAGCACCTGGGGCAGTGACTTTTGCTCCTGGCAGGTGCAGGGCACCCCTCTACCTGGGAGGTGGGGAAGGGGCAAGCCGGGAGACACCTGGGCTGAGGTGCCTTTTCCAAGTCAGACCTTCGGGCCCCAAGGCTTCTGACAGGTAGCTGGCCCCTCCCCCACGAAGCACCAAGTTCTACTAAGTCAAACACATGTTGACTCATTTGCTGGAGAAACTCAGCTCTCAGGCTTCCTGCATTCCAGGGTGCTGGTATGCCAGAAATTCCCCAGACAAGCAAGCAGGGAAGTCTTGTCTTTATAGTAAAAATGCTAATAAAACATCTCTAGAATCTGCTCCTTCCTTTCCACCCACACTGCCACTGACTAAATTACCTTTTGTTCTCATTTGCTGAATTGCATTGGCTCCTTAATTGACTTTCCTGTCTCTGCTTTCTCCACACCCACTTCAATCTGTCCTCTACATGGTTTCCAGAATGATCATTCAAAAATGCAAATCTGACTACATTTCTTCCTTTGCATTCCTCCCCACGCCTGCAAGATTGATTGCAGATGCCTTAGTGTGGCCTTCCAGGACCTTCCAGAATCTTCTGGGACCTGCATGAGCTGGCCCTGCCCCCTGGCTGACTTTGCTCTCCCACCCTTCCCCATCCCCTCTAGTCTCTAGCTACTTGCTATATAGATCCGTTGTTTTTTTTGTTTGTGTGTTTGTTTTTTTGCGGTACACGGGCCTCTCACTCTTGTGGCCTCTCCCGTTGTGGAACACAGGCTCTGGACGCTCAGGATCAGCGGTCATGGCTCACGGGCCCAGCCGCTCTGCGGCATGTGGGATCTTCCTGGACCGGGGCATGACCCCGCGTCCCCTGCATCGGCAGGCGGACTCTCAACCACTGCGCCACCAGGGAAGCCCGGCAAGGGGATTCTTAACCACTGCGCCACCAGGGAAGCCCTGGAAAGACTTTTGGAGGAATGCTTTTGGATGACACATGGTCCCAAGAAGAATGGCGAGATACCTTCTTTTTCTTTTTGTAGATTTTCTGGAAGCAGACCGGAAGCCTTAGAAGGTTTAGAAGGAGGTTTGAGACAGTGCAGCCTTAATAAACGTTAGCAGGAAGGACTGCTTTCGGTGGCAAGTAACAGAAGATGTGACTTCCACAAACAGGCCCTTATGTCTCTCCTACTATGAGAAGTTTGGAGTAAAGTGGCTCATGTGTTTATCCGCTTAACAGTGGTGTCTGTGTGGTTCTCTGGATAACTCTTGGCAATTCCAATCTTCAGAGCAGGAAGGGGGGCTATGGGAAGCCCCGGAGACCGTCCCACTTGTGAGGAAAGCAAACACTTTCCCAGCATTCCCAGCAGACACGCTCTCGTGTCTCATTGACCAGAACTGTCATACATAGCTAATTGCAAAGGAAGCTGGAAGTGGGGCCCAGATCATCACAAGAGCCGTGCTGGGACCCCATCCTAGGTCGATTACATGGACATAAAGTGAGGGTCGAGAACCGCTGACTCAGACCAGTTCATCACCCGGCACAGTGCCGCCCCAAACAGAGTGGGCCTGTGAGTGCAGAAGAAGTCAGGCATGGATATCAGATAGGTAATGAGCAGCACCCATCATGCCAGGGGAGTTCGCCATCACATTAGTCCACCCCTGGTATTCGAGGAGCTCGCCTGACCTTGCCCCTTACCCCCTGCATAGTCCTCTGTCCTTTTCCGTGATGGTCTCAGTTGCTAGGCAAACAGTCATGTTCCTGGAAAAGAAGACCTATCTCCCCCGTATATGGCACGACCTCCTACTCATAGCAGGTGCCTTCAGATCAGAGTTTGAAGTGTCTCACCTTCCCCCATCCCTCCCTTCTAGTGGCTTCCAGGCACCAGGTCTTCAGGGTAGGTAAGGGAGTAGGCCCATTGGCAGAAACCTACCTTTGTCATCAGGTGCAGCCTCTGCCTTTTTTCCAGGCCTCTGCTTGATAATTCGCACCCAGGCCCCCTACGGTGTGCAGCGTCAGGAATTCTCTGGGACTACGTCTTATAATTGAGGGGTTGAGAGCTAAGCCATGCGCTGTGGGCTGCTCGACGTCAGACAGGCACCTAGAGGAAGTGTTTGAACTGGGACAAAGTCAGTGCCTCTGGGCAGGGTCTCCTGCACCCACTGCTGTGCTGGCCCCTGGTACTGACACCCACCAGTGAGGCCAAAGTCTCATCCTGTTTTGTCTCAGCCTGGGTTTGAAGCTCCCATCTGCAGCTGGTTGTCACGCTCCAGAGTCTGCAGCCCCAGTGGAGCCGACGAAGGGGGCGGGAGGCCCTGAGTTCCCAGCTGTGGCCCTCTCTCCCCCGGCCTCCTTGGGAATGGCTCCACTTGTGGTCTGGGGCAGACTTGTTTGTTTGTGTTTGAAGTTCCCCGACTCTGAGTTTAACGTCAGGGCAGGGTTGCTGGTGGGAGACTTGGCGGGGAGATTGTCTCTGCACAAATGCACGCGTGTGGCGGCTTCCCCGGGAGGAAATGGGCGCGGGACAGAGGGCGTGAAGAATGGGCTGGTTGCGAAATACCCGGCTTGGGAATTGAGGTCACTTTCTCCTCTGCTCGCCCCACTTCCCCTGGCATGCTCGCTCGCTCTGCCCCTTGCCCACTAATGGCAGCCCCACTGGGTACCCTCGAGACCTCTGCAAGGCTCGGCGGTGCCAGGGCCGAGGGCTGCCGCCGACAGTCTTGGAGCTGAGTGCCTGGCCTGGCCTGTGCGGGGAGCCATGAGCTGCGTCATGACCTCCAGAGGCCTCCTTACAACCTCACAAATCATTCTGCAACACGTTGGCCGTGGCAGCCAGACCAGACTGCTTAGCTGGCTGGGTTGGCAGGAGGTCCCCAGAAGCTCACTCCAGCTTTGGGGAGGAGGTAAGAGAAGTAAGGGGGACAGCCCGAGGCCTGGGCAGAGCTGGCTGGTGCCAGGGAAGGAGCAGCAGCTTCAGGGACCGTACAGGGAAGGCTGGAGTAAGTCCCGAGAACTTTGGTGACTTCCTGAAGTTTGGGATGGATTAGACAGGGACCTGGCCCTAGCAAGGACTGCTGTGGACGTCCTCTTAAGAATATATAGTGTGGGGCTTCCCTGGTGGTGCAGTGGTTGAGAGTCCGCCTGCCGATGCAGGGGACACGGGTTCGTGCCCCGGTCCGGGAGGATCCCACATGCCACGGAGCAGCTGGGCCCGTGAGCCATGGCCGCTGAGCCTGCGCGTCCGGAGCCTGACCTCCGCAACGGGAGAGGCCACAACAGTGAGAGGCCCATGTACTGCAAAAAAAAAAAAAAAAGTGTCAGGGGTGGAGGAATTTTGTTCTACTGCAGGTCCTCGCCTGTGGCCAGACTGCTGATGACTCTTTCCCTCTTGCTGCTGGTCCCATCGCTGAAACCCCCAGGTGCTCTTCTTTCTGAAGAATTTATATCTTGCGGTTTTGTGGTTAAGAGAAAATGACGCTACCCATGAAAAGCCCTCACGGAGGCCCCTGGTGATGGGCTGGCAGGCCCTGCTACGGCTCGTCTGGGAAAGTAACCCCTGGGTGTTTCTGCGACTGCAACCAACTTTCTAAAAAGTGAGAGCAGCCTTATCTTTGCTCAGGTGCATGCCGGGCACCTCCTTAAGCAGAGCCCAAATCTGCAGGTGTCGTTTCTTCTTTACGAGCTCTAGTACACCGGTCCCGTGGGCAGTTGGGTCGCAGCGCACCCCGACTCATCCCCTTTCCTGGTCCCCGCATGGGTGGCCAGGCTTATGGGTTGTCAACTGCGTGCAGTGAGGAACCCCTTTAAATTCTGCATGGTCCTACCTATGGGGCCCCTCTGGGCTGCCTAGTGGGGATCTCTAACAGCCTTTAAAAAAAGAAACCGCGGGCCTCCCTGGTGGCGCAGTGGTTGAGAGTCCGCCTGCCGATGCAGGGGATACGGGTTCGTGCCCCGGTCCGGGAGGATCCCACATGCCGCAGAGCTGGGCCCGTGAGCCATGGCCGCTGAGCCTGCGCATCCGGAGCCTGTGCTCCGTAAAGGGAGAGGCCACAACAGTGAGAGGCCCGCGTACCGCAAAAAAAAAAAAAGAAACCGCTCGCTCTGCTTTGGGGGAACTCCCCCTGGATTTTGAGACTCTCAAGCTCCTGAGCCATCACTTGCCTGATTGGCATTTGTTTTCCACTGTCATTTTAATAAACATGTGTGCCTGTCGGGGCTCCAAAATGTATTGTGTATTCATTTGTCCATTCATTCAACTAAGGTTTTACAGCAGCAGACCACATGCCAGGTGCTGTGCTGGCCCCTGGGGATCTAGTGGTGATCAGGTGATCAAGAACACAGACCAGGCCCCTGGCTTCAGGGAGTTTCCTGTCTAAAGAAGGAAGCAGACAAGTAAAATATTAGAACTGCGCTGTGTGATCTGATGGAGGAGAAGGGCTGGAGCTGTGAAGAACAGGGCTGAAGGGCTTGGTGAAGTCTTCCTGGAGGAATGGATATCTAAGCTGAGTTGTGGAGGCTGAGAGGTCATTGGGATGAGCCTTTCTGGTAGAGGGCCAGGGCTGCGGGCCTTGAGGCTGAAAAGGGCGGGACATGCTGGCGGGGCTGAATGCGATAAAGCCCCCAGATACTGGCTCGTTAATAAGGCCGGGTTGACTGATCTTGATGTTGGCCTGTGATGGCCAAAGTCTTAGCAGAATGGATGGGTTATTAATTGGCTCCTAGGGGTGCAGCCCTTGAAACACTCGGGCTGGTGACGGTCCACCCTCTTTGCTGCTGATGTTAGTGCCAGCAGCCTGAGCTCTTTGGTTCATGCAGAAAAGAATGGTTTTGACTTTGCACAGTTAATTGATTTATTGCCTTGTCTTTGGTCAGCAATTTGACACTGTGGTTTGAGAGCAGTTTGGAGTGGAAGGAAGCCCTGGCTGTGAGAAACCTTTCGATGTGGGGATAAGGCCCCTGTGTTTTCTTCCCTCCTTCCTTCCTCAGGCATCTTTGAGCACATGTTATGTGCCAGATGCAGTAATAGGCGTGTGGGGACAGTCAAATGAGGTGGGCACGGTCCCTGCCCTGATGTAAAATAGTGGGGGACCAACCTAGTCTTTGGGGGTGGTTTCCATACTATAATTCAATCCTCCCAACCAACTGCAAGCTGGTATCATCCTTGCTGTTGTACAGATGACAGAACCAAGACTCAGAGATGTTAATGCACTTCCCCGAGGTCACACAGCTGTTAAATGGCAGAAACTAGATTTGAACCCAGATTCTGTTCAACTCTGAAGCCTGTGCTGTGTCCACTGCCCTGGGAGCTCACATCTATTGGGGGAGACCCAGTCAGAAGCTCGAACATGAACCCCTCTGTGATAGGCGCTACCAGAGAGGTGTAGACAGTGCACGCGGAAAGGGAGATGGGGGATTCTACTTAGCCCGGGAGGTCTTGCCCAGGCCAAGGACATTGTGGCTGGAGGAGGGAAGGATTTCCTGCCAAAACAGTTTGAGCGGAGGCCTGGGAGTAGGGAAGTACAGAAGGTATTTGTGGAATCCCTGGAGCACCCAGGTTGGGTGGAGAGGAGATGAGCCTGGAAAAGAAAGTTGAAGCCCTGAACTTGGAATTGGCCTCTGGTCACCATTGGGAGAGTTGGGTCAGAGTGGGACATGAGTGCCTCTACTTAGCCCCGTAGAATGAAAGCAGCACTTGTGCCTTCACGTTTGTTAGCTTTATGCTCTAAAGATGCTCCCAGGGGCCTAGGTTCCATAATAGGACAGCACATAGTACACTTCTTGTGTGGCAACCCGGAGCTGCCAGCCTCAGCAGAGAGTGTTCCATTAGTAATGTCTGCTCTGGGTACCTGAAGGGCATGTGGTGCAGGAATGCCATTGGGTTTGCCTTTGTCTAGGTTTCACTAAACATCAAAGCTGTACAATGCGTGGAATTATTTTTGTTCTGACTCAGTGTTTCCTCTCTAGCAATTGTCTCCACTTGCCGCTGAGCTCTCTAGATAGCAGGACTTAGCAGAGCTCAGGGCTGCCGGAGAGGGCCCGTGCCCCTGAGTCTAGCAGATTGTGAGCCTGGGACCAGATACATTTCTGGGGGAAACTTCAGAAAGACTGATGTAGAAACAATGGTTTTGTTGTTATTATGAGTCTCATTTCACACCTCATATCCCTCTAGCCATAAGGTTTCTTTAGCCTGGGGTCTGTGGATAGAATTCAGGGGGTCCATGAATTTGGAGGGGAAAAGAATTGTACCTTCTTTTTTTTTCATTAACCTTATCTGAAATTTAGTATGTTGTTCAATTTGAATGGAGGCAACAAGGCACAGCCATCTTAGCAAATATGTGCGGCTTGGTCACGAGTAGAAATCACAGCTGTTTTCATATCACGTGACCGTTGTGGGGCTATCTGAAAAAGCAGTTTATACTTGTCACAACTTCAAAGGTATGAGACCCGTTGCTAGATATTGTTTGATGCTTTAATAAAGAAGCTTATAGTACTCTATCACAATTTTAAGTAATACTTTGATAAGTATATTTAAATATAATTGATTTCATTTGTAATCCTAATGTTCTGTTTTATGGATTTAAAAGCATTATTCTTAGAAAGGGATCAGGGACCTCCCCAGACTGCCAAAGGGGTCCATGGTCCAAAAATGGTCGAGAGCTCCTGTTTGGAAATTGGGAGGCTTTCTAAGTATTTGAAATTTTAAATGATTAAATATCAGTAATTATTTTTTAGCATTGCAACTGTGCTAACAAAAAGAATCCTTACTCTTTAGAGAAACTATACTGAGATATTTACAGATGAAAGAAAAAGGAATGAATTAACAAGGGCAAAAACCCTGCAGCGGGCAGCAGGTCTTGGGAAGTGGTTCCAATGGCAAGGGTTCCTTTGTCCAAGACTTTGAAGGTGGTGCCTGCCTTTGGGGGAAGCTCTCAACGGGTCCCTGGGTCGCTGGGCCTCAGCCGAGCCTGGTCCGCTTTGGGTTGTGCGCTCATCTCCATCTGTTCAAGTCCACTCCACCTTCTCAATCAGCCCCCGCTGCGCCCGCGCTGCAGGTCTTGCCCCTCTGCATCCATCAGCACCCGGCTGGTCGGGGCCCAGCGTTTGTCAAAGAGAATACTAGTCTGACTTTAATTTACCCTTAGTCTTTTGAAGTTTTAGCCTTTTGAGACTCTTTTGAAAGCTGTGGACACGCTTCCCTGGAAAATGCACAGATTCACATGTCTGAAATTTGCATACATTTCAGGGATGGGTCTTGGTGGACCCAAATCAGGGACCTTTGCCAGCCATGCCACAGCACACAGGCCTGGCCAGCACTCACGGTGTGTGTGCTATGTGCCAGGCACACACCGAGTGCTTCATTTCTTCTCTGCCCCCCCAGAGAGGGAGGTTCTATTATTACCCCCATTTTCTGGTGAAGGAAACTGAGGCTTTCCTGGGGGCGGGGTGTTAAGTAGCTTGTCCAAGGTCACAGGGCTAGGGTGTGTCTGAGCCCTCGGATCCCAGCCCAGACAATCTGACTCTAGGCTGGAAGCAGCCTAAGTGGAAGGTTACTCATCCTCTCCCGGTTTAAGCCGGTTCTGTCTTCTGCCCAGTCTCGGCAGTTACTCTCCGAAGAGTGTGGTCCCGAGGGGGAGGCCGTGCCAGCCAGCCGTGGGTGGGGTAACGGGTGATGGGTGGTTCTCTAGGGTTTCCTGCTTCACCCCGTTAGAATGGCAGCAGAGGGGGCACCTGGCAGGCCCCTGTCCTTAGCACACGGCTTGCGTTTGCCAGAGCTCCCCATATCATGCTCAGGGCTGCCATGTACACGTGCCCAGAATGAACCCACTTTTCTTTCCTGGACTTCCCACAGGCAAAGCTGGTTCGGTACATCTGCAAGCAGCGGCAGTGCAAGCTGAGCGTGGCTCCCAGCGAGAGGACCCCGGAGCTCAACAGCTACCCTCGCTTCAGCGACTGGCTGTACATCTTTAACGTGAGGCCGGAGGTGGTACAGGTACGTGGACCGGGCTGTGGGGAATTGGGGTCTGGGGGTGGGGCATGGGGGGGTAGTCAAGCAAAGGGACCACACACAAACCCGAGGACCAGCTCCACTGTGGCTAGTGCTCAATACTCAGGAAAGGGATGTGGGGGGATGGCAGCAACAGGAGGGGCTCAGGGTACATGTGGCTCTAGTATGTGTCCTGGGTGCCATCGCTTTATGAGCCAGACAGCCTGACCACAGCACTCATAGGTTCGCCGTGAGGACAGCAGCCGACATTTCTGGAAATATTGGCTATGCAACAGACACTGTGTTAAACACTCTGTGCAGAGAATCTCACTTCATCCTCACAAAACCCCGTGAAGGAGTCACTATCATTATTGCCTTTTTTTTTTTTTTTTTTTTGCGGTACGCGAGCCTCTCACTGTTGTGGCCTTTCCCGTTGCGGAGCACAGGCTCCGGACGCGCAGGCTCAGCGGCCATGGCTCACGGGCCCAGCAGCTCTGCGGCATGTGGGATCTTCCCAGACCGGGGCACAAACCTGCGTCCCCTGCATTGGCAGGCGGACTCTCAACAACTGCGCCACCAGGGAAGCCCCATTATTGCCATCTTATACTTGAGAAAATTAAAGCACAGAAGGGTCAAATAACTTTAAAATCATACGGCTAGTAAATGATAGCTTTGGAATTTGGAAGCAAGGGTCTGAGTTTAGTTTTCTCCTGTAACTGCAGTAATATATTATTTTCCTTCCTTTGTTCTCTCTTGCCATCCATCCAACCTACCCACCCACCTACCCACTAACCAATCAACCAGTTTGCATGGAGAGGGTCAGGGGTCCAGGACAGCTCTCACGGGGCATCAATAAATCAATGCTTGGCAGGTGTGATTCACCCAGCCAGGTCTTTTAAATCCTTTACTTCTCTTCTAAAATTAAAAAGATGGACTCTTGCTATTGTTTTAAAAGTAATATGAATTCATTTTATACTTATTCATTTACACTTTGGAAAACAGAAAAGGGAGGGGGAAAATCACATACATATTCCCACTACTCAGAGAAAAATCTGTGATCATTAAGATTTTGATTTTTCCTTCTAGTCTTTTTTTTTTTACCCTAATAGTTAAGTCTTTAAAAAATCTCTAGTGGGTTAGACCTGTGCTGTCTAGTAAGGTAGCTAATATTGTGACTTGGAATGTGGCAAGTCCACACTGAGATGTGTTATGATTTCAA
Source organism: Mesoplodon densirostris (assembly GCF_025265405.1). NCBI lineage: Eukaryota > Metazoa > Chordata > Mammalia > Artiodactyla > Ziphiidae > Mesoplodon > Mesoplodon densirostris. The sequence continues at coordinate 51,636,719 of NC_082678.1, read as the reverse complement.
AGGTATAAATTCAAAGATGTGCTGAATGAAGACTTGATACAGAAAAAAGAAATATTAACAACTTTAAAATTTTAATCTGTTGAGATGACACTATTTTGGATATATTAAGCTAAATAAAATGTGATTAAAATTACCTTCATAGATATTTACTTTTTAAAATGTGGCTGCTCAAAAATTAAAATTTAAGTGTGTGGCTTGCATTATATTTCTCTAGGGCAACACTGGTTTAAACCATCCTGAATAAACAATTTTATATTTTGCTCTTATCATTTGACCTGCTAACCAGCCTGTTTTTCCCGTATTTTCACACTTAGTAACCCCCAGCCTTTTTTTAAGTGGATGCATAATGTTGAAGTGTATGTGCTGTAGTTTACCAGGCAGAGGTTAATTCCAGTTGTTGACTATCATATATAACATGGTGGTTAATATTATTTAGGAAGCTATTTGTGTATTTAAGAATTTTCCCTAGGAGAGATTCCAGGACAGGAGGTGACATGAGCATAAAAGGTTTGGGGAAGGGGGTGGAAGAAGATGGGAATGAATGGGGGGGACCCACAGGGGCGCTCTCAGCACCTTACATGCTCCCGGCCCTGGCCCCGGCCCCAGTGGCCCTCATATTTGTGGCATATGCCAGCTTTTAAGAAACTGGCAGAGGGACTTCCCTGGTGGTGCAGTGGTTAAGAATCCGCCTGCCAATGCAGGAGACACGGCTTCAAGCCCTGGTCCGGGAAGATCCCACATGCCGCGGAGCAAGTAAGCCCGTGTGCCACAACTACTGAGCCTGCGTGCCGCAACTACTGAAGCCTGTGCACCTAGAGCCTGTGCTCCGCAACAAGAGAAGCCACTGCAATGAGAAGCCCACGCACTGTAAGGAAGAGTAGCCCCCGCTCGCCGCAACTAGAGAAAGCCCACTCGTGGCAACGAAGACCAACGCAGCCAAAAATAAATAAATAAATTAAATTAGAAAAAAAAAAAAAGAAGAAACTGGCAGAAAAGAGTTGGTCCATGTGAAGGTTGAGGGAAACTGTTTTGTGAGCTGGAGGTACCTTGGGCATTATTAACAGTTCCGCGTACATGTAACACATTATATGTATAATGTATATGTATAATAACACATAATACGTATAATGAACTTCATCTCTCTACATCTCTCCATCTGTCTCCCCACCCACCCATCCCCACCTGCTCTCGCTCACCCTCCCCTTCGCTCCCTCTGGTTTGACCTTTGCACCCACTCTCCCGCTCTCTGGAGTGCACTTTCCTAGGCTGATCCCGTGGACATCATTCTAGTGTCAGGTCTATGGTCACTTCCTCCGAGCAGTCTTCCCTGATGATGTGACCTAAAGGTCACTCCTATCTTCCATTTTCTACCAATGCACCTTGGCTGATTTTCTCAAGGGCACCAGTCACTTTCTGGAGTTTATGTAACTTATTTGTTGCTCGGGGTCCATCTCCTCTCTCCCGCTGGAGTACAAGCTCCGGGAGACAGGGACCTGCCTGCTCTGGTTGTTGGTCACAGAATCCCCTTTGAGTGTTGGGCCTCATGTGATGACTGTTTGAGAAGAAGGGAGGAAGGGTGGATCTCATCATGACATGGTGGATGTCCCCTGAGTCAAGGGTTTGGTCCTGAGTGGGTGGTGACAGGTTATTCCAGGGTCTGGCTTTTAAAGCCTGTACAGTAGGCCACTGTTGGGACTATAGCCCCAAAGATCCATCTTCCCAGTCATGCCTGGCTGCCCATGAGTCAGCCTCTGGAAAGACCCCTGGGAGAGTTGGTGCTCCCAGAGGAGGGGGCCTTCTCCAGGAAGGCCGGAGCCCCAGGGGGCCCTTCTGACTTATGGACCACCTTTCATTTATTAAGGGGTTGTGCTTCCAAATGCCTGACCAGTCTCTTGCTGGGAGGCCTCTGTAGTCTGATTATGAGTCTGCACCATGACTAAAGGGCTCCTGGGACCCCTCAGGGTCTCCTGCTCATTTTGCCTCAAAGCTGACATATAGAGAGCACACCTGGCGTGTAGTACAAGTGCCGTGTATTCACTGAGTCCTCGCTCTTTGCCACGTCCCTCTCCTGCCTCTTAGAAATGCCTGGGTTCTTGGCCTGGCTCTGGGAACCTGGCCAAACCCTTAACCTCCCTAAGCCTCAGTTTCCTTCTCTGTAAAATGGGGGAGTAACCCATGTGCCATGTGTTCGCTGAGGCAGTTGTGAGGGTCAAGCACTTCGAGGCACTGTGGTGTTTGCTGGGGTGGAAGAGGGAAAATGAAGGCAGTTTCCTCACCTCATCCTCAGCTGCCATTATTCCTGAGTGAGAGTCAGACCCAGCAGAGACTGTCGGAGGCTTGTACACCAGGCAGCTGTCAATAGCCATCAGGGGAGTGGATGGAAACAGGGGCTGGCTGCGGGGCAGTTTTCTGAATCAAGAGGCAGTGGGAGTTGGCAGAGGGCTTAAGACAGAAGGCAGCACGTGGGACAACTGGAGGCAGGCCCAGTGTCCGCCTCCCACCTCCTGCTGGTCCCAAGGGCCACACGTGGTCATCCTTACCACCATTGGCATCCTCACCACCATCGTCACCATCACCGGTGGGCTGGAGGAGATGAGGCCAGAGTGGCTGGGGAGCAGGAGGAGGGCAGGCCAGGCTGCCTGGGTTTTAAGAACCACAAGGAGACACTGGCCAGGTGTCACTCCATCTTCCCCCAGACTCCCCAGACCCTTCTTCTCAAAATTAGTCTTTTTCTTCCCCCCAGATCTCATGGCAGTTCTTGGGCTATGGGCCAGAGTGTCCTGAAGGTTGAAAGAAGGCTGTTTCCTTTAGAAATCCCAGCCCCTTCTGACCGGGGAGGAGCTGGCTTCACGCACTGTGTTCCTTAGACTTTCTCCTTGCCGTGGAGGGGCGGGAGCAGAGTTAGAGTAGCTCCCTGGCTTCAAGGCCAGCCCTGGGGCGTTGGCCTGTCTTGTTCTGTTTCTTAACCCCGGCAGTTGTGTGGACTCTGACTGGCACCCACCCCACCCTGCTAGGCCTTGATGCATCCTGTGTGCTTTCAGCCAGAATTGGTTCTAGAATAGGTGCAAATTTCAGAAACCAAAGTTCCAAACAGCATGAAAGCCCCATGCCTTTCCAAAGTTGACCTCACAGACAGAATCCTTTGACGTCTGAATGTCATTGAAATCATTGTTTATTTTCTTAAATAAATGTTTTATTTTGGAATAGTTTTAGATTTACAGAAAAGGTGCAGAGAGAATGCAGAGTTCCCGTATGTACCCCTTACCCAGCTTCCCCCATCATTAACATCATACGTTACCACGGTACATTCGTGGAAACTCAGAACATGGCATTGGTACATGACTACTAATTAAACTCCAGACTCCATTTGGATTTCACCAGTTTTTCCATTACTGTCCTCTTCCTGTTCTAGGTTCCAATCCAGGGTACCACATTGTTTTTATTCACATCCAAATTTCCTTTTCTTTTTCTTTTTTTTTTTTTTAGATGTTAAAATGGGATCATAGAATATACACCATCCTGTGGGTTTTAGTCTGAATCTCACCTCTTTGTTAATCCATGCAAACCCACCTCATTCTTCTTTAGCAATAGAGTGGGAAGAGATTGGATTGCTCTGTGATATCTTAGGAATCGCTGTGTTGGAGGGGTGTCCACGTGTGCACATAGAGGCCCACACAGAAGGCATCAGCTCATGCCTAGAAGAAGCCAGGTGCCCAGCAGCATGGCACCTGGCATATGGGAAGCCCTGGCAGATATTTGCTGGTGAAAAGTGACTGAGGAATGAGCGAAAGTCACAGTGGGATGGAGGCTGGGGATGCCAGACTTGAAAACGGGGTCTCTACCTGTCCTTTTTCTGTCTGGCTTTTTGGGGAAGGGATCAAAATCCATGAAGTCTGGCAATTTCCTTGTGCTGAGCTATGGGGGTGCATTGGTGTAGTCAATACCCCCAAGATGATCTGCCCCAGGGCTGCTCCCCGAGGCCTCTGGGGATGGTCTTTGTGTGATGGGACTTGTCTCTTCAGCCTCTTTGAGTTCTCTGCTGATCTTGAGGCTTCATAGCTTCGTGACTGGGGCTCTAATTTTTCCCGCAGGAAAATACCTGCCTCATATATGTGTGTAGCCATGTATCCATGTATAACCTCCTCCTTCCTTTTCAAAATCACCTTCCCAGGACCTGGGCCTCTAGGGTTATCTAAATAGTATTTCAGCTTTGTCCTTAGATTGTGGTCACCAGTTTGTGGCCATACAGTTTCCTGGAAAGAATGCCCTCCCGCTGGATGAAGAGAGGGGACGGACGTGGAAGTGGCCGCAGGGTGGTGTGGCACTTCTGGGTTTCTGGTGTGGATGAAGGGACTCTGCACTCTTCCTCCTCTTCCCACCGGGGCCACATCTCGGCCCTCCGTGGCTCCAGAGCCTGCTGCAGGCACTCTGACCTGTGTGACCACTGACTCCTCCCTCCTCTGTGGATGCTGGAGACGGGCAGCTCTGGAGATGCCTTCCTGTATTCACCCAACCATCAGTCCTTTGTCTAGAGTGACACTGTCCAATAGAACTTTCTGTGATGCTAGAAACATTCTATTCTGTCCTTTGCAGTGTGGTAGCCACCAGCCACATGTGGCCCGGCGGGGGACACCTGAAATATATGTAGTGCAACGGAGAAAGTGAAATTAAAATTTGTTTCTATCATACTGAATTTTGATTTATTTATTTTATTTATTTATTTTTAAATTTATTTTTATTTTTTGCCGTATGCGGACCTCTCACTGTTGTGGCCTCTCCCGTTGCGGAGCACAGGCTCCGGACATGCAGGCTCAGCGGCCTATGGCTCACGAGCCCAGCCGCTCCGCGGCATGTGGGATCTTCCCAGACCGGGGCATGAACCCGCGTCCCCTGCATCGGCAGGCGGACTCCCAACCACTGCGCCACCAGGGAAGCCCCTGAATTTTGATTTAAATAGCCATTTGGCAGTTGCTGTGATTGGGCAGCACAGGTCTGGAGCCCGTGCTGGTGAGGCCGTGTGCTGAGAGCCGGGATGCCAACCACGCTCTCCCCAGTGCCAGGAGCTCTGAGGCTTGGGGGAGATGCACGATCGACAGCTGGCACCGAGTGCCCGGACGGAAGCCAGCCTGGGGTCTGTGGAAGCACGCGGGCAAACTCTCCGTGGGTGCTAGCCGGGGGCTAGCCTGGCGGGAATGGGAAGGACACACTAGACGGAGGGAGGGAACAGTAACTGCAAAGACCCTGGGGTCTGGGTCTCAGAAAGCTGGTGCCGTCCTCACAGGAAGTGTTTGCAAAGGGCTGGTCCGGGAGGAGGTCGGTGAGGAAACAGGGTTAGTTCGTGGATCTCTCCATGAGTGGAGCGTAGGGGTTGGGGTTTTATCTGGGAGATCATGGAAGAGCGTGTGCATGAGAGAGGAAGACGGAGAACGTTAGGATTGTTTGAAGGAAAGTAGAACCCCTCCTAGTGAGAAGGCTGGATTCATCGGGGCTGGTGGGGGGTGGGTGGAAGGTGAGACAGTGCCCCTGGCTGGTGAGGAGTGGGGAGCAGGTCTGGAGGGTTGGGGGGCCTTCGGGACGAGGGAGTGAGCAGGAGACTGAGTTTAGAGGCAGGGCCCCTTCCCCGGGCATCTAGAGTCACAGGCTGTGACTATCTCCACCCCCTTCCCCATCTATAGGTTAAAAACTAAAAATCACAGCTTCATGTTCTGGCTGCAGCTGGGGAAATGATTTCAGAGCCTGCTGGCATGGAGCCATTTTTTTTTCTTCAGCAATTTCCCTGTTGGTAGTTGTTAAAGGAAGTGGCAAGCGCTGGCTGGGATCAGTGCTAGCAGGGAGCGTGGGTGAGCGGAGGCTGGATTCCATGGGCCACAGGCTCCCTGAATAAGGTCTCGCTGGTGGTGTGTTTTGTTTTTGTTTTTGTTTTTTGCGGTACGCGGGCCTCTCACTGTTGTGGCCTCTCCCGTTGCGGAGCTCAGGCCCGGGACGCGCAGGCTCAGCGGCCGTGGCGCACGGGCCCAGCTGCTCCGCGGCGTGTGGCATCTTCCCGGACTGGGGCACGAACCCGTGTCCCCTGCATCTGCAGGCGGACTCTCAACCACTGCGCCACCAGGGAAGCCCCCAGGTGGCGTGTTTTGAACTGAAGATGCAGGCGGGTCCGGTAAGGGGTTTTTGTGGTGGCCCCGACTAGGCAGGATTCTCTTTCCCCTTTCCTCTGTCTGTGCATTCCCATGTGTAAAGTCAGGCCTTCTCCTGGGGACGGGGAAGAAAGCTGCCTCACCTCTGCCACCATCTTGGTTTCCCATTGGCTGGGAGTGGCTCTAGCTCTGTGGGCCCCGGGATGCAGGCCTTGTGGAGCAGGAGGCTGTGTAAGATTAGACCAGAAGAGTGAACCGGTATTTGGCTCCCGGGTTCAGCTTTAATAGACGTGAATCCTGCCACCCTCACTCCTAGCGTCTCCTCACATCCCTCTTCCCGTCCCCACCCTCTCCCTTTGGGAGCCAGAGGCCCCGCCATCCTGACAGCCTTGCTCTTTGGCATCTGGGAGCCTCCCCGGAATGCAGCACACACCCTCACCCAGCCACGTGCAGGGATCCAGGCCAACAATCAGCCCCACCGGCCTGGGGCTGCCGCCATACTGAGGAATTGAGATCTTGGGCGCTGACCTCAGTACCAGCCCAGAGCGGCTGGGAGGTGGAGGCCTGCGTGGTGGACTGGCATGTGGGCATCACCTAACCAGTCGGGGGAAGACCTGAAGTCGGGATATGGGAGGAAGAGGGCAAACTACAAGGCAGCATTTTATAGATACCATCCTCTTTAATCCTGATACCTTGGGTGGGGGGTGGGGGCCGCGGGAGAAACACTATGATCCCCACTTTATAGCTGAGCAAACCGAGGCTCAGAGATGTTGAGTGACATGTTAGCGTCACACAGAGAGCCGACAGGCAGGTCAGGATTCAAACTCACGTTCTTGTGACTCCAGATCCAGGCTTCCTTCCCCTGACAGATTTTTTTTTTGTTTGTTTTTTGTTTTTTTGCGGTACGAGGGCCTCTCACTGTTGTGGCCTCTCCCGTTGCGGAGCACAGGCTCCGGATGCGCAGGCTCAGCAGCCATGGCTCACGGGCCCAGCCGCTCCGCGGCATATGGGATCCTCCCAGACCGGGGCACGAACCTGTATCCCCTGCATCGGCAGGGGGACTCTCAACCAGTGCGCCACCAGGGAGGCCCCCCCTGACAGATTTTGTCATCTGACGTCATACCCAGAATAGCTCAGCCTGGGGCTATTGTATGTAGTTGTGTAATTGAATTGATCTTTATTTCTTCCAGTCTTCCTCCCTCTCCCCTCCCCCCCTCCTCCCCCACCCTCTCCCTCTCTCTCAATCTCTTTCTTTTCTTTTCTCCTGCCTTCCTCCCCTCCCCCATTTTTCCTTTCTCTTCCTCCCTCCCTCTGTCCTTCCTCCTTTCCTCAATCCCCTCCTTCTTTCTTTCCTTTCCATCCATTTGTTCTACGTCCAATGATCACTTACCTTGTGCCAGGTACCCAGATTAATTACCCCAGGGGATTCATTGATGAACAGAGTGCAGTCTGCCCTGGAGGGCTTACAGGGTGGTGGGATGTACACGTCTCCAAATAACTACGGGGCAAAGCAGACTGACGTCCCGAGGGAGGACAGGATGAAACGTGGGGGAGACACAGAGCTGAGGGCGTGCTCACGTTTTCTCCTATTTGTCCAATCATGCGTTTGCCCAGTGAACGTGCGCTTACCTCCTGTTGTGTGCCAGATGCTGCTCTAGGCATTGCCTGTGAGTTCCTGTCCTTACAGGACTTGCAGATGTCACTCCTTCCCATTGATTTATTTTTCTGATCACGAACCAAAGTGCCCTCTTTTAAGCTTTGAGTGAGGAGGTGCGCCTGATTCCTAGAAATCTGAGAAATCATGCGATGACTGCTCTGCTTAGCCCGTACTGGTTGGCATTTTTGAATAGTGAGCCCATCTCCTCAGTCCTTTAGATTTCTGGGCTGCCAAGCCCAACGAAAACTGACGAGACCGAAAGTCCCATGTGGGCAGGGACCTGGCTGTCTTGTTCACTGCTCTATTGCCAGTGCCTGGCGTGTAATAGGTGTTCTTGTTGAATGACTGAATCTAAATAAGATTATCCAAAGAGTTTTGGTCTCTTAGGTCTCAGGAACTCTCTCATCTGAGCTAGTGAAGGTTGAATTGCAAGGGTCTCTGGGGAGGACTTTGGGGGCTGCCGATGGCCTGCTGTGGCCTGGGGTTCCTGAGCTGCCTCTGGTTTCCACTGGCAACGGGTTGGACTTGAGCAAGACTGTGTGCCTGTAGCCTCCTCTGGGGCCACTAGCTCCTGGGCTGTCAGCTGTCCACCTTCTCCAGGGACTGCCTCAAAGGCAAAATTGCTCTAGAACAGATCTACCCAGCTAGATATTGGGAAATTCTTGTGTCACCACCACACTGTTTTAATTATCTTAAAGCAAAAAGTGTCTTCTCTCATTACTCTTCTTTTTTTAAAAAAAAAATCAGCCTATACATTTCAGTGGTCCTTGCTTCCAGCTATATGCCTTTGGGCAGGCAGCAAGATTAGAAAGAAAGATCGCTTAAGAGCGTGACCTCTGGAATTAGACAGCCCAGACCCTGCTGTTGGGAGGCGGACATAAGCTTAACTCTGCCACTTGCCAGTGGTATGACCTTGGATAAGTCCCTTACCTCTCTGAGCCTGTTAACTCGTCTGTCAGCTGCTCTGGCTAGAAACTGAGGAGTCATTTCTGATTCCTTCTGCTTCCTCCACCTCGACATTCAGTTGACTAGCAAATCCCACCAGCTCTATTTCCAAATATATATCCCCAATCCATCTGTGTTTCTTTTTCACCTCTGCCACCTCCCTGGTCCTAGCTACTGCATGGACTTGTGCAGTAGCACCGACATCACTCTTTGTCTCACTCTTGCCCTTCCCTCTGTTTCATTGTTCATGAGCCAAGAGTGATTCTTCCTAAAACCCCAATCCGACCACCTCACTTTCCTGAGTACAGTCCTTCACTGGTGTCTTGTTGCACTCAGCATACAACCCAGACTCCTCACCATTACCTTCAAGGCTCTGGAGTATTCGGTATCTGCCTCCTTCTGTGTCGCCTCTGGCCCCTCCGCACTCTTCCCCTCATGTTAGGACAGGTCAGGTTGTTTCCTGTCATAGCCCAGGGCCTTTGTGTGTTCTGTTTCCTCTGCCTGGAAATTTCTATACTCTCATGGCTAACACCTTCTCATCCTCTGACAGGAGCTTAAGAGTCAGCTCTTCAGAGAAGCCATCCTGTCTAAAATTACATGCCCCGCCCCACCGACCATACCCACCACTTTGTCTCAGTATGCTGTTTCCTTTTAGCACTTATTCACAAATCTCAATTACGTATGTTACTTACTTTTGAATTTGTTTTTTATTGTTTCCTAATAGGATATAAGCTCCCTAAGGAAAGAGACTATATTTTTTGTTCACTGCTGTATCCCCTGTGCTGAGTAAGGTGCCTGGCCCACCCTTGCTATTCAGTAGCTGTCTATTGATTGGATGGATGGATGGATGGGTGGATAAATAGGTGGAGGATGACATGGTACCAGGGCACTTAGTAAGCACTTACTAAGTAAAAGCTATTATGTTCTCCTACTTCTAGTTAGAACTCTTCTGTAGCAAGTTCCAATATAAACCAGCTTAAAGAAAACAGGCTTTTATCAGTTTAGGTAATAAAAGTCCAGGGAAGTCTGGATGCAGGGGCTCAGATGATGCGATTAGAGCTCACTTCTTGGACAGGCCCATTCCACATGGCAGTCATGAAGGGCACAAGCAGCTAAGCTTCACTTTCTTTCAGCATAGTAGTGGTGTTTCCTATTGAGAGCTTCTTACCCTAGAACTGCAGCTGAAAAATCCCAGGGAAGGCTCTGATTGGTTTGGCTTTGGTCATGTGCTCATATCAGAACCAATCACAGAGCTAACAAGACAGAGAACTCCAGTTGGCCCAAACTAGGTCATAGGTTCAGCCCTTTGGCAGAAAAGTGGCGAGCCTGAAGGGTCAGGGCCACCTACACTTGGGAATTGGGTCTTGGAGGAAAGAGAGCCCCACTGACAGAAGAAAGATGCACAGACACTCACTCACTCCCTTAGATAACAATAACTGTTCCTACTGTAGTTCCCCATCCTCCACCTTCACCAGGAGCTCTCCATGAGGATGGGTCACCTGGCTTTCCCCTGGGGGGGACCTTGCGGTGACCGTTGTGCCCGCCTTTCCCAACAGTGAGCAGAACTCCTCTGTCTGTGTAGGAGGCAAAGGGCCTCAGGCTCAGAGGTGGTTTGTCAAAGGCCCAGACCCTGGCAGGGGTTCTGCAGAGATCATGTTTCTGGGATATAATAGGTGAGTCTATTCTTCAGTTTTTGTTTTTAATAACACTTCTCATTTTCTTCCCTATGATAGTAATAAATATTTATTTTAGAAAGTATAGAAAAGCAAAGAAAATAGGTCATCTGTAATCCTGCACAGAGATGATGATTGCTTTTTGGCTTTTCACGGTGTTTTTTTGTTTTTTCTTAATATCCAGTAATTTATATGTATGTTCCTTTTCAAACTGTGAAAAGTATAGAAATTAAAGAAAACAATACTGCTGTTTATTGATGGTTTACCTCATAATCTTACTACTAAGAGGAAGTGATGGAAACATTGTGGTGCATTTCCTTCCAGTTGGCCTTTGTTGGTTGATTTTTCGTTTCTTTTTCTTCTTTTTTAAATGTCATTTATTCGTGAATTTATGCTGTGATTCTTTAGTGAGTGCTCCCAATGTGCCTGGGACTGAGCTGTGAGCTTTACATGGAGCATCTCGTTCAGTCCTCCTGATAACCTTCTGGGGAGATGTCTTACTCCATTCCATTCTGGCTGCTGGAACAGAAATACCGTAGAATGGGCTAGGTAGCCTTAAAACAACAGAAATTTATTTCTCACCGTTCTGGCAACTGAGAAAGAAGTCCAAGATCAAGGTGCCGGCAGATTCAGTGTCTGGTGAAGATCCACTTCCTGGTTCATAGATGGCCGTCTTTCTGCTGTCGCTTCACATGGCGGAAGGGACCAGGCAGCCCTCTGGTGTCTCTTTGATAAATCAGGGCACTAATCCCATCCTAAGGGCTCCACACTCATGACATCCCAAAGACCCCACTAATATCATCACATTAGGATTAGGTTTCAGCATACTAATTTTGGGGAGAACACAAGGGTTTAGTCTGTAGCAGGAGGCAATGCTTTTATCCCCAGTGTAGGATAGAGATAGAGAAACTGACAGTCACTTACCCGATGTCACCTAGATGGTAAGTGGGGGAGCCAGGATTCATACCCAGGAAGTCTGGCTCCAAAGTTGGGGTCACAACACACACACTTTAAATTCTCATGGATGGAACCATGTTGTATATTCCCTCTGTGATGCCTGAGCATCTTTTTAAAAATTTCACTGAAAGTAATTACAAGTGTTCATTGTAGGAAAATTTGAAAATATAGAAAAGCTCAAAAAAGAAAATAACCCCCCCACACACAACCCCACCAGCCACTGCTAACCAGCCATAAAACTTTGTACATTTCTTTTTTCCAACTACACATAGTCAAGTTCACTGTTTTTGGTGTACAGTTCTATGAGTTTTTGTTTTTTAAGTATATATTTTTTAATTTATTTATTTTATGTTTGGCTGTGTTGGGTCTTCGTTGATGCGTGCAGGCTTTCTCTAGTGGCGGTGAGCGGGGGCTAATCTTCGTTGTGGCGTGCAGGCCTCTCATTGCGGTGGCTTCTCGTTGCGGAGCACGGGCTCTAGGCACGCGGGCTCAGTAGTTGTGGCTCGCGGGCTTCAGTAGTTGTGGCTCGCGGGCTCAGTAGTTGTGGCTCGCAGGCTCTAGAGCACAGGCTCAGTAATTGTGGCACACGGGCTTAGTTGCTCCGCGGCATGTGGGATCTTCCCGGACCAGGGCCCGAACCCGTGTCCCCTGCGTTGGCAGACAGATTCCCAACCACTGTGCAGCCAGTGAAGTCCTTTCTATGTGTTTTGATAGCTGGTAGTTTGTACGGCTCTTCCTTTGGGTGTCTAAGCCACCCAGCCCCAAATCTGTGAGAGCAGCAGGGGCATTGGAAGCAACTGGAGTTCATGCGGGGGTGGGGTTTCCCCAGATGATTCACCAGGAGGAGGGAGATGATCGTGCTCCTCGTTGACTCAGGTCAGACTCTTTGGAGGGGGGCAGTGAGGCAGGGAACACCTCCCTGTCTGCAGCCTGGTACCCCAGATACCCTGGGTGCCTGGCCCCCTGCCCCGCACCCGGCCCCCTGCATCGAGGCCCGCTGGAGCCTCTGTGTCTTACACCCAGCACCTGCTCCGGGAGGTATGTGCTGACTCCCCAGCTCCCCGGCACAGACTATTTTTGGCTGCAGTGACTGTTCACTACAGTCATGAAAACAGAAACTCCTCTCCCTACCTCCTTCCCTGGGACACCACACCAGGGACCAGGGCAGCCAGGGACCCTGGGCTTGGGCCCCTCGTCATGCATTGCCTGTGGAGCTGGGTGATGGCCAAGGCTACAAGGAGCACAGGGACCCCACCACCCGTGGTGCTGCGCAAAGCACAAAGCCTGGACCGGCGCGGGCTGGAGGGTTGCGAGGTAGGCACTGGGGGTTGGGATCAGGTGGCCTTTGCATGAGAGCCTGGAAGGAGTGTGTTTGGCTGGGCTCCGGGTCCTTGCTTTGCTGTCTATATAGAACACATCTGGAGAAATCAGCATATTGGGGTAGCACGTGCCTTCCACTTCATTATTTCATTCCCTTTCTTTTTTGCAGTTAGGTGGCTGGTGGGGACCCGTCAGAATCTTACTGAAATAGATCTTCCCCTTCTAGTGAATGGTTTTGGGCCCGTTCGTGCTTTTGGTTTGAACAGGGCACACACTTGTTTTGAACCTATTTCTTCTGCCGGGAGCTTAAGAAACCAGCGTTGTATAGGCAGGCCCAGCCCTGTCTCAGTGCTTCTGGTCCACCAGATAAGGGGGGCCAAGCCCTGTAGAGGCTGTGAGTGCTAGCTTTGGAGGTACGTGGACCAGGGTCCAATCTAGGCTCCATCGCTCACTTGCTGTGTCTTAGGTGAGTAACCTAATCTCTCTGAACCTCACTTCCCTTAGCAACTAAGCAGTTGTGCCCAGGCCGCTTCACAAATGGCCGTAGTACCAGGAGTTGTTAATTTATGATTAGATGGGTTGTGAAAAGAGGAAGCATGTCAAGAAGCTGAGTGAGAATCAATGTGCCACAGCCCCGGGTGGGACTTAGCGCTCAGCTCAGAACCTGGGTGTTTGGGTGTAGCTGGTGATGTGCGATTAGCTTCTTCTTTACAAAAGTGAGAAAGATGTGTCACTGAAGTGGGCATGGGTCGGGGTGGGCAAGAACATGGAGCCGAGGACTTCTGCCCACCCACCATCTTTTGGGTCATCAAGACATTAGGGACTTGCCAGGCTCCAGGTGAGGCCATGAGCCCAGAACCCCACTGCTTCGATTCCAGAGGGCTCTGGACCCATGAGGTGAGCACATGGCATGGTGTCCCTTAGGCCAGCACCTTTGGAAAAGATCCTCAGGGCAGACCCCAGGGAAGTCTTCCCTTTGGCTCACCTCTTGGAGCAGCTCAGAAAACCTGTAAAGGAATGACACCTTTACATCTGGGTAAGGAATGCCCACCGTGGAAAATGGTGAGCTCTCCCAGGGGTCGGTACATCCTGCTGTTGGTCCCCGGTGTTGGTCAAGGTCACCAGGGCCTTGGTCCTGGTGCTGTTGTTCTGGGTGACCCAGGCAGGTCCCCTCCCCTCTCTGGGCCTCGGTTTCCTCCTTTGTAAAATGAGTGTTGGACTAGAATGTCTCTCAGGGTCCTTTGAATTCTGCCATTGACCTTGGCAGAGAAAAGGTTTTTCTCCTTCCTTCTTCACCAGCTTCATGAATACACATTGGCCTCTTCATGCCCTCAGCCCCTGATGGCTCTGGCGATGGCCTCCTTGGCTTGAGTCCCGGCTCCGTTGCTGCTATGGGGCAGGAGTTGTTTACAGGGTTTCTGGAAAACTACAGAGAGGGGCTGCCTCCCTCCAGGGTCTCCCGAGAGATCTGTCTCCCGCTTGGCCATTGTGGGACAGCTCTGAAACAATGGGCCCCTGTCCTCAGCCAAGTAGCCTGCCTCTCAGGTCTCCAGCTCTGGGCTCGTGTCCCACAGGCTGGCTCATCCCCCCTCCCTGCCCTGGACAGACAGACTGATAAACAGCCCCAAAGGACAGACGGTGCGCTGAACACTGGGACGTGCCTCTCTGGTGGAGGGGTCTGTGATTTGTCTCCTGGCCCTGCAGGAGGGCCCACCAGACCACCGCTGGGGCCAGGCATGTGCCAGAAGTCGCTGTGCCCTGAGGCCCGTCTGCCAGTCTGGGTGCTGTGCCGTGGGGCCAGGCAGGGGGGCCTGACTGGCAGCACTCAGAGCCCTCATGCTGCGGATGTTGAGGAGACAGAGAAGACTTTCTGGGCATCCTCACTTGGCCGGTATGTTTGTCCAGGGGAGAACTGGAAGCGGGAGATAGCAACAAAGCCGGCCGCAGACATGGTCACACCTGAGAGCCCCTGTTTATTTCTGTCGTTGCCTTTACCCCCAGGAGAGCTGGGGAGGTGCGTTTCAAACCAGACCCTGCTCCCTGCGCCCTCTGCAGAGGATCACTGGGCATCCCAGTTGGCCAGGGCTGTCGTCCTGGGCAGTTCCTCACAGCTCTCCCGCTTCCCGTCTCAAAAGTGTCCCCGTTGGGATGGTCCATTGCACGCTCACCACCCCCCTCCGGAGGCCCTCCTCTTCACCCAGCTGCCGGCCCACTGCCATCCTGCTCGTCCATCTGCTGTATCAACAAGGGACGCCACGAGGGCCTGCAGGTCTGGGGAAGCTGCTGCCCTGGAGCAGGGCTGACGTGGTGCCAGGCCCCTGACCCCTCCAGCTTCCCCAGCTCTGGCCCCTCCACACTGCCTTGCTCGTACAGGAGGGACTCCCCACCTGCCTGTTGCCTAGAAGCCAAGTGTCACCCAAGGGCTAGTGTAGCTCTTTGGCTGCCGTCAAACCCTCCCGCTTCCTACCCGGACCCCAGTCTTAACGTTTGAATGTTCTCTTGTTTGTTTGTTTTAGAGTATTCCATTTTTGGTTTGAGTGTTACTGTGGAGTCTTGTGGAGAGTCTAGTGGGTTCTTTCCCACAGTGAACAAGCATCCTGGGGGTAGAGAACCCCCTGCTACAGAAGCCCACCCATCTCCTCTGTCCATTTTGGGAGTAGCATGTATTGGGGGGAGCACACAGCCCCAAACCTAGGGTGTGTGTGTGTGTGTCTGGTGTGTGTATGTTTCTCTAATCCTGGTCATCTGGCCATTTTCAAACAGCATCCAGGAGGAGCAGTTTTGGAAATGTGTGTTGGTGACACAGAGAAAGCTGACAAAATGTAGGCTGCCTAGATCGCAGATGTGGGCCTGCCTTGCCTCTCCGTTGTGTTCCCCTTCTGCTGATTGTGTGCTGGGATTGGATGGGGAGAAAACACGTCAGCACAGGGGGAGGCAGGCAGGAAGGAGCAGTGAGACCCAGGGCCACCACGGGGTGGAGCCCAACATAGTTAAGGTGTGTTTGTTGAGTGGCTGAATGAACCACGAGGTCAGGGGTTGCTAAATTACAGCCTATGGGCCAAATCCAGCCCAGCACTGTTTTTTTTTTTTTTCTTTTTGTTTTGCGGTACGCGGGTCTCTCACTGTTGTGGCCTCTCCCGTTGCGGAGCACAGGCTCCGGACACGCAGGCTCAGCGGCCATGGCTCACGGGCCCGGCCGCTCCGCGGCATGTGGGATCCTCCCGGACCAGGGCACGAACCCGTGTCCCCTGCATCGGCAGGCGGACTCTCAACCACTGTGCCACCAGAGAAGCCTCCACCACTGGTTTTTACACAGGCTTTCGAACTAAAAAATGTTTTTCACATTTTCAGCTGGTAGGAAAAACAAAACAAAGCAAAACAAGGCTATTTCATGACATGTGAAAATTATATGAAATTCAAGGTTCTGTGTGCATACTTAAGGTTTTATTGGCACATAGTCACAACCATTTGTTTCCATATTGTCTATGGCTGTTTTGGTGCCCTGATGGCAGAATTGAGTAGTTGTGACAGAGACCATATGGCCTGCAAAGCTGAAAATACTCACTCTCTGGCCTGTTCAGAAAAAGTGTGCCAATTCCTGCACTAGGTACCTCGGGATTTATGGGAGGAAGAATGGGACCTGGGAGGCAGCCACAAGACAGGTTTTCCCGGAGGGTGGGCCCAGCCCCCTGGGATGATGGTGGTGGCTGTGGTGAGAGCAGATGCTGCCAGAAGCTGGAGACCTGGTCCCAGGCAGAGCTGGAGAGCACCCGCCTCCTCCAGAGGGCAGGAGGGGGGCTGAGGGGGCCTGGCAGGCCCGCTGAGGGGACTGAAAAGGAATGTAGAGAGAAGACCCACTGGGAGGCCTCCTGCAGCTGCTTTTAACCCCGCAGCTGGAGTGCACCCCCTGGCTGGGCATAGGAATAGGGCACAGCGTGGAGTCTGGAAAGCCAGCTGTTACCTGTGATGCCAGGTAGACTCTGGCCTGGGAAAAAGATCTCACTTTATAGAGCAAAGCAGTGGGCACCAGTGCAGGCAGAGCCAGCTGGCTGTGAAGAGGCAGAGGTGGCCATGCCTCAGCCTCATCAATCAGGCTGTGTGGCCTTGAACAAGTTACCCACCCTCTCTGAGCCTTATCATCCATCTCAGGCTGTTATGAGGACTGCATGTGCTGACCTCTATAGCTCATCTAACAGAGTGCCTGGCACCCAGGAGATGAGTAATAAATGCTCATCACTCACCCTTTCTTTTTTTTTTGTGGTACGCGGGCCTCTCACTGTTATGGCCTCTCCCGTTGCGGAGCACAGGCTCCGGAGGCGCAGGCTCAGTGGCCACGGCTCACGGGCCTAGCCGCTCTGCGGCATGTGGGATCTTCCCGGGCCGGGGCACAAACCCGCGTCCCCTGCATCAGCAGGTGGACTCTCAACCACTGCGCCACCAGGGAAGCCCACTCACCCTTTTTTGATCCCCTTCTCCTGCATCCCTCCACCTCCGCACCACTTTCTGAGGCTTTTAAGCCCAGACCTACTAATGCGTAGGCCAGAGACAGCCACTCCCTGAAGGGTCCACCCGGCTTCCCGCTCTGTGGGCCCCTACTCTGCCTAGGAGGGAGGGAGGCCGCAGTGTACAGGAGGGCATATCTCCTGGGACATCTAGGAGCTTGAGCTAGGCTAGGGTTGGGTTGAAGGAGTGTGGGCTCATGAGAGGACAGGTCTGCCTTCTCAGACCCTTTCTGCCCTGGGCTACGTTAGCCAGACTTAAGGCCCTGCAGCCTTTTTGCCTGCATGGTCCTCACCCCCAGAAATTTTGATTTGATTGGTCTGAGGCGGGGCCTGGGCATCAGGATCATGTTTTAAAGCCTCCCAGGTAATTCCAGGGTGCCACCAGGGTCAAGAGCCACTGATCTGATCTAGCCAAACCCACTCATTTTATAAATGATGAAACTGAAGCCCAGTGATGGGGCAGGAACTGGCCCAAGGTGAAGAGGGTTCCAAGGACCACATCTGATCCTTCTTTTGCTGTACTGGTCAGCTAGCTGGGAGGTGGTAGAGAGACGCCCTCCCGGAAGGGGCCGACTTCTCCCAGGAGGGGCTTTTTCTCATTTTCTAGGGCTGGGATAGTGACTAGGTCCAGGACTGGTCCACAGACAAAGCCAGTATCCCCAAGCTGTCCGCTGATCCCCATGGAAACCCCGGGAGGCGCCTGACCCAGGCCCCTACTGCCTTAGCCCCTCCTGTGCCTCCCAGAATATCCAACTATTATTATCCAAGTCTCACCCCTCCCTCTCCCTCAGCGCCATCGGTGGTGAGAAGGCAGGAAGGAACCTCCGTCAGGTTCTCCTTTGCCAGCGGCAGGCATGGGGGCTCCCGGCCTGGGCTGCCGTAGGAACCCCGAGCTCCTCCGCCTCTTCTCTCCTAGCTCTCCCACTGAGCCCTGGCCACAGAGGGGTGTACGGGGTCCCACGTCACCATCCACACGCTTCTGGGGGTCCACCTCTGGCCTCTCTGGTGGGACCCGTTCCCAGGCAAGCATCTGTGGGGAAGGATCCTGGCCCTTGAATTAAGCCCCAGCCAGGGAAGCTGGCGGACACCTCTGCTCACGCACCAGAAATCCAGGTTCGGCCGATGGACCTTGCGTGCTGGCCGCACTGATTGACACAGTTAATGCCGTGACTGATCCATGCTGTGCTCTAGGACTAGACAGAATGCTAGACGGAGACACCAAGTATGGGCTTGCGTCTCTGTCTTCCTTCAGCCCAGGCTTTCACCCGAGTTCCGTCCTGAGCTGCCACAGGTTCTTGCGGCACGCGATCCACACACAGTCTGTGAAACCCATGGCATTTCCACGGCCCGCCCGACCGGCCACGGCTAGGGTGACGGCCTTCAGTGTCAGCCGGCACAGGTTGCTAAGTATAGACTCCAGGCAGCCCCGTGGCTGCTGGTAAGTCCTGGGACACCATTTGATACCCAGCCTGGCCTGTGACACCAGTTGCTGTCAGCAGCTGGGGTGGGTGGGGAAGGGCGCAGCGTGTTTGGCCCAGCCCGTCCCCACCTTCTGCTGCAGAGAACAGAAGCAGCAGTTTCGTGATCACAGATTGGGAGTCATGTCCATGCTCCACTGGTCCTGCCCTCTAATTATTATCAGAAAGAATAAAGTAATGTCACCTGCTGGAGACATAAGTCATGGCTCGAGGGAACGGGCAGGGGCGGGGAGACAGTGTGCCCTGTCCTGTGGCCCCTCTGCCCACCTCCACGCTCACATGCTGACCCGAGGCTGGGTGGACCCAGAGCATCTCCCATAGCAGGCTGGGCAGCCATGTCTTCCCTTCCTGGTTTCCAGTTCACATTTTCTTCTTTAGACAGAAGCTGGGGTGGGGTGAGCAATAATTCTCCTTGAAGCAGTGTGGACACTTAGCCTTGGTCCCTTCTTCAGAATGCCAGGGTCTGGACGCCTGGCTTTGAGACAACTTGGCATCTTCGTGTGACTCCAGGCAGGTGGAGGCCCTCCACAGCCTTGGGGCCTCTCAGACTTGAGAGCATTTCAGGGCGCCTTCGCCTGCTGGGTTGTCGACAGGCCCGTGAGTTCACCGTCAGCAGGCGCTGAGGCTCATTCCCTAATTTGCTTTCTTTTCAAAAAAAAAATCTATTTATTTGGCTGCGTCGGATCTTCCTTGCGGCATGTGGGATCTTTATTGCAGCGCTCGTTGGGGTGCATGGGCTTCTCTCTAGTGGCATGCAGGTTTTCTCTTCTCTAGTTGTGGCCCGTGGGCTCCATGGTGCATGGGCTCTGTAGTTTGCGGCACTTGGGCTCTCTCGTTGAGGCACTCGGGCTCAGTAGTTGTGGCGCGCGGGCTTAGTTGCTCCGAGGCATGTGGGATCTTAGTTCACCGACCAGGGATCAAACCCGCGTACCCTGCATTGGAAAGTGGATTCTTTACCACTAGACCACCAGGGAAGTCCCCCTAACTTGCTTTCGGTTTAGAGATTATCCAGAACAATTGTACCTGAATTACTCTGGTCTGAAATAACTTCCTAACTCTCACTTAGCTGTGCCTGTGCCTGTGAGGGGGAGAATCACATCCACGTGTGAGGTTTGGTGGGGTACACAGGAGGGAAGGGAAAGCAGCCCCTGCTGCCTTATTCCCATGGGGTGGACTGATCCCTGAAGTCTCAGGGGAGTGAGAAAAACTCTCCAGCTCATTCGAAGCTGTAAGGAAATACCTTTTTTTCCCCCCCTTTTTTAAAAAAGGGAATGGATTTGAACATATTCTCTCTCTTTGCTTGCTAAAGACAAAGGACTTCCATTTTACAGTATATGTATATGTATATATATATATTTTTTTTCCCAGAAAGCAGGTAGAAATTAATTCCTTTAATTTACTTTGAAAAAAATCATTTTCCCCAACATTGCTGCACCCCAAGGCTTTGCCCAAGTTCACGAGTGACAGTGGGGAATAGTTGACGGAGCTTTGGGACCCAGCACACCGGGGTTTCAGTTGTGGCCTCGCCATTTATTAAGTTGCACTGCGTGAGGTCACTGAGCCTCAATAAATTGGGCTTAACAGCATCTCCTTGCTGAATTGTTTTGAGTGGAGACAGCCTACAAAGCCCTGAACGTATTGTAAAGCACTAGCAAATAGTTTGTAATAATAAATGTAGTTATTATGCTTGAGAAACTGAAACTTGGTGTGGGCAGGGAGGAAAGGAATATAAAAGAAAAAAACAATCTGAATTTGCATTGTAGTTATATTGGGGATTGGGTTCCTAGGCTAGTCTTTGTCATCATCAACCCACCTCCATCCCCAAATCAAGCAGATACTGGAATCTCCACTTTCCGTAGAACTGCTGAGTCATCACAGCCTTGGGGAAATGCACATGTGTGGGTGAGAACTGAGGGCACCCCCGGGAAAGGTGGAGGGTTGTTGTGTGAAGGTCAACATCACTTCCATTCACTCTCCCCTGATAATATTGCCAAATAGCTTTTCATAGTGAAATGAGGGCAAAAATGTCAAAATTGCATTTCAGTGAAGAGCATTATTGAAGACAATAGAGGAAGACACGTTGATTGAACAAAAGCTGCTGCCCTGGGACCATTATCTAATCAGCCTGCTCTCTGTGCTGTTCTTATCAACGGGTTTCCTGTTCTCATTTTATCGTCTGGAAGGATTTCTGACAACCAGGGGTTTGTCCAAACCAATGATGAGCTTCTTGGTGCTTTGGGGTATCTGTTTATTTCTAATTTTTGGTGTGAGTCATTCTAAACAGCCATGAGATTCTTTCCCACAACCCTGGAGACTGAAGAATATACATACAAGACACAAAGGTGGGGAGAGGGGACACGGCCAGACACCAGGGGCCACATGCCAGGCCTCAGATGTGGCCCCACCCTCCAGGCGTCACAGAGCCCCCAAACCATTGCCCTAATGACTCATAGCTGGTATCTTCGTCAGGTTCAGTTTTGACACTTGAGTTTAAAATTTACAGCACCATGGATTGACGGACCGTAACATTGCTCTCGTAGAATTAGGCACAGCTTGCTAATAAAATCAATGAAAATCAGCTTAGATCAAAAACTGCAAGCTTATATGAATCATTTGATGTGGGACGTTTGGCCTTCCCTGTTATAGAAAATCTGGAAACTCCAGAAAGGGGACAACACCCACACCCCCCGCAACCCCAAGCTCACCACTGGTCCCATAGCTCTTTGAGCTTTACCTCTGCTGGGCCATATCTTACTGCATTGCAATAACTTATTTTCATGTCAGTCACTGCACAAGCCACTTGAGGCCAGGGACGTGTCCCATTGTTCTGAGCTCCAGGCTCCGTATCACGTGTGGCTCAAAGTAATCAGAGCCGGAGGGGTATCCCCACTCCTTGATGAGAGGGAAGAGCATAAGCTTTGGAGTTAGGCCTTGATTCAAATATTCGCTCTCTGTATTCATTTTCTTTGCTGTGTAACAAATCACCACGAACTTAGCTGCTTAAACCATCCCTCATATGTTAGCTCACAGTCCTGCAGGAGGAAGACTGGATGGAGAGGTCCCCACGGGCTCGTCCAGCTTCCCTGCTTAGCATTCTGCCCGGCCAAAGTCGGGGTGTCAGCCAGGCTGGCCTCTTACCTGGAAGCTTTGGAAAGAAGTCACCTCCAAGTGCGTTCAGGTCTTTGGCAGAATCCACTTCCTTGTGGCCTCAGGCCTGAGGTTCCCTTCTTGCTGGTCAGCCAGGGGCCACTCTGTCTCCTCGAGGCCACCTCGTTCCTTCTGTGTGGCCCCTCCATCCTCAGAGTCTGCACCAGTCCTTTCCATGCTTCGGGCATCTCACTTATGTCCGCTACCTTGAAACCTTGGAAGGGTGCGACTGAGAATCAGATAAAGCCGGGTAGTAAGGACCTACACAGTGCTTGGCGAGGGTTAATTCTTTGTAATCCTTCTCTCCATAAGCCAATTTTATTTGAGACCTATTTTGTCTGATTCAGAGACAGCAAAATTGTAAAGGGCTATCTTTATCTGAAGTACTTGTCATTCTAAAAAGTCATGGTGATTCATCATCCTCCTGTGTAGAAGAATAAATAAAAAGAGAGGAGAAGGGAACACGCTCTCATCAGAACTTTGCTGGTATTTTCCTTCCTTTCCCCCCAACCCCAAGTTTTGGCATCTCTGCTTCAGCTGCTATCTCAGAGTGCTGGGGGTGGGGGCCAGGGTTGACTGCTGGTGTCCTCAGACAAGTGGTGGCTCTGGGTCAGAGGCCAGCCCACCAGCAGCTGGCCCCTGCCACTCAGCGGGAGGCTGGCCCCGGCTGGGAGGAGGATGACTGCTCAGCGGCTCTCCGCCTGCCCTGTGCTTCCTCAGGAGATCCTCTGCGAGCTCACGCTGGATGCCCTGCTGGACATGAACGAGGCTAAGGTGAAGGAGACGCTGCGGCGCTGCGGGGCCAGTGCCGAGGAGTGCAGCCGCCTGCAGTACGCCCTCACCTGCCTGCGGAAGGTGACAGGCCTGGGTAGGTAGGACCAGCCCCATCGTTTCCCTCTCCCTCTCCCTTGGCCTGGACACTGGACTTCTCTCCCAGGCTTGGCCTGGTTCCCTGGGCGCCAGGGCTTTTGCTGGGATGGATGACGGAGTGGGGCCAGTGTGATCAGGGTCTCTGGGCCGGCTTGGAACGGCCAGGGTCCATGCTCAGAAAGCGTGTGATGGACCTGACCCGAGGCAGAGGGCTCTCCCTGAGACAGAAGGCTCCCAGATCCCAACTGGGCTGGCCAGTATGAAGCTTGAGCCATTGTTAGGAACCCCGGGCTGGTCTGCTGGGCAGGGCTGCGTGATTTGCTTCCTGTGGAGCACCTCTGTGGGGCTCTGTGACTCTTCTGTAGCTTCCTGCAGTCCAGCCCCCTCCCTCCCCTCTCCCTGCCCTCTCCCTCCCCTCCCCCTCCCCTGTCCATCCCCATCGGCCACCAGGCTGGGCTGTATGCTCAGGAGGCACACGCTGGTGTGGGCTCGGCCTGAACCAAGCCTGAGGAGAGAAACTGTACCTCGTTTCAGCTGTGCGTGTGGACATGGCTGCGTCAGGCACAGTGTATAATCCTGGCGTTATGAATAATGTTCCTCGGGAATTATTTGCAGGCTTTCTAAATCTTGCCCTGGAAATAGCTTCAAATGCCCTGACTTAACGCTCCCATGACCACACAGATAAGCCTTTAAAATGAGCCTAATGAATGGAATTTGCTCCATTTTTTAATTCGCTTAGCCACTTGTCTTATCTCTGGCTGCCTGAAGCTTAAGGAAGGTGCTGAGGTTTTTATTCCACTTGATTTTTTTTTTCCCAGAGAGGACTGTGCTTAATTTCTTCCCTGGCCCCTTTGTACCAAGTCTTCCTCTGAACATAGAGCCCAGAGCTTCACTCAGTTCGGAAAACCTCAACACATCTGGCCTCTGGCAAGTGCCATTGAGTAAACAGGACAGGGACATGGTTAGCAGTCTTGTCCCCACATTTTACAGAGAAGGAGACTGAGCCCAGAGAGGGTAAGGGGCTTAACCAAGGACACACAGCAGTGGGTGGCAGAACCGTGATTTGAGCCTCAGCCTTTGCCACCTGTGCACATTTCACTGTCTTTTTTCTTTATGTTATTTCTGATGGATTAATATAGCCACTGCTGTCGGTCACCTTCAGACAACAGTCAGAAACACAAAAGAAACAAAGGAAAAAAAAGTACTTGCCACCCAAGCTGGGAATCTGGGGGACCTTGTCAGCCCTCCCGCTCTCTGCCTGCATTATAAACAGTTGTAGAGGAGCCAGCCATTGGGTGGTGGTGACCCCCGTGTGTCAAGGCTGCTATCTGTCCATCCTGTGTGCCAAGATAGGAAGATCACTCATTTACGAAGCACTTCTTTTTTTTTTTTTTTTTTTTTTTTTGCGGTATGCGGGCCTCTCACTGTTGTGGCCTCCCCCGTTGCGGAGCACAGGCTCCGGACGCGCAGGCTCAGCGGCCATGGCTCACGGGCCCAGCCGCTCCGCGGCATATGGGATCCTCCCAGACCGGGGCACGAACCCGTATCCCCTGCATCGGCAGGCGGACTCTCAACCACTTGCGCCACCAGGGAGGCCCTACGAAGCACTTCTTATGTGCCAGGCACTTGACACACGTGTGGCAACAGCCTTTTAAGAGGTGGTGGTGAGCTCCTTTTGTTAAAGCATCTGAGCACTGGAGGCCCTGGATGAGTTGTCTGGGGTCCCGCACCTGACACGTGGCAGAGCTGGGCTTTGCACCCAGTTTTCTTCCTCAGAAGGTACTTTTTCCACTATGTCCCCAAGGAGGTCCTGGGCAGAGAGTCTATTCCAGGTGCTTCTTTCTCATTCCATCTTGGCTTGTGATACCCCTACATCCCCAAGAGGGACCTGCCGCACCCCAGTCCAGGACACAGGCAGGCAGAGGGGTCTGCCCAGTAGTGGCTGCACTTCGAGTGTACCTGCTGGGGACTGGGTGGGTAACTGTGATCACCCTGTCTCTCAGGTCATGCAGTCAGAGTCTTCATGGCACCCGGCAGGGCCGGGTGAGAGCAGTCAGGCTGCAGTAGAGATAGACTGTGGAATTAGACTGCCTAGGCCTAGCACTCTGCTCAGCCACTTAGAACCTACGGGACCCTGGCCAGTTA
This sequence comes from Mesoplodon densirostris, assembly GCF_025265405.1. Lineage (NCBI taxonomy): Eukaryota > Metazoa > Chordata > Mammalia > Artiodactyla > Ziphiidae > Mesoplodon > Mesoplodon densirostris. The sequence goes on along the minus strand of NC_082678.1, from coordinate 51,611,891 downwards.
TTTAACCTCACTGTGCCTCATTTTCCTTATGAGTAAAATGGACATAACAACAACACTTCCTCTCATAGAATTGTTGTGGGGATTAAATGAGTTAAGGAGAAGTACTTAGTCTAGAGCCTGGTGCATATCAGATGCTCTTTTCAGTATTAGGCCTGTGGGGTCATGGAAAATGTGGATGTCTCTGGTCTTAAGAAACGTGATGAAGGATGTCTCTTTATGCCAGTGGCTGGTGAACAGGAGAAGATCATGCTTGCTGATACTGCCCGTCCTTCATCCATGGCAGACATCACTAATCAATCCCTGAGCTCTTCCTACTTAGTGACTCCAGAGTCATTCTCAAGCAGCCACTGCCAGTTGACTGTTGTTGGCATGCACAACAAGAGCCATTTGCCATCCATGAGCTGGCTCAAAGCAGTGGTGATTAAATAGACAATTTGAAGAATTGAGGGCTTGTTTCCTTTGGTGGCAGACTTGCCCATGGATCCATGGAACTCATTCTTTCATCCCCTCAACAAGAGTGTGTCCAGTGCCTCCTATAGGCCAGTTTATAAATTAAAGTGTAGGTCTTGGCCACAGTTCTGAAGGAGCAAGCATAAAGGAATACACAGACTAACTCATTCTCCAAGTTGATCCATGAATAGAAAGTCACCATGCGGTGAGGTAGGAGGAAGGGCGTTTGAGGAGGGGATGGAATGGACAAACGCTAAGAATTGCGAAGGATAATCCCTCTCCACCGTCTCTAATAGATGGCTCTGTGGGCTAGGCTTGACCACCTCTGATGGCAGAGAGCTCATTACCTCCGAAGGCTGTGCCTTTATAGGTTGTTCAGCATTGGTAGCCTTGGGGGAGGAGGCCCAGTGCTGTGGTTGAGATGGAGAGCTCGGTTCCCATCCCACTGCTTACTTAGCTGTGTGACCTTGGCAGTGTACACAGCCTCTCTGAATCTCAGCCACCTCACCATGCTGGGAGGATTTAGGAAGACGGGGTACAACTCGCAAAGTAGAAGGATTGCAGGGTGAAAGTTCACTTTGCCTTGAGTCAAAATCTGCCCTCCTGTACTTCCCAGTCGTTGATTCATACGAGGAGGGAGGTGTCTTCTTCCCCACAGCAGAGCCTCTGTGGACGGGGGTCCTTTCTCCCTGCCCCTACCCGTTCACTATCTCCCCATTTCCTGTAAGGTCAAACCTCAAGCCCTTGGCAAGACATCCAAGGCCCCTCCGGAGCTGGCCCCACGTGGGCTGACCCTCCAACTTCATCTCTGGCCTCTCCCTGGTTTGTCCTGACCTCTCAAGTCATGTGGGACTCGGAGTCGTTGCCTGAGATTGCTGTGTGCTCCCCGCCTTTGCATGCACTGTTCCCTCTGCCCGGTACACCTTCTCCACTTCTGGCCCAGCCAGCTGGCCCGGCCCTGTTGCCACCTCCGCTGGGAAGCCCCCTGACCCCCAAGCTATTTAGGGTCCTCCTCCTCTGTACCCTCTCAGTCCCCACGCGTCTCTGCGTCAGCACACAGCACGCCATGTTAAGTGTCCGTCACTCTTACTGGACTCCTCAGGCACCACGGATGTGTCTTTTTTTTATGCCTTGACACCCGGCATATACTCGAGTGAATGGACAGGCCATGTCATTGAGTTGGAACCCCTAGAGTCTCAAGGCCTCAGGGGCCTCAGGCAGAGAGTCACCATGAGGACAGCCAAAAGTCACTCACAGGCTCCTCTCAAAAGGAAGTGGCTGTTGATCTCTTTCTAGCTGGATCTCTTTTCTAGTAAATTCCCAGGGCAATTTGCTATCGGAAGGTCGGTGCAGCCTCTTTCCCCGATGATTGAATTTTCTTGGAGGGGAGTTATCCCTTCACACAGCCCAGCTTCTCTTCCCTAACTCTTAGAGGTCAGTCACCACTTCCCTCTCTGAGGTCACCCACTTTGGGAGTGGGTTTCCTCGCCCGCTCCCCACAGACCTGCCAGCAGGAGCCCTGCGCATTCCCTCTCCGGTCCTCATTTTCCTCTCTGTAAATTGGGGGCAGTGATATCTACGCCGGTGCCCCCGCAGTCAGCCAGATAGTGTGGAAGATAGTGTGTGTGCACCAGTGGCCTTAAACAGGTGAAGGCTGGCGGTTGGAGCCTCCGCTAAGGAACTGTGCTCCTGGGTCCAGGCCCCCTCACCAGCCCCAACCATCTGTGACTCGACTTCTTGGCCCACAGGCGGGGAGCACAAAGAGGACTCGGGCTGGAGTTCGTCGGATGCCCGACGGGAAAGCGGCTCCGGGCCTCCCGCGGACAGCCTCTCGTCAGCCAGCCTGCCCTGGCCCCCAGGGAGCTCCCAGCTGGGCAGAGTGGGCAGCGGTGCCCAGGGCCCACGCTCCGTCTCCGTGTCCGCTCTGCCCACCTCGGACTCCCCGAGCCCCGGCCCCGGCGAGGGCCTCGCGGACCCCTGTATCTCCCTGCACACCAGCGGCCGGCTGACGCCCCGCGCGCTGCCCGGCTTCATCACTCCGCCCACCACGCCCCAGCTCCGCCGGCACACCAAGCTGAAGCCGCCCAGAACGCCGCCCCCGCCCAGCCGCAAGGTCTTCCAGCTGCTGCCCAGCTTCCCCACGCTCACCCGGAGCAAGTCCCACGAGTCTCAGCTGGGGAACCGCATCGACGAGGTCTCCCCGATGAGGTAAGTGTTCCTGCCAGGCAGGTGCTGAGTTTGCCGTCTACTGAAAGTTCTGACTACGGTTTTCTCATTGTAAAGGTAACACAGGCTCGATTGAAAACGGGCAAAATCAGCCAACATAGAAGCTGCAACATGAAAAGTGAAAGATGCTCCCATCTCTCAGTCCGTTCCCCAGACTACCTTATCAGTTTGGGCTGAATCCTACTAGATTTGTTTCTGAACATACACACACACACACACAGACACACACACACACACGTGCAACATGATACCATGTGTCAGCCAGGTTAGATTGGGTTATGCTGCAATAACAAATACCCCCAGATCTTTGGGTCTTAAAATAACAAAGATTTATTTCTTGGTCATGCTACCTGTCCATCATGGTCAGCCTCATTTCAGATTCCAGGCCGGAACATTGTCTAGAACATCCCACTGTGGCAGAGGAAAAGAGAACTTTAGATGTTAGAGCCGAGTAATTAAATGCTCTTTCCTGAAAGTTCCACTCACCATTGACGGCCCTACCCAAACAATGGAACCAAGAAATGTCATCCTCCCATGTGTGCAGAAGGGGGAATTAGAATATCATGCTGAAACCACTAATGATTATCAAATACTATGTACTCTGCTCTATACCCTATTTTTTTCAACTTACCTTTATTTCTGAGAACTTCATGTCAGTACATCTTGAAATACCTTACTCTCTTATTTATTTATAAAAAATTTTTAATCTGTTTAGTTTATAGGTAGTAACAGTCACATAGTCCAGTATCCAAAAGCTTTGTAGCTTGCGTAGAGCTTTGTAGAGTATAAAGTCACCCCCTACCATTTTTCCTTTTCCTTTCAGGAGCCAACCAGGTTATCAGTTGTGTATATATCTATAATTATTCAAACTACCTCATCTTTTTAACTTTTTTCTTTACCTCTTTCCAGTGTATAGTTTAACTAATCCCTCCCCTCTTGATGGACATTTAGGTCTTTGTGCTTTTGCTATTACAAAAATCACCCTTGTGGACAGGGCAGACGGGAAGGAGGGGGTTTTCTTTGGGTGCCTCTTACCTCCTTGTACTTCAGAGGGTTGGAGACCTGGCCCCTCTCCTGACATGGTCTTTTTTGGTCTTGCGTGGGCTTGTTCCCCCATCCCAGTGCAGGCTATCTTGGATCCCTTATGGGATGGACCCTGGACATCTCTGATGGCTTTGAGTGTGTCACCCAAGGAGAGAAATCTACCTGTGACCTACCTGCCACTCTCGATCAGGCTGTCCTGCTGGGGCCTGGATCCTCCCTCCTCCCCCCACCCCCACAAAAGGGCTGAGCCTTCCTCCCCCACTGGATCTTCTTCTCTCAGGAAGCACAGTGATAATGACCATGTGGACACATGGACATGGGCCCATCAGAGGGCATCTCAGTGGACAAAACCCAGTGCATCTCTTTCCTCATTTTTTTTCCTTAATAGAGTGTTAAGAGGGCTCTGGTCTCATCCCCAGCTCTGGGTGGAGAACAGGGCCTCGGGCAGATGACATCACTTCCTCAGATCGCACCGTTGGTGAGCTGGGCCTTGGGCCCTGAGATTCTGAGTCAGGTCCCCACAAAGCCACCAAAACTGGCACTGACATGGGTGCTCAGGCCACCCTGCTGCCCTCTATGAGCCCTGAGGGTGGACTGAGTGGCCTGGGTTCCTAGCTCTCTTCGTCCCTGGGACAGCGGCGCCCCTGGGAGGCATCGCTCAGGGCACGTCCTGGCCTGGCCCTGCTTGGGGGCTGCCTCTCCGCTCTTACAACTGTCCTCCTCACCTCCTGCCCCAGCCACTTCCTCTCTGGCTGCCTGAGCCCCCCTCCTGCCTGGGCCAAGCACCTCTCCTCCCAGGGCTCTGGGCAGGACTTCCACACCTACAGGCACATGACCTTGGGAGACTGTGAGCCTGTTTCCTCAGCTGTGAAGTGGAGTGACCTCTCATTACCATGCAGGTGGCTGGCGAGGCTTAGGAAAGCTAATGTATGAAATAAAGTGCAGGGTGTAGCTCCATTGTCCACTGGTGGGGGGCCGGGGGAGCTACCTCTGGCCCGTCTCATTGAGGAAACGTTCTCTGGTCACTCAGCCAGCCTGGCTCCATGCCCCAGGGGCTCAAGGTCCTCATCCGAGTACCTTGCCTGCTCCCGCCCAAGGGCTGATGTTCTGGGAAACACCAGGCCAGTGCGGTGACATAATCCTACTTTCTGTCTTTTTTGTCTTCTGCAGGTTTGGTAAGAGTGATTCATTTTCATCCCCTCTGCCACCCAGGAGTCCTGTGTGTGTCGCTGTCCCCATCAAGGGTGGATTTCTTCGACCCTCTCTTAGTCTGCTGGCCTTTCCATGGTCCAGAAGCAGAGATGCTGGGCAGGAAAATAGCTCTAGGACAGGGAACCTTCAGATGACGAGGTGGCCCAGTCCAGCCAGCAGCTGCTCTGAGAAGCTGAGACCTTGAGAGCGTCACAGTCCGTGGACAGCCCTATGGGAGGGCCCCACTTGCACCTTGCTGCGCCCCCAGGTGACCTCTGGCAGGGAGTGTTTACCGGCTGGGCTGCCATGGTGATGCCTCGCTCCCGGGAGAGAGGCACGGTCTGTCTGGTGTAGGTGGACGGTAGCCATACGCAGAGCCTAGCTGACGTCTTGGGACCCCTCTGTTCAGGAAAGGAACTTCCCTGGAGGCAGGAACGTGGTTGGCTCTGAATGAGGCCCTGAGAGATCGGAGGGTGCGAATATCCCCTTGGGAGGGGATGAGGATGCCTAGGCAACCTCTGAGTCCCTTTTCTACCTCTGGGTTGAGAGCTGGTTCTTGCACGTGGCTGTGCTGTGGGGCATCCCTCTCCAGAGTCAAAGTAGAGGTAAGTGACCTCTGGGGGTCTGCTTTTGATGGTCTCAGTGGAAATGCAGACATCTGGCTTTTGCCTGAGCGAAATAGCAGCTTATTTTTGTACTGTCCTGAGCTGGCTAAGCAGAGTGATGAGGCTGTCAGCAGGGTCTTAGACATGCAGAGGGGCAGTGACTTTGCCAGAATGGATCTGACTACAGGACCACCAGGGTGAGAGAGGAGGGAGGGGGCACTTCCCTGTCCCCAGGGCACAGGCAGAAACTCCCAGGGCCCTTCACAGAAGCTTGGAGGAGAATCCAGCACTTGCATCCCTAGGACATCCTGGCCCTGCCATCTTCCCAGTTGCTGTAGTAATTCAGGGACCATAGCAGTGAGGCTGCTTCCCCAGTATTCCAGGAAGGCAGGACGAGGCCTTCAGGACCAGTATTTCATCTCCATCAGGGCCAGCCTCATCTCACCTCCCTCCTATCCCAGGCCTGTGGCAGACATTACAAATCAATCGTAGGTTGCATTCAGAGATAGATGGTTAAAATCTCATTTTCCCATAGTCTGTTTCTCCTAGACTGGCAACCTAATCCCTTTTAGACCCATGTGCTTTGATGGCTTTGGCTACTGACTGGGGTCGGGTGGCCCCCACCCCCAGGACGGAGTTGGGAAGAGGCAGCCCCATGGCAGATGTGCTGGCAAGATTGTGGGTTCAACTATCGGGGGTGGCAGAGGCCTTTTGGTTCCAATCAGACTCCCCCTGGTGTAGGAGGAAAAGTCAGTACCTCCATCACTCCCTTCTCCTGGGGCTGAGTGTGTGGTACTTGGTCTTGAGTGAACCATCACTTATTGAGCACCAGCTGTGTGCCAGGCCAGCATGGGGTGGAAGGCTGACTCAGAGGGTATGAGATGACCACAGATCACTGGAGCACGGTGTTCCTGACCTTCCTGGGTCACAGATCTATTTGATAATTGGATAAAAGTGTAGACTCTCTTTCTAGGGGAAAGCCCACATCATTCCGCTTACCGGTCCAGAGGGTTCCCAGAGCCCCTGAGGGTTCCCATCCATGGGCTCAGTTAAGAACCCCTGCTCTAGGAGGAGATAGGCAGTGCTGAGTATGGGCAGAAGGGAGGGTGGGGAGGGGGGTGCCCTGGTGGAGGAGGGGAGATGGGGTTAGACGTGGGCCGCCGGTGGACGGACAGATTGCTTCCAGCTGCTCCTCTACTGCCTGACCTATTATACCACGAACACCAGGGATGCCTGATCTTATGAGGAAGCCAGGATTGGAGAGAGAGGCCAGGGTGCCCTCTAGGAAGGCAGGCAAAGCTCATGGCCTGAGACTTCCCCAGAGGCTCAGACTGAGTGCCCGGCTGGGGCTGGACCACGTGGGAGCAGGTAAAGCTTCACCTCGTCTTCCCTCTACCTGCCGGGCTCTGGAATTGGTGGCTCTCAGAGCAAACTTCCCAAGGTGCTTGTGACTGGAAAGCTAGGTATGCCACATGGCCGGCCAGCCTCAAACCCTCCGCCAAGGGTCAGGCAGCTTCTACTCGCTTACCAAGAAGCAACCAGAATTGGTGGCCTGTGGGTGCATCCACAAGGAAGTGCAGGAGACGGGGGGGGAGTGGAGCTGCCGTCCTCACCTTGGCTTTGCCCTCTGCCAATGCTAGAAACCTCACAGGGACCATTTCCGAACCGTCCGCGGAGGCCAAGTGGTACCATTTGTTTGCGGGGGGGGGGCCCAAGCGTGAGGGTGACCACACTGGCCCGCCTTGGTCTCGCCTGGCCGTCTCTGTCTTGATTAGATGCAGGTCCAGGGAACTGTCCCTCTGCCATCTGGTGGGTCTGCGTACCGCCCTAGCCTGTGATGTCTGAGACAGAAGGTCACAGGCACACGCCGTCCCCAGCAGGGCCCCCTCAGCCTGCCTGACCTGGCCCCTTTCCCCGCAGATCTCCAGCACGGATCCCCACAGATGGTACGAAGGGACATCGGGCTCTCCGTGACACACAGGTAGGCCCAGCTGGGCTGGGGCGGGGAGGGGGCACAGAGCTGGGCTGGGACCCATATAAGCCGAGCCTCCACCAGGGGGTCGCTCTTCATTGCATGGGGAGGGGCTGTCCTGACCCCCATCTCTCAGGGCTCTTTGCCTCTGATCTGTTTGTCCATGCCTCTGTGGACACGGCCCGGCACCCACCTGGAGCCCCTGCCTGTCACCAGCAGCCTTTGGGAGTTGCTGGGCCCTTTCCTGCCCCTCCTTGGGTCTCTTCCTCAGTCTGCTGAGGGAATACAGGTCCCAAGAGAAACAGGGTCAAAGGCCCAGAGAGGAGGGGCCGAGAGCGTCCTCTGGGTCCAGCACGACATCAGTTACGTGGGCATAACTGGCCACACATCAGAGCCCCGTGGAACTTGCTGAAACTCCAGACCCCATCCCTAAGGTCCTCGGGTTGCCAGTCTGGATTCCAGCAACTTCCGGTAACTCTGGCACTCATGCAGCTGGCGTGGCTGATGTGGACCCATAACGTGGACAGCCCAGAGGCCTCGGCCTCAGCGCTCGTGCGGCTGGCGTGTGCTGCCAACAGCAGCTCCGGGCGGCGTCTCGTTCCGCCCCCCGCTGTCCCCGCCGCCGGTGGCCAGCAGGATGGTCCCTTGGGATGCGTGGTGCTCTGGCCGCCCCATTAAAGGATTCTGTGAACACGACAGGGCACACTCATTTCCCGCCGTCGCGTGAGCTGCACTCCAGCCTGTGCGGGAGGCCAGCCTCAGATCCTCACCCAGCGGTGCAGACTTGGCTCGCAGGGCTTGAGTAATTGGCCCGAGGTCATGCGGCCACCGAGAAGCTGCTTAAGCCCCGTGGCTGGCGCCCGGGCATCTCTGTTGAGAGCCTTGGCAGGGCCAGGATGCCTGTACCCCAGAGCCTCGGGGAGGAGAGTCTCTAGCACCGGGGGAAGCTGTCTGACTGAAGGTCTGAGAGCCTCCCTGTGTCCCACCCAGTGTCCAGTGCAATCTTCCCAGCCGTGAGAGAGCAGGACCTCTCCTGTTCCCTCTCCGGTTGGGACCCCCCCCATCGCCCGTCGGCAGGAATCCCTCCCAGCCTCAGTTTCCCCCTCTGCGGTTGGGACTTGCTGTCAGTCCTGTCGTGAGGATAAAATGGGGTGAAGTGCATGTGAGCCTCACGCGTCCAGCCCTGGGGAGCACTGGGAATTTAACCTCTGGCTCTAGCCAGAGAGAGGCCGACTTATCTGAGGGACACCAGGATCAGTTTTGTTTCATTTTTGCCTTGGCTGCACCTGGTCGCACAGAGGATTTGCCAGCTGGACCCCGAGTGTTTCACAGCCTGCCGCTCCCTTCCACCCGGGCAGCAGTACCCCTCTCGTCTGGCATGGCCAGGATGCCCTGCCTGCCTGGGTTCCGGGCGTGGGCATGGGACATCACGGTCATACCCTCTTGGTTTTTCTTGCCTCTCTCGACAAGAAGCTCTGAAGGTTTTTGGTCCAATCGTGAGGGGAAAAAACTGTTCCATGAGGCTGGCCCCGCCCCTTCCACCTCCCTGGCACCTGCCCCTTCTCCGGCCGAGCCCCGACTCTCATGTCAACCTGCCTTCAGGACTTCCTAGTGGGGATCATCTCACGTACCACCCCCCATGTTGACATGAGAGGAGATTAAAGACCAGAGAGAAGGAGAGTGTGGACCCCAGGGTGGCCGGATCGGGGCTCCTTAAAAAGCGTTCCAAGGGGGTGGGTGTCTGTGTCCTTGCCCCACAAGCTCCCATCTTGGCTGAGTAGAAACAGTGACGTTCACGCCCACAGTCCAGGCTCTGCACATTTATACGGCACGCGAGCGATCCTCCCCAGATCCCTGTGAGGGGAGAGCGTTGGCCTCATTTGCTAAGGCTTTGACCCATCCCACAGCCAGCAGTTGGCAGGATTCAAAGCCAGTGTGGTCGGACCCCAAAGCCCACGCTTTTCCCCTCATTTTCTGGCCCAGGGGTCTCTTATAGAGCCGTGCTCTGGTTCAGAGACCTGGGGTCCCGGGTCACACAGGGACTGTGTGGAAAGTCACCTAACCTCTCCGAGCTGGTTTCCTTGCTTGTGTACTAAGAATCCCAGACCTGCCTAACTCCCAGGGGTGGTCACTCCCAGAAGTAAGCTAATGTTCGTGGACGCGTTACAAACCGTTCCCCAACTACTGTTGCTGTTTGTTCTGTTGTTACTATGATATACAATGCTTTAAAAAATCTAGTCCTTCAAAAATGTGAGTTCTTTCTGCCCTTAGGCCTCCCCACCCTGTGAGTGGACCTTGGACTTTTTCTCTGGAGGTTACCGCCCACTCTATCCCCATCCTCCCTTCCAATATAGCTTTTGTGGTTTTTAAAAATGTATTTAGTTTGGATTGAAGTACATGTATAATTCAAACCTCAAGAGGTCTAAAAGGGTATATATATATGACGAAAGTCCCGCTGCAGCTGTCACCAGTCCCCAGTTCCCCCTATGGGCAGATCTTGGCAGTTTCTTGTGTGTCCTTCTGGAGATATTTTTATATAAGCAAAGACATATGTATATTCTTCCGCCTCCTTTTTTGTTTTCACACAAATATTGCATATATTATACACACTGTTCTATCCTTTGCTTTTTTTCTTTTTAAAATCGAGGCATAATTTATATAGAGCTAAGTACACAACTAAATTCTTACATATGTATACACCCACGTATACCACCCAGAGGAAGATTCAGAGCCTCCACATCCCAGAAAGTTTTCTTTGGCTCTTCTCAGTCTGTAGTGCTACCACCCAGAGGTACTTTTCACTTCTGTCATCATAGGTTCGTTTTTTCCTGTACTTGAACTTCATATAAGTGGAGTTGTGTTGCATTGTACCTTACTTTTTTCACTGACAGCATAATTTAATGATCATTGCCTATTTGTGCAAAAAGAGCTTCCTTATTTTATTTTCCGGCTGCGTGGTATTCGGTTGTGTGCATGGATCATACTTTATGCAGGCAGTCACCTGTACACCTACACGACACAGCTTGTTTCTCGTCTTTTCTGCCCCAAACATGCTGCAGTGAGTAACCTTTTCAGTACATCCTTTGACACCCGTGGGAGTATCTGTTGGATGAATTCCTGGGACTGGAATCGCTCTGTGTGCGCACTTATGATTTTCATTGCTTTTGCCAAATTGCCCGCCAGAGAGCTGGCATCGGTGCCCACACCAGCTTCGGGACCTTGGCAATGAAGACTTTGTGACTAAGAAATCTGAACGCCTGGGGGAAGCAGTGGCCCCTGGTGTCCCTGCCCTGCCTGCGAGAGGGTGCCCCGGGGCTCTGGGATGGAACCGAGTCTCCTGGTCGCTCTGCGGCTTTGTGGGCCCTTCTCCGTCCCGGCCCCTCTGAGCACCTCTGTGTGTCCACCCCCTACAGGTTCTCCACCAAGTCCTGGCTGTCGCAGGCCTGCCACGTGTGCCAGAAGAGCATGATGTTCGGAGTCAAGTGCAAGCATTGCAGGTGATGGGCGGGGCGGGGCAGGGGTGGCAGAGGGCAGCAGACTCCATACCTTTAGTTCAGTAATCGTCTTGCTACTTGATTCTGGGCCTTAGGTCAAGTCGGAGTTCAAAGGAACTCCTTTGAGAGTTCCTAAACCTAGTCCTAATCTCAGCACACCAGGGAGTGATCAGCCCTCTCTAGGGAGATTAAGGGAGCATCAGGCACAGCACTCTTCGAAGAAGGGACTATTTGAGGTGGGCCCTGAAGGATGAATAGAAGTTTACCAGGTAGACTAAGGAGGAAAGAGAATTCCAGGCCAAGAGAGCATCTTGTACAAAGGCAGAGAGGAATGGCAGGACTGTTCTGGAAACTGTAAGGAGTTCTGAAGTTTAGCCTTACGTGTTAGCACACAAGGAATGGGGAAATGGGGACAGGGAATGGTAGAAACAGAGAAGTGGCTCATGGTACTTAAAGAAGAGAGTGAGGGGAGAATGTAGATTCGATACAAATTCAACCTTTTTTCCTACTAGTGTGGTTTCTGGTAGGAAAGAAAGGCAAGGATAGTGAACAATGTAGGGTGAGCAGAGTCTGTCCCCTGCTGTCTGGCTGCCCTCACCTTATAGAGGATGGACCTGGAGTCTGCTCCCAGTCTACTTCGCCCCTGTGTTGCTGTGTGACCCGGGGCAAGGTGCTTGCCCTTTCTGGGCCTCATTTTTGTCAGGTATACATCTGGGAAGATGATTCCAGGTCTCCCTGTCCATCAGAATTGCTCCGAGAATCTGAGCTAGTGTTTATAGTTAAAGCATTTGGGCTCCTGCCAGACTGTAGGTGATGGGTCTCATGTGTGTCAATTGCATAAATTGTGGTTAGGAGAGTCATGGGGAAAATGCAAAGGAGATGCCAGACCTTTCTCACCAGTCTAGGTCTTTTGTGGCTCCTGGCCATTTGGCTTTAAATTGGGGACCTCCAGCTCCCTTTCAAGTAATACCTTTCATGCAGAGAGCACAGGATAACCTCTGAGCCCCAGGCTCTCCTGCAATTGCAGTGAAGTTGGTAGAGCCCCAGCCATCAGCCCATTGGATCAACGAGAACCCCAAGAGGGGGTTCAGCAGGCAGAACCAAACTAAGAATCCAGCTGTTTCCACTCCTGCCACTCTGGTCCTCAGACCACGTGGCCCGTGTAGGAACGTAGCAGGAGGGGCTGCCCCTTGCTTCCCTGGGACCCTTTGGTAATGGAAACATTTTCCTTCTAATTCATCTCTTTTAAGTTCAGACTTGTCTCAAGCTTTCTGAACATGGGTAGAGGGTCTCTTTTTGTTTAGAAAAGAGAAATCGCTGTGTGACCCACAGCAAGTTAAAATGGGTGTAATCAAACCTGCTTTGACGTGAAGATTGGGCAGGTGATAGCGGGAACATGGTCGTACTCAACAGATAGTAGCTGCTAGTCCTATTAACATCAGGTGTTCTACACGCTTAAGCTAGTGTTTGTTGAGACATTTGTGGGAACTGAGGCAGTCGAGGTTGAGTGTTGCACAAAACTTCCAGGCGGTGCTTCTGAGCCCCTGTGTGTGGCCCGGGGTCCCGTGTGGCTTTTCGTGCACTGACCCTGCCTTCTTTACCAGGTTGAAGTGTCATAACAAGTGTACAAAAGAAGCCCCCGCCTGTAGAATATCCTTCCTTCCACGTGAGTGTTCTCCCCTTCCCCCTTCTGGATTTGGGGTGCATCTTTCTTGAACCTGTTTCCTGTGGATGGTTACAACGCCCCTCTTTTTAAACAGTTCCCAGGCTTCGGAGGACAGAATCTGTCCCCTCGGACATCAACAATCCAGTGGACAGAGCAGCTGAACCCCATTTCGGGACCCTCCCCAAAGCACTGACAAAAAAGGTATAATGTTAGGCGAACCCTCACCCGGGGTTCCTTTCTGTGAAGCACCCCCAATATGGAGGTCCAGCAGGGGAGCATGATACTGCAATCTGGGGTGTGTGGCCACAGGGTGGCCTTTAGGGATCCCATATTCAGCCATTTCGTAGATTTCACATTTGTGTCCAAATCTTACTTATGTGCCCATACCCCCCCTCCCCTATTTTGAGCTACCATTTCCTGAGTACTTACACTGTGTCGGGAACTTTTTCCATTGATATCTCATTTGATCCCCACAGTAGTTCTAAAAGTCACGTGCTGATATCACCTCCATTATTTTTCTTTCTTCGGCCGCGCCACACGGCTTATGGGATCTTAGTTCCCCGACCAGGGATCGAACCTGCGCCCTCGACAGTGAAAGCGCAGAGCCCTAACCACCGGACCGCCAGGGAATTTGATATCACCTCCATTTTACAGATGAGGAAATTGAGCACGGGGTCCCCCGTGAATGAGAGGCAGGCCCAGAGTGCATGGGTGCTGTGGAGGGCGGGCCCGTGGGGTTGTGCTCCCGTCGGGCCCCTGACGCCTGCCTTGGCGGCTGGCACACAACAGGCAGCGGGGAAGCGTTTGTATGGAGTGCTGAGCGACTAAACAACCCCGTGAGGTAGCAGGTGATGCCCCTGCTGTGTGGACGGCGCACCGCGTGGCTCAGAAGGGTCGGGTGATTCATCCAAGGTCACACAGCTGCCGAGTCGGGGCTGGGAGTCAACCTGCCTCGAGCGAGCCCCCTGCCCTGGCTGGCCTGGCCTGACCGGGATGGAGGGTCTGGCCTTGACGTGTGAGCGGACAGAGTGAAGGCCAGTGGATGCAGCCCCCTCCCCCCTTTAGCTTGGCAATAGGCAGTGTGGGTGGTCGCTGGACGGTGAGGCCCACTGCATGGCTTTGGTGGATTCCAGAGTGTGCCGTGCATCCCAGAGCCTTGAGGGCCTGTAGGGGAGAAGCCGGTTGAGCTTAGCATTTAACCCAACTTGGCCCCAACTTTTTTGACCAGGAATCCCTCCCCAACCCCCTGAGGAATTGGTGTGTGGTCTGGGAAACACTGGTCAGGCCCAGGGTCCCCCCAGTAACCCTCCCTCAGGTGGTCCTCTGGCCTTGCTAGGGCCCACGCCACTGAATGTCCTAGCCGGCAGGTCCCCCTGCTGAGTGGAAGGAGCACTTATTAGGCACCCACTGTTACCGCCCACTAAACAGAGGCTTGTCAGAGGCTGAATTTAATTCGTTAAAAGAGCCTACTCTGTAGCCAGAGCAGAGCCAGCCCCTGGGTGTATGACGAGCAGGTGTGGTCCTTGCTCTCGGGGGGGACACACACAGCGTGGTGGAGAGAGAGTCTTCAGAAAACCGCCCAAGACGCCTGCAGCTGACAAACCGTAGTTCAAGTGCCCTGATGAAAAGTGCTGGGAGTCATGGGAGGATAAATGGGAGGAGCACGCCCTGGCCAGGCCTGGGGAAGGAGTTCGGGGAGGAAAGGACGTTTGAGCTGAAATAAGAAGGATGAGAGGAGCCCTCCAGGGGATGGACGTTGAGGTGCGCGTCTCCCTGTCCTGTTCTGCCCTCAAATATTAGACCCATAAAACGCCAGGACGCCCTGGCTGACCTCCTCCTTTTTAGGTGGAGAGGGGTGGGGGGCAGGCGGGGCTGGGCGGTCCCTGCCACTGCCCATGTCTCTGGTCCTGCAGGAGCATCCTCTGGCCATGAACCACCTGGACTCCAGCAGCAACCCGTCCTCCACCACGTCCTCCACGCCCTCCTCGCCAGCGCCCTTCCCGACGTCGTCCAACCCACCCAGTGCCACCACGCCCCCCAACCCCTCGCCCGGCCAGAGGGACGGCAGGTTCAACTTCCCAGGTACCACAGCTTGGGGCTTTCTCGGGCCTCAGGGGTGGGGTTGCATGTCCCTTCTCTGCACACCCCGGCAGGCTCGAGGTCAAACACTGCCGCCACTGAGAGCACTTGCTGGGAGCCAGGCTCTGTGCCGAGCTCAAGAGCATCACCATATTTAAACTTGCTGTGATTGCACCCATTTTACAGATGGGGACGCAGGTTCAGAGGGAGCAAGTGGCTTGCCCTGAGCTGTACAGCATGTAAGCTGCAGAGGTGGGATCAAAGCCAAGTCTGATGTAAAGCCTGGGTTTTTTTCTTTTTTAAATTTATTTAATTTATTTATTTTTGGCTGCGTTGGGTCTTCATTGCTACGCGCAGGCTTTCTCTAGTTGTGGCGCTACTCTTTGTTGCGGTGCACCGGCTTCTCATTGTGGTGGCTTCTCCTGGTGCGGAGCATGGGCTCCAGGCGCGCCAGTTCAGTAGTTGTTGCTCACGGGCTCTGGAGCGCAGGCTCAGTAGTTGTGGTGCACGGGCGTAGTTGATCTGCGGCATGTGGAATCTTCCCAGACCAGGGATCGAACCCGTGACCCCTGCACTGGCAGGCGGATTCTTAACCACTGATCCACCAGGGAAGTCCCAAGCCTGGGTTCTTGACCTGATCCCAACGCTGCCCTCCCATGCATGGGGTGGCTTCTCCTGGGCGTTGTTCACTCACTCGGGGCTTCTGAGCTCCCAGGAAGCAGGACAGGCAGCACGGGGGGCTGGGGCAGGCCCAGAAGGCTGGGGCGAGGGGATCCGGGGCTCTGTGGCTTACCTGCTCTGTGATCTGGACAAGCTGCTTAAAGGGGCGCTTTTGTTCCCTTTTCCATAAAACAAGAGACCATGTGAGGCTGGAGTTAGGTTATCCCCCTTGTATGGATGAGGCCACGGAGTCCACCAGGGAGTGTGTGCCAGAGCAGAGCTGACCTCTGACCATGGCCCCGGCTGCCCCGGGTCTATAGGGACAGGGACCCCGCCGCTCGGCCAGGCCTGGGGTGTCCCACCTCCCCAAGGAACAGAGCAGAGCCCACTCACCCGTTCAGGATTGAACTCCGGCCCTGGCCTCCCAGGAGGCCCCTTGCAGTTGGTCTTGGCCCTCGGTTTGTTTCAGGTGGCAGCTCAGGGGAGGAGGGTGGCTGGGATATTCTAGTTTGCTCTGGACCCAGCCAGGCCCACTGCCAGCTTCAGCCCATGGAGTGCCAGGCCAGGCCCCACCTGTCACTGGCCCCTGGGGCTCCAGGCTGAGGAGGACAGAGGCACAGCTCTCCCTGTGCCAGGGGAGCCCTGGCTGGGGCTGCTTGCAGCTGGCAGGACGCCAGGCAGCCTCTCTGGGCCCATCTCCCCAGGGTCCCAGGGACTTCTTTGGGGGGATGGTGAGACTTTTAAGAAACTTTCTTCTTTTTTGCCTGCACCTTCACCTTAACACGCATGTGGCTGGACATCTCCCAACATTAGTGTGTCGTCCTGAGCCCACCTCTCCCTCCCCGGAGACCCAGCGATGGCCCCGCGTGATCACCCTCCTCTCCTGTTCTGCTCTGTCATTGTTATGCTCTGAAACCGGGCCTTCTACTGAACGTCCTAGTTTGGGTTTTTCTGAAAGGAAGGGCCTGTTTGAAAAACAACAGCCAGTGAAAAAGTCCTTTGTGTGATGTCTGCCAGAGCTTCTCAGCTTTCCCTGATGTCCCCAGGCTGGCCTCACATTGTCCCCTGCACAGAGCCCTCTCTCTCCAGGATCTGCTCTCTCTCTGGTCATGGGCTGGGCTGGTCCGGCTGTTAAGGTGGGATGGGACCTCCTCCTACCGTCCACCCACTCTGTATCGTGGGGAGCATTTCTGTGTATCTCCGAGGCTAACCCTGGGGCAAGGTTATTGTTTTGGATGGTGACTTCTAGCGACTGAAGCCTCAGCACCTCCAGGTGTGAATGTGGGCCGGGGGATTTTTCCCTTCTGCACACAGCACTGTTCAATGTTTTCAGAATCTCAGTTTTTCTCCCCGTTGTATTTTGCCCTCCTGGGCTCATGCGCAGTTCACAGAGGAGAAGGGGGCCTGGGAGGTGAATGGAATTGGCCAGGGCTCTGCAGCAGGGTGTTCCCTGGGGCTGGGTCTCCAAACCTCAGCCCTCTGGTGCAAGTTCCTTTACTCCTGGGGGCTCCTGCTAATAACCGCTTTCTCCCAGCTCTTTTCCTCCTTCCTGCCTGGAAGCTGGGGCAGGGGAGGTGGGGAAGGGCTGCCCCAGCCCTATAACCAGCCCCTCTCCCCCAAGCCCATGCCTCCGTCCCCTCTCCTGCTGCTGCATTTGCTGTTCTGTGTGTGACTTACCTGCTCTTCTGTTTAAAGCTGCCTACTGTATTCATCATAGACAGCAGTTTATCTTCCCAGGTGAGTCCTCTGCATGGTTCCACTAACTGCCCCTTGACGTGACCCCCTCTGTCCAGCCCTCTTCCTGGGTGCCTTGGAGGTACCTGAGTCTCACGCCCACCTATTTTGAGAGCTGACTGTCTCTTGAGGCTGGGCAAGGGTGCAGAGGGAGTAGCCTTGAGGCTGACCCTTCACAGGAGCAGTGCCTTACTGGGAGGACCCTTGGCATCCATCCAGTCCTTCGTCTTGCACAGACACTTCAGGCAACTTGTCCAGGGTCACACAGCTAGGAGGTGGCAGAAACCCAGTCTGCAGAATAAGGGGAGAGGATCTTTTGCTGATGTCTTAGGAGCATCTGACAAGATACTTTCCTCTATATAATGGCAGGGAAACTACTGCCCTATCTTAAAGAAGGGGACGCCAGTTTGGGAAGGTCTGCAGCCTTCACTTGCTCGGTGGGCCTCACCTTCCAGAGCCTTGTCACACAGCGCCATCTGCTGGCAATTGATGGAAATGCCTCCAGTGCAGAAAGTTTAAAGAAGAAAACTTTCAATAAGACATTCTCGTTGATTCCCTTCCACGGGAATTGTTTTGTACACCTTCTGTGTGCCAGCCTTTGCATTTGACCATATTCCTGCCCCTAAGGAGTTTATACAATTAGTACTTATTTCTCTAGCTGGAGGTGACAAGCCATAGTACACGTAATCTGCAACTTTAATTCTGAACTCAGCCATATGAAGGTTCTGTGTGTTTTAGGTAAAGACTGTAGCTAATTTTTTTTTTTTCCTGGATTAAACAGGTCTGTCTTGAAGTCCTGGTATTTTGGTTATTCCAGGCTTTTCTGTTCCCCAGCCCAGCTCCATTAGGGGAGTGACTGGGAGCATCTGTTAGTTCTTACGGGCCCACCCCCGTGGTTTTGCAGGCTGTGCAGGCTGGCTGGGCTCAGGGCCAGGCTCCCTGAGCTGCTCTGTGGCTTCACACCCATTTTTTCCGTGATCCCCCTCCAAAAGCCTCCCTGGTTACTGCTCTAGGGTGACGTACAGGGGAACACCCTTGAAAGCATGGGGAAAACATGTGACTCTTCTTCCAGAAGGGTCCATCTTGCTCTGAAGATATGTCAGGGAGAAGAGAAGGGAAATATAGTTCTATTAAAACAAATGTGGACATATTTGGAGCAGAATGCAAAATGCACTCTTAATGTTTAAGGAAAAGTATGAAACTTCAGAGACATTTTGCCTCCCCCCCAACTTGGGGTGTGGTTTCTCCCCAGACCCCCACCTCCCCATGTCCCCGCATCCTCGTGCATGTGTTTATCTTCTGTGGAAACATGTGAGCAGCGTTAGGTGGGTGGAAACACCAGGCCGCCCTTGACAGTCTGCAGACACTGTGTAGTGGTGTCTGGAAGAGCCTTAGAAGAGGCTTCCGGGTCTAGGATTCCCCAGAAATTGTACACAGGATGTTGGGTACATGTGTGCATTTCCCTAATAAGAAGGCCCACGACCTCTATCAGACTCTCCAAGTATGATAGAGATGTTGAGAAAGCTACAGGGGTAGCCTTGGAGAAAGCCCAGAGGGAGGTTTGCTGGCTGATGGGGACGCTCTTTGTCCTAGAGGACAGGGAGAGGCCCTGATTAGTTCAAGCCACTGCCACCTCCAGTCTCTTCTTTTGCTAAAAAGGGGAGCAAGGGGTCCACCCAGCCCTGGGGCTGCCAGCCTCCCCGAGTGCGATTAGAAGGGACCAGAGAGAACAGAAAGAAGCCAGCAGCAGAAGCAGCCGTAGGGCATTTGGCCTGTAACATGTTGGCTCCACACTGGGGTGACCATCTGTCCTGTGTTCCCTGGATGTGGGGCTTTCAGTGCTGAAACTGGGAAGGCCCCAGGCTCAGGGGTCAGTGCCAGCTGCCCAATCCTGGGGCACCCCGCGTGTGGACCGTGCATTGCTCTCTGCCCAGAGGCTGCCCCACCAGCCACCCAAACCTTGAAGCTGAGGGGATGGTGCCCCTGGTCCCCACCAGCAGTCCCCGGCGGCTGTGCCAGGCACCACGTGACACTAATGAGCCACCTGCGAGTCCGGCCTTTGGCCTCTGCTGGCCCGAGAGTCTCCCCACTCTCAAGGGGTGTTGAAACCAGCCCCTGCCTCGGAGCCGAGGAGGAGAGTCTGGCCCACACATCCGGTAAAGAGCAGCCCTGTTGCTTTTACCACTTCCTTGTCTGGGGCGGTTTGGCCACAGGGCGATGGTGGTGACTAGAGTCCCTTCCCAGGACAGAGCTGTGTGGGCAAAACCGAGGGCCCTGGAGGCTGCGTCCGTGTTCTGTTTTAGGAAAGCCCAGGGGAAGTGGCCCCGGAGCACGTGTGCAGCCCAGCGAGGGGCTGCTGGCGGAGCACGCTCGGCCCTGCGGGTGCTGGCTTTGCAAACACTGTGTCTTCCAGGGGAGTGGAAGGGGGTCTCATGCCTCATGTTTGTTTTCTGTTTCCTCCAGACATTTCGGCATTTCCTCAGGCAGTCCCATTCGCCGAGGCGGACAGTTCCCGGTAGGCAGCCCTGCGCTTTCTCCTCCTTGGGGACTTGTTAAAGCTGGACGCACATCCCTGACCGCCTCCCACCTCCACCTTTAAATCTCTGACCCTCCCATTCCAGACCTTGTCATGTACCTGGGCAGCCAGATGGGACACTGCTTGGGCTAATTCACCCTGTGATCCAGTGAACTCAGCCATAGGGTTTTGTTTGTTTGTTTGTTTTGCGGTACGCGGGCCTCTCACTGTTGTGGCCTCTCCTGTTGCGGAGCACAGGCTCTGGACGCGCAGGCTCAGCGACCATGGCTCACGGGCCCAGCCGCTCCACGGCACGTGGGATCCTCCCGGACTGGGGCACGAACCCGTGTCCCCTGCATCGGCAGGCGGACTCCCAACCACTGCGCCACCAGGGAAGCCCAGCCATAGGGTTTTAGTTGCCTCCTGGGGGTGCAGTCAGCGTTGGGTGGGGCAGTCTGTGAGGCAGGAGCAGACTTGTGACCCAGGAAGGCCGGGCTAAGGGCACTCAGCGTTAGAGAAACCTAATTATGTGGCTCCTGTTAATGGAGCCCTTTCTGTGTCAGGCCATGCTGAGTACTTGTCTCACATTTTTTTGTGTAGTTCTCAGCCAGGTGTAAAGTAGGTGTCATCCTCAACATACAGATGAGGAAGCCAGCTCAGAGAGGTTAAGAAATTGCATCCAGTCACACAGCTTAGGGAGCAACAGAACCAGTTCTCAAGTAGAATTCCAAGTCCTGTGCGTGTGCTCAGAACCCCATACTGGTTGTCAGGTTCGAAAGGGCCTTGATGGTCACTGCCCACCCGTCGGCCCCTACCACCCTCAGGTTAAGTCTGGAGAACGCCAAGGCCAGAGAAGGGAAACGGGGTCTGGTCCTCGGCCTCCTGTGTGTTTCCACAGCATCCTGACTGCCTTTCCCACGGCCAAGTGGGTCAAAGTAGGGATCCAGGTCTGGTGCCCCTTTCTCAGACCTCACATGGGGAGTCCCCTGCCCAGCTGGGAGCAGAATGGCCCGGCCTCGGGGTCTCTTTGACAAACGCTGTTTTACTCTTAGGCTTGAGAACCAGCCAAAAGCAGATGTGTCCGAGGATCACGAAGTGGAGGTGAGTGAAGGCGACACGCAAGCCGTCGACGGAGCATCTCTCTCCTCTCTCCCCGGCTCAGCACGTGGTGGGGTCTGGGGAGCATGTGGGCACCGGGCCCTGTTGAGGGCCATCTCAACAGGGTGCCCACCCGCCGCAGCAGACTCGAGCAGTGCACATGGCAGGGAGAGCAATGAGGGATGCCACGAAGCAAGCTTCCTTCTGCTTTTCTGTTTTTTGAGGCTAAAGTAAACTCCTCATTCCCATGGTTTTCACCCCCAGCGAGAAGGCCTGGGCCCCAGCCCGGGAGACTCTCCTTTGGTCTGTCTGGGGTGGGGCCGGGTGTGTGGACTTATCAAAGATCCCCAGGTGATTCTGACTGTAGCTGGGGCCAAGAATTGCTACCTTGACCCTTAAACCAGTGTCAACCGAGCAGTGCAGTGGCTTAAAGATCCTGAACAGACAGCAGACTGATTTATTCCTATACAGAGGAGAGCCAGAAACCGTGTGTTTAAACAAAAGCATAGCCAGAAAGGGTGAATGCGGTCCAGTTCTTCATGCCAGGGGATGTTAATGCTCTTCCCATTAGCGGCAAAAAGTGCCAAGCGCCGTAGTCTGTGGATTAGGACATTGAGGCTGTGTGGTGCGAAGTGACCTGCCTACTGTCCGCAGCAAGCCCTGCAGAGCTGCGACTAGAGCCCAGGCTTCCTGACCCCAGGCCCCTCCGCTCCCCGCCTGCCCCCAGGTCTCCTGCCCCCGCTATCCCCTCCTCCTCTCCTTCCAGGCTGAGGAGCCCGAGGCTGGCAAGTCGGAGGCCGAAGACGACGAGGACGAGGTGGATGACCTGCCGAGCTCCCGCCGGCCCTGGCGAGGCCCCATCTCTCGCAAGGCCAGCCAGACCAGCGTGTACCTGCAGGAGTGGGACATCCCCTTCGAGCAGGTGGAGCTGGGCGAGCCCATCGGGCAGGGCCGCTGGGGCCGGGTGCACCGCGGCCGCTGGCACGGCGAGGTGGCCATCCGCCTGCTGGAGATGGACGGCCACAACCAGGACCACCTGAAGCTGTTCAAAAAGGAGGTGATGAACTACCGGCAGACGCGGCACGAGAACGTGGTGCTCTTCATGGGGGCCTGCATGAACCCGCCGCATCTGGCCATCATCACCAGGTAACCCGGGCCCCCTCTCCCTGGGGTGGCCGCCTCCTCTTCCCCTTTCCCTGGGGGCCCTGTTATTTGTGTGGACACCCCGGAGAGCATGGAAGTTTTCACTTAGAGAGGTACAGAGAAGAAAACCAAAAATGAGGTGTAATTTCTCCATCATATAACCGCATTGACATTAAATAAATAAATCAGTAAAACAATACCTAAGGATAGAGAAAATTCAAATGTTCCAGAAAAGTATAAAGTGAAAACCAGTCTCTTCCCACCCCACCCAGGTGCTTCTCCCCAAAGGTGGATACTGTAAACAGTTCCTTGTCACGCCTTCCATTAAAATAAAAAAATTTGTATACACTCATGTTTTTAAACTATTTATCTATTTGAGTTGTAACTATTTATGTGTTTGTAAAAATACACACCAAAGAGCCTACTGGTCACCTTGCCTTCTTCTCTGGAGTGCAGGTCTGAGGTCTACTCTAAGCTTAATACCTGCATAGTGTTCCCGTCACGTCACGTAGCAGAACCTCCAGAGGTGTGCTGGTAAATGTTTAACAACCAGCTCTTGGGTGGTGGTGAGGGAAGCTCTAGTATTGATACGTGGCATCTGTCAATTCCTGTGGTGTAAACACTCTCACCGCAGTTGATTTCAAGTTACCAATATGGTGTCACTGAAAGTGGAGTGGAATTGGGTCAACTCCCACAGCTGGGCTCTGGGTTCTCTCTGGAACCCGATCGCTGGTTCTCCCCTAATTTATTTAACCAGCCCTCTTTTGCTGGACACTTTGTCATCATGAACATCTCTGTTTCCATATCTTGGTGAACTTCTGGCAGTATGTGTGCGGGGCTGGGTCAGAGTGCACGTATGTCACATTTTGATGTACGTTGTCCATTTCTACTCCACAAAGTGTCCACCTGTTTCCCCTCCCACCATCAGTGGATGAGTGAGCATGCCCCCCCTGAGCACCAGAGGGGTGTGAAACTGAAACTTTTTTGCCCATGGCATTGAAAAAGTTGTTGTTGGGTCTTTACTTCTAAAGTCAGGAAAAGCAATGTGAGGTTAGTGATGAATCTTTGGAATATACGTGGTGTCAAGAAAAAAACTAAAAACCACTTTAATCCCATCAGCCAAAAGAATACTCATTAATAATCTGATGACATTCTCTATAGTTGGACCCTGTGCTTTGAAAAAACACCTTCTCCTCAAACAAACTGTATGCGTTTACTAAGTAAAAAATGATTTCCATCTTGCTTGCGTATCAGAGATATAAGTAACTCCCCACTAGAACTCCCGAGTAGTGTGAGATCATCAGGTCACCACATGGACCTGGTGGGGTGGGGACAAAATTCCAGCCCAAGCATGACACCATGATGCTTCAGGGAGCCTTGCTGTGGTTACACCAGCTCAGCATCCCCCAGATCCCAGCCTCAGTGGTGACATCATTCATCCTCCCATCTCTCTCTCATCCACCCAGTCCCACGAGAGATCTGAGTCTCCTTCAAGGGAATACATATAGCAAAAGAATAAAAGAACGTTAACAAAAACTTTAACGTGTTTTAGAATCTGCTGAGGGGACTGGAACACAGAAAAGCAACCAGCAGCCGATATTCCAGACCTTGAGGGTCCAAGAATCTTATCTCCTTGGAGATGATTCCTAAAAACTAGCCCCTTCCTCAGATGGCTTAAGTCAGCTTCTCCCTGGAGCAGGGGAATGAAGCTACGCATTCTGTCTGGGTCCTTCCTCACTCCGGGTTTTAGGAGTCGGTACAGGTGGGGACCACAGCATACAAGCCCCTTATCTAATGATCACTCTGACATGCCTGACAGCCACCCCTCCCCTCCTGCACACTCCGCATTGTAATAAAATCCCTGTGATCAGAAAATAACACGATCATGAAAATCATTATGGTGAGCCCGGAGCCCTGATGCTGCCTGGTTATAGCCTGAAAAGGCCAAAGATTCTTCCCTGGCTGCTGAGTTTGCCTGGGCGTGTTCCTGCCTCGAACTTCCACAAAGGTGGGCTGCTCTGAATTGCCAGGAGGCTTGGTGAACTGAGTTTCCTGTTCTATGGGGGGCAGGCCCTAGGCCTCGGGGAACCGGTGTCCTTGCCCACTCAGGCCAGGCCCCAGCAGGAATGGGCATCAGGCTGGTCAAGAATGAGGATTCGGGCACCCAGGGTCTAGGGGACAGAGAGAGCCCTCCCGAGGCCGGCGGGCACAGCTCTGCCCCTGCTTCTCCCTGGCTCCAGAGGGGCTTGGGTTGGGCTGCACAGGCCCCAGATCTCTGCCTGACCCACCACTCCTCACAGCTTCTGCAAGGGACGGACGTTGCACTCGTTTGTGAGGGACCCCAAGACATCTGTGGACATCAACAAGACCAGGCAGATCGCCCAGGAGATCATTAAGGTGAAGAGGCATCCAGCTGGTTCCGGAGTTCCTGGCTGTCCCCCAGTCTGTCTGACCGTGTCAGGGTCGTGGTGGTGGCTGCTCTGTCTTTCCCTTTAGGTGGGGCGCCTCAAGGGTGGGACCCCCATCTCCTTCCCTCCATCCCTGTCTTGTCTGCTGGGAGCTGGACACCCTGGAGAAACTCGGTGGGTTTTAAAGACAGATGGCTTGAGTTTGAATCTTGGTCACACCAGCTGTGTGACTTTGGGCAGGTCGATGAGCCTCTCTGAGCCTTGGCTTCCAACCCTGGTAAATGGAGATGCCAGTGTCGCCTCCCTCATTGGATTGGTGCAAAGGTAAACTGGGATAATCCATGGAGAGAGCGTTGGGTCCAGGGCCAGCGCTTGGTGAGAGTCTGTTAGGATTGATTAAGGTTGGGGACAGGGGTTCTGCCTTAAAGTTTCCAAATCCAAGTTTCATGAGGACAGGGCTTCAGGCTCAACTCAGGCAGCCTTTTTTTTTTTTTAATTAATTAATTTTTGGCTGCGTTGGGGCTTCATTGCTGCGCACGGGCTTTCTCAATTTGCGGCGAGCGGGGGCTACTCTTCGTTGCAGTGCACGGGCTTCTCATTGCGGTGGCTTCTCTTGTTGCGGAGCACGGGCTCTAGGAGTGCGGGCTTCAGTAGTTGGGGCACCCAGGCTCAGTAGTTGTGGCTCACGGGCTCTAGAGCGCAGGCTCAGTAGTTGTGGCGCACGGGCTTAGTTGCTCCGCGGCACGTGGGATCTTCCCGGACCAGTGCTCGAACCCGTGTCCCCTGCATTGGCAGGTGGACTCTCAACCACTGCGCCACCAGGGAAGCCCCTCCTTTCATCTTTTTAAAGTAATTAAACAAAAATGAAAGAAAAGCTTACTTGTTGCCTTATTTAGCAACAGATAGGCCCAGAGAAAAACTAGATTAGTGCTGGATAGGGCTTCCTCTTTCCTGGTTCTTGTTTTTGCGGAAAAGCTTTCTCTTACCAGCTCCCACCAAGTTTTTGTCCCTTTCCTGTTGTTAGTCTTGCCTTCTTTTCTTTTTTCTCCCTCCCTCCTTGCATCCATTGTGTGTGTGTGTGTCGTTGGAAAGGAAAAGATAAAAATCTCAGTGACATTTATGAACACCAAGATTTCCACATGACATTTCCACGTGGCTACACTAATGCATTAAACTTTTGCAGCCCCCAAAACCCAAATATCACACTTATGCCTTCCTGTGTAGTCTGTCTCATTGCAGAGAAGTTGGAGGGGGCTGTGGAGCGTCACACCTACTCTGTGATGGCCCCAAACCCGCTGGGCCCTGCTCCACCCTCTGCCCGACTCTGCCCTCCTCCCCCAAACTGTTCTCTCTCCTTATCCTCAGGACACTGCGGGAGTCTGGTTGCTGAGTTAGGTTCAGTGAGCCACCTGGAAGATTCCAGGGCAGAAGAGAAAAGTTGTTCAAAGGTTTTGGAGCTGCAGAGCCAGAAGCTGCCTCTCTGCTGGCTTATTTATTTTCCCCATCCCCCTTCTTCTGAGAACTTCTAAGCCACTTCCTTTTGTACTCATCTCTGATATTTTGAGGCTCAAAATGTAATAACGGTGGCTTGACCTTTGGTTAGAGGGCTTGGGGGCCACTCTAGAGGCATTGTGAAATTATGGGAAGGCAGGAGGGTTTGTGTTCCAGACCTGGGCACTTTCTATCTTGTCTCTGGCCATTTGAGGCTGGGACACCTATTTTATAAACAAGGCTCAGAGAGGTACAGGCACTTACCCTCAGTCACACAGCTGGTCCCTGTTCAACCCAAGATGGGGTCTTGGCTCTCTTTGGTCGCTGGGGAAGGCTTGTGCCTTGGTTTGCTTTGGGAAATGGGCAGACGTTTTAAGAAAGATCGTTTTACATTCAGGATGGCGTTTTGGGAAAAAGCAAGTCACCCTTTCCTGGAACCCCCTGCTTCCGTTGCAGGATGACAGCTCTCAGCAGGCCTGAGGGACGTGGCCACGGTGGACCCCGAGCCCTCCCATCTCTTGCAGAAGAGCATCTGCCTCGTGTACATTCTTCTCTGACGCGCTCCAGCCCCACTCGGTCTGAGCTCTGGGCTCGGCTGAGTTCTGTCTGCTTCTGCCTCACAGCTCATTCTTCTATTTCCTAAATGTGGCTTGTGTTTACCTCTCCCCTCCTCACCCCAAGATACCTTTAAAGTCAGGCGGAGTTCTCACATATGAAGCACCCTTGATGTGGGAGATTGGGAGATAGGTGTACATGTGCCTCTTTCTGACCCGGCAGGGATGCCCATTTCAGTCATGCATCTTGTACAGTGCCCCCCTTCTCCCGTTCCCAAGAGCATCAGAGCAGCAGGGTACCTGGGAGTCCTGGGTTTGGCCTTGGATGAGATCATGCCCGCATCAGGTCACCCACATCCCACGCACCTGGCAGTGTTCAGTCCAAACAGAGCGTTGGTTAGAAATCACCCAGCCCTGACCTGTCACTTGGCAGGTTGAGGAAACTGAGGCTGAGAAGTCGAGTCCAAGGCCCCACAGTGAATTAGGATCTGGGCTGTATTTCAGTCTTAGTCCAGGACTTCTACCACAGCACAGGCAGTGGGACCACCTGAGCTCAGGGGCTCCCTCTATGGGAATTCCTCTCCGTTCCCCAACCCTAGCCCTTGCCCAGCCTGAGGGGAGAGGCCAGCAAAGCCTGAGAGAGACCCCAGATCACTCGGGTCTTTTATAACTTGACACAGAGAGTAGCATCACAGTGAACCTTTATATGCTTCCTGACCCCCAGCCCCTCACCCCTCACCCCCTCCACACCTCATCTGAGTATAAGGTGGATGTCAGGCAGCGCGCTGACACAGCAGGAGCGCAGACTGGCCTGGCACCAGATCTCAGCAATGCTGCTTAACTGCAGCGTGGTCTGGGGCAGGTGACTTCCCATCTCTGAGGCTGGCTTTCCTCCTCTGTAAAAAGGAGACAGTTATACTGCACAGGGTGGTGAAGATTAAATGAGGGGGTGGGGTAGGGCGTCCCGTCCCGCTCAGGGCCCGGCCCAGAGTAGGAGCTAAGTCATTCGTCATTCATCTTCCCTCCGCTCCTGACGTGAGGCTCGCTGTCTTCCAGGGAATGGGATATCTCCATGCCAAGGGCATTGTGCACAAAGATCTCAAATCCAAGAACGTCTTCTACGACAATGGCAAAGTGGTCATCACAGACTTCGGGCTGTTCGGGATCTCAGGCGTGGTCCGAGAGGGACGGTCAGTTGGCCTTGGGCATCCGGACAGACTAGGGAGGAACTGGGCAGTGCTGGTGGGCCTGAGGTCCAGCCGAGGTCTGGGCACTCGCCGTCTGTTACTGAGGGGCAGCCCTCCCTGTAGGAAAGGCCAGGTCTGCTCTGGTCCCGCTCTTGTGTTTCTGGTCCAGAATCAGGTTTGGGTGACATTTAGGTCACTCATAATGCTTAATTCTCATGCTGGCCCCCATGGTGGTTGGGTCCCCTCACTCACGTTTTCCCTGTGTGCTCACTGACCTGGGCAGGGGACCAGGGTTCACGTTCCCATTATGAGGAAGAGCGTCAGGTTCTAGTTCCACAAATCTTGAAGAGGGGGTGGGGACGGGGAGAAAGGCTCCTTCCCAAGCATCTGGACCCCAGGAGGGAGAGCGGCAGCCGGGCTGGAGAGCCAGCCCCAGGCCAGGCTGTAAGGCCCACAGGCAGATCTGATCTCCTGCTTGGAGATGCTCTTCACGCTCCCAGGGTAGAGAATCAGCACCCTCAAGTGCAACTCCCTGCCGATGCCTATTCTTGGCCTGCTTTCTAGAAAAGTCTGGTTATCACCCCTCTGTAACCTTCCCCCAAAGCGCAGGTGCCTTGCCAAGTGCATGATGGGTGTGCTGCTTTTCTGGGCCATGGTGGGTGGTGTGCCAGCCCTGGGGCAGATGTTTGCCCTGCGGGCCTCTTTGCTGCTGACTGAAGGCCATGTCCTTGCCCTGGCTTCTTGGCCTCCAGGCGTGAGAACCAGCTGAAGCTGTCACATGACTGGCTGTGCTACCTGGCCCCCGAGATTGTGAGGGAGATGACCCCCGGCAAGGACGAGGACCAGCTCCCTTTCTCCAAAGCGGCTGACGTCTATGCATTTGGGTGAGGAGGCCCCTGGCACCCCTCCGCCTGGGGCTCTGAGGCCAAGTGTGGCTCAAAGAGAGGCTCCTACTGGCCATGGGGGGCAGGGGGAGGTGTGCTTTGAGTCTGGATCAGCCACTTGTTTGGACCAGTGACCACGTCCTTGACCTTCTGTTTCCCCACCTGTAAAATGGGAAGAATAAGGTACCTCCCTGGTAGAGCTGTTAAATGAGTACTAAATTAGCTAATTGTATAGGGTGCTTAACTCTGGGTGTCGTTCCCACCTGTTGCCCCATGAGGACACTCACCAGAGCTAATCAAGGACTGTCCCTCTGGGAGAGCAGGGAGTCCTGCCAGCTGTGCCCCACAAAGACCTGGGGTGCTGACCGGTAGAAACATAGAAATAGAGAAACATAATATGAGCCAGATGTGTAAAGTTTTCTCTTAGCCACATTAAAAAAGAAAAAGAGGGACTTCCCTGGCAGTCCAGTGGTTAGGACTCCGCGCTTCCACTGCAGGGGGCACGGTTAGATCCCTGGTCGGGGAACTAAGATCCTGCATGCAGTGTGGCCCAGCCAAAAAAAAAAAAAGAAACCGGTGAAATCCGTTTCAATAGATATTTAACTCAATATAGCCAAAATATTATCATTTCAACGTGTAATCAAAATAAGAAATTAAAATTTTACCCCACAAAGCTTTCAAAAGCTGGTGTGTGTTTTACACCTCTTTCCCCTCCCCACATTTCAGTTACTCAGTAGCCCCACGTGGCCCCCAGGTTGGACAGGGTGGGTCTAACGGAGAAGATCCCATCCAGATAAGTCGAGAAGGGCAAGGGGACTTGGAGGGTCTGAGTGACGGCCTCATCCCGTAACCTGTCGGGGGATCCTTCCCTCGCGGGTGGTCTCTTCCTGGCCTGACCTTTAACTATCACTTCCTGAGCACCTGCGTGTGCCAGGCCCAGGGCTGGGCATTCTTGTCACTCCTCAGACAACCTTGGCCATGAGCAGCCACCCCACGGAGGTTGAACGGTTGTACCGGGATCTCCGTCCAAAGCCCGTGCTGTCTGAGATTTCCTGCCACAGTGGGAGCGCAGGGCCCCGGGAGGGAGTCAAGGCGTTCCCGGAAGCCTGGCGGGTGAGGAAGGCAGGAGGGGGATGCTGGGTCCTCCAGCCGGGCTCCTGGCATCAGGGCAGCAGGCACCTCCGGGGTGTGAGCTGAGCTGAGCTGAGCCGTGCCGCCAGGGAGCTCAGGCCACGTGGGTGGGTGGTCTCCACAGGACTGTTTGGTATGAGCTGCAAGCCAGAGACTGGCCCTTGAAGAACCAAGCTGCGGAGGCCCTGATCTGGCAGATTGGAAGCGGAGAGGGAATGAAGCGAGTCCTGGCCTCCGTCAGCCTGGGGAAGGAAGTCACCGTAAGTAGCCCTCCAAGCCCCTGCACTGGGAGAGGAAGGTGGGGTAGGGGGCGGGCGGCTGGCTGCCCATCCTTCACTCACCTGAGACGTGGGACCCAGAGGCGGGTGGGTGGCAGGCAGGCCTCTTTGCTGCCGGCTAGGAGGTCTGTGTCCTTCACCACCCAGCTCTCATGTCCTCCGATGCCGGCTCGCTTTGCAGGAGATCCTGTCCGCCTGCTGGGCCTTCGACCTGCAGGAGAGGCCCAGCTTCCCGCTGCTGATGGACATGCTGGAGAAGCTGCCCAAGCTGAACCGGAGGCTCTCGCACCCCGGGCATTTCTGGAAGTCTGCCGAGTAAGTACCTCTCGGAGCCAGACCTGCAGCCAGGCATCTTGGAGGGCACTGTCTGCTCTGTCTGCCCGAGACTTTGATCTAGGGAACCCCCAGAGCTGGTTAGCCAGAGGTGACTAGTCCCCTCGCCCAAGGGATGTCGGGATTCCGCTCATCACGTTTATTTAGGAGACTCTTTCATAGGCCAGTGTCTCCCGTTCTCCTCTGTGGGAACCTCCACATCACTGTCATCCTCCCAGCGCTGACGCTGGGCCCAGGCTGGGCCCTGACACGAAGGTTCTGCCTGCTCTACAGCCCAGCGGTAGCCTGGGTTCGTAACAGCTGATCCATTTTGCTGTACAGTAGAAACTAACACAACATTGTAAAGCAACTATACTCCAATAAAAATTAATTTAAAAAAAAGAAATAAAATTTCTGGGTTAAAAGGTTAACCAAAAAAAGACGGTTCCGCCTGGGAGGAGGACAGACAGAGTTTCACCGAAACCAGCCGAGCAGCTGTTGCTTAAAATGGTACAGAGCTTTCTAGCCCCCAGATTAGCCACCTGTCACAGGGACCGCACCGCCCGGGTTTATGTGCTGCTGTATCACACGGGAGCCCATCTCCTTTCTGTGTAATCACATAATCCTTTGCAGCCCTCCGTGCTGGGGCGGTCTCCACTCCTGTCTTCTGAGTTCTGCCTCATTCCCTTTTTTCTTTGTCCCTCTGGCTCTCTCTTCCAGAACATTCAAAAACAGACCTCTTCCCTGCCTCTGCGGGAATCTGGGCAAGTCCTTCCTTGTTCTCAGCCTCAGCTTCCACAGCTTTACAGAGCGGGAGGGTAGGCAAACTTGTCAAGGGCCACGTGGGAAATAGTTGAGCTTGGCAGGCTGAGAGGGAACCTTGAGTGACGGCTCCTTGTCACTGGGATTTGCAGGGTGCCCAGCGGCGTGCAAAGCGACGACACCATCACGTACAGTCTCTGTCACAACGACCTAGCTCTGCTGTTTGGTTCAGGAGCAGCCACAGACCCACAAACTTGCGGGCTGGCTGGTTCTAGTAAAGCATTACTTATGGATGCTGAAACTTGAATTTCATGTAATTTTCACAGGTCATGAAATAGTCTTCTTTTGATTCCGCCCCCCCGATCATTTAGAAAGGTAAAAAACATTCTTAGTTTGTGGATTGTACAGAAACAAGAGGCAGGTCACACATGGCTGGCCTCCTGGACAAGATGCATAGCTTTGAACTTTAAGGGGTAAGGCGCTTTCTAGAAGTGTCATCTCCCACAGGCCCAGGACATAGAACAGATAAAGTGGGGCTTCTCTTGGTGGGAGTCGGGCAGTGGCAGGGGGGCGAGAGCCTGTCTAACCCCTACACCCAGCATAGCCCCCGGAGAAGCTACCCCCGGATCTCACACCTGCCCAAGTGTGTGCTGGCAGTGGCAGTCCTCTTGTTCTAGAAAGAGCCAGATAGTAAGTATTTTAGGCTTTTGCAGGTCATATGGTCTCTGTCACACGTTCTTTGTTTTGGTTTTGTTTTGTGTTTTTTTTGACAGCTCTAAAATGGTCACAACTTTTTTGTAGCCAGATTTGACTTACACCTAGTTTGCCAGCTCGTTTTGAAAGTAAACCAAACCAGGCTTCGAGCTGCAGGTGAGGAGAGGCCCAGGCTGGGTCAGCCCAGCAGAGGGTGCAAGGAGGAGAACTTGAAGAAATACAGCAAAGTTGGCAACTTAGGCCAGTTGGAGGGACAGTCTGAGGAATGAGGATTTGGGGTGAGGGAATGCTGTACCTTATGATGTGAGATTAGATTCAGTATTTTGCACTGAAGATGGGTCAGAGTCTAATACAAATAGGGGGTAACAGGTGTTGCCATCAGAGGTGTGGGTTTTACCCAACCGTTGCTGACAGCTGTACCACACCTGAGGCGACAGCCCAGGGCCGGGCCTCCACCAGCACGGAGTTGATAGGTTAATTAGGATAAAGACAAGCAGACGTACACTGTAAGCCCTCGGAGCAGGACGCTGCCTTATCACCCCTGTATTCTCAGCTCTAAGCACACTCCCAGGATGTAGTAATTGCTCAATGAATATTTGATGGGTGATGGGGATCACTGCCCACCGGGGAGCTTGAGGAAGGGTCTCCAGAAGAGAGGGGTCATGGGAGCTGAGTTTTGGGTGGGAGCCTGGGCGTCTCCTGGACTCTCAAGAAGTTCAAGGATCTGGTTTGTCAGACCTTGGGCAACTCGTTTAGCACACCAGGCCCTGGTTTTCTCCTCTACAAAAGAGAAGGCTGCGCTGGGGACGGGGCATGGGGTAGGGGCTGAGGAGTGGTGCGGGTCTTCAGGAGAAGATGATTCCGGATTCCCGAAAGGCCACAGAGCCCCACCTTCCCGTTCCACATGTGGGACACTGAGTCAGAAAGGGGGGTTGTTTCCTGTCCAAAGTGGTCCATTGTAGCCCCTTCTAGGAAGGAATGTCAGCATACCTCAGTGAGTCTGTATCAAAGCTTCCTATTCATGATTTTTACTTCCACACACTCAAGCCTCTAATTCTCATTTTCTCTTTTCTTTTCCATTGGTCTTGTTGCTTTTTTTTATTTTTTATTTTTTTGGGGGGGGGCGGTGGCGGATCCGCTGGCCTGGCCTGTCATCTCCCCCTCTCCCGCCACCCTGATTCCTGTGGCCCTTCCTCCACCCGTCCACACTGGGTGTCCATCTCCATCACCTGCCGGACCGCACTCCTCCCACGCCTGGCAAAATGGTTGCGGGTGCTCCCAGGCGCTGGCGGAGCCGCTACTACGGGAAAGGACGTTACGGTCACCCTGACTTTAAGAACAACTGTCCAGTCCTGGAGGAATAGTGTGTCTTCTGCTGTTTCCCTGATTCTCTGCCTGTTTGCGGTTAACCCTGTGCACATCCTGCCTCCTGCTCTGTTGCTGCATCCAGCTTCCCCTTCTTGGCATGTTGTATTCCCATAAACACAAGTGACACTCTGGCAGCTCACGTGGCCACCGGCAAGGGCCCTGCAAGCTCGTGTTTCTCTTGCTGGGCTGAGAGCAGACCCGTGGCATGTGGCAGGGCCTCTGTCCACACACTGGCAGACGATGGCTTATCCGTGGTGGGGAGAGAACTCAGAGCACTGGTCTGAGTCCCCAGGATCCCCTCTGGCCAGACTTTGAAGAAGAGAATGCAGGGAGCAGAAATAGTAAATTCCCGAGATGTCAATTTTGATGGTCAGGGGCTGAGGGACAATGGGCCTGCTGGTCGACCTCTGTACAGAATTCTGTGGCCATGTCCCAGGGGCGAGCTTGGGGGAGGCCCTTTGTGCCAGGCTCCCTTCCAAGCTTGCTCTGCTGCCAAAGCCTGGAATGGAGTGGGGCTGTTCCTTTCTCTGTCTGCAGGGAAAGAGGGGTCCCTGCCCCACGCCCTGGCCAGGCCTCGGCCGCTCCCCTGCCCCCTCCCCGAGGGCTTGGGTTCTGACGCCGCTCTCCCCTCTTCTCTTTCCTTCTGTAGGTTGTAGGCCTGGCTGCCTTGCATGTACCGGGGCTTTCTTCCTCCTAATCCACGCTCGGCACCGTGACTTCTACTCGAGCTCAAACAGCGATGCGGGCACTAACCCAGGGGATGCGATCGCCGCCACTCCGGCCTTCTCTGCTGAGACTTCTTCTTTTGCTTTGTTTGTTAAAACTGGCCCTCGCCCCGCTCCGCGGCCTGCGTGTGCCTGAGTAACTGCTCTCCATGGAGGGTCCCCCTAACAGCACCCCCAGAACCGCCTTCCTGGACACAACTTCATCTCTCTCTAGCGCTTCTTCTGTGGGGCGGCCCTGTCTGCCTACTAACGGCTCAGCGAGAGAGATCCCCCCTCTCCCTGGTCCCCCAGCACACCGGCCCCCCATGTGGTGTGTCCGCAGGACAGGGGTCGGGGTTTTGCTTGGCTTTTAACCCGCGGGGATCTTGTCCAACACGGAGTGGAATGATTTCAGAGCTGCCGGGTGGTCCCCTCTGGAGGGCTAGGGTTGTGATACCACAGGTTCTGTGGCGTGAAAGACACCAGCTCGGAAGGGCTGTGTCCTCGGCCACACACCGGGGAAAGCTGTCCTGAAGCAAGGGGGTGGGACCTGTCTCCAAACAGTTTCACTAGTGAAAACATTTCTGCCCTCTCCCCCCCTGCAGCACCACTCCCCTTCCATCTGCCCAGTGCAGGCGGAAAGTACCGGACCCCGGGCCAGCATTCGGCAAGAGTGTGGCTGACAGATCACCTACAGGTCCTCCACTGCTTACCAAATGCAGATTCCTGGGCCTCCCCAAGACCTGAATCCAGGTGTCTGGAGGCAGATGCTGAGAACCCGCATCTCAGCCTGCTTCTCAGATGGCCGTGACGCACCCCAGCATTTGGGGACTGTTTCTAGAAAGGAGCATGCAATGCCACTCAGTACTGGCAGCTGGGTTTCTCTTCCCTCCCAGTTCCACTCGGAGCAAGAGCTTTCACCGCCGCCAGTGAGAATGAGCCCACAGCGGTTACTGGGTATGCGGGGTGCTGGGGGTTCCAAGGCGAACAGGCCCCTGCCCTCCAGGAGGGAGTGCAGCTGAGGCTTAGCCCCCAGCCAGGTGGAACCAGGAGCAGCTCTGCCAAGGCCGTCGGCCTGTATCATCATTCCCACTTCTTGGTGGGGCTGGGTCCTCTGCTGAGCTTCTGGAACTGGCCCACTCATTAGCTAATGCTGCCCAAATTCTGATCAAGACCAGTGGGGCTATAACTCTTGTTTTTGTTCCTCTTTGCAGTATTAACAGCAGCAAAGTTGTACCCCGGTTTGAAAGGTTTGGCTTGGGCGTCCTGGAGTCCAGTAATCCAAAGATGTAGCCAGCTCTGCCGTTTTTCTGACATGGTCTTTCTTTCTTAAATGGGTCTCTAAAACATCCAAACAACCATCACAACGAAAAAACAACACTCTTCAAAACGCCAGCCATCCGCCTAAGTGCTGCGACAGGAGCACGAGTCCTCGGTTTAGACTGTTCATCCATAAAGACACTTGGGACCCGGAGACGGAGCCGCGCCTGCTGTTTCTTAAAATGACATCACCAACAACCAGACCTGTCCCGACAGACGGCAAATGTTTACATGTATGTTTCTGCAGAGTTGGACTCGTTGTACAATAGGTGATAATAAAAACCGCCTGTGCAGAGGTCACTGGCACCGAGGGCAGAAGTGGCCGTCCCCTCTGGAGGACCCTGTAGGAGTGAGGCACCCACACTGGTTCAGAGGAAGAAAAGCATCGAGTTTGTGGCTGTTCCCCAAGCAGGATGGTGGGGGGACCACAAGGTTTGACCCGACCTCTGTGTTGGCCCTAAATACCCATCTCCCCTCGTCCTACCGAAGGGCTGCCCTCCCTTCCTCCTCTTGCAGAGGACACCCTGACCGGGAGCCGAGCTGGATTATGAGGGTCGGGAGTTCACAGAGAGCTTGGGTTCACCTTTGACCCTTGTAATCCAGTCCATACCTGCTGGAAAAAGCAGAGACATAAAATCCAAATAACATCTGGACTGATCCAGTGGTTCCCAGCCAGGGTTTCCAGGGCCTGGGAAGATGTTTCTTTCATGAAGCCCGCAGGGGAGGCACCAAGAAGATGGGACTAAGGGCTTTGGCTGTTTAGATACATCCCAGTCCCTGACGGACATTCGACCCCAGAGCTAAGGCCTAGTCCAGCAGCTGCGTACGCCATGAAGGCTTGATCCATGAGAGCACGGAAAGTAGGGGAGGGAGAAGTGGCAAGCACAGGGTCCCTGAGCCCACCCTCCCAGCCACAGGGTGCCCTGGCCCATCACCAATCTCACCAAGGTTCCAGAACTGCCCACCTCTTCCAGCCCTCAGTCCTGTTGAAACCCCTTAGCCCACTGCTGACTCCTCCACTGCCCACCTCTTCCAGCCCTCAGTCCTGTTGAAACCCCTTAGCCCACTGCTGACTCCTCCACTGCCCGTGTTCAGAGCTCTTAGCCAAGGTGGGAGCCACGTGCCCCTCCCCGCTTTCACTTGGACCCAGCTAGCAAGCTCCTGACCTTCAGAGTCTTCCCAAGCACCAAGTCAGGCCTCCTACTTGTGTCCCTTTGGACCAGAGGAGGGGCCGGGTTGGGAAAGTCCAGGATATGACAGTGTCCTGCCTGTCCTCATTAGCAGCTGACACCTAAAGAGAAAAGTTCCAAATAGCAAAGAAGCCCTTCAGTGAAGGTTACGTCACCATATCAAGCTCCAAAGCCAGAAACGATCAAGGGCGACAAAAGTGGAGAGGAGGTGGTCTTCAGACCCAGAACCCGCGTCCACACGCTCAGAGCCGCCGAGATGGGGAGGCACGTGGCCCTCCCACCCCGTTTACGTAGACCTGTCGAGCCAGGCTCCCAGCCTGGAGTCTGGCGAGACATCCTACGAGATGGGCCGCTTTGCCTGGAGGCCGCGGGGCTGCCTTCTTGGCTCTGGGCCAGGCACCCCTTGGCGGCCCTGCCGAGAGGGCACAGCCAGGCAGCCGTACAGGGTACCCGGGCCTCCACGGCCATCAGCACCTCAACTCTTCCCGCTCAGGGTGTGGGAAGGAAGACGGAGGGGCTGTAAACGAACTGGACTCGGCTCTGTGGGTCTTTTCTCCTCCGTGGGACTCTTCGCCTCTCCCCGTCATCCCTCTGGCCTCTGGGTCAGCCGCTCCTGTGATCTCCCCACCCAAAGCCACGTGGGATGTGACTCCGCCTCTGGTTGTCAGGCTCCTCCCCCCACCCCGACATTGGCGCCTTCCCGGCGGTCACAGTTCATGCCTCTCACCTTTCCCGTCTGAACCCTTGGACGTGCAGGTGGGCCGAGGGGTGGGACAGCAGCTAAGCAAGTCAGGCTCACCTCACGGCCCACAGAAAGTCAGCCTGGGTTTTGTTTTTCTTCTTCGGGGCTCTCACACTCTTGGGTCAGTTTAGAAAGCTTTCATGGAGCACCTACTGTGTGCAAGTGCAGGGGGCCTGGGATGGGAGCAGTCACAGTGCCTGCCCTTAGGGGACTCATGATCTGCCAGGAACCCTGAGGGTGGGACTGGGGCCACCCCCTTCCACTCCAGGGCCCCGGGATGCCTTCCCACGCTCCGCCTGAGCCTCTGCACTGCCTGTCAGTTAAGAGAAGCACCTGAGGACACCCCCCGGGTGGCCCCCCTCTCCCTGTCTCTACTTAATTGACTGTGAATTGAGATTAGGAAGACATGCTGTGTGCTCCCCCACCATGCCCGCCTGCCTTGGAAACACAAGAAGGACAGCAGATACTGTGAATTCAGCCCTCACAGCCAACTGTGAAAGGGATGGAGAAAGCTGGGAGGCCTCCAGGGCGACAGCTCGGGGGCTGTGGAGGTCCCCACGGGGTCTGAGCCCAAGCTTCAACCCTTCAGCTCCGCACCCCCCCCCCACTTTCCAACCTCACCTCCAAATCCCTGGGATCTGTCCCTGCTGCCTTTAAACACGAGAGCCACAGCCGCTGCGTCTCCATGCAATGCAAGGTCCTGAACCCTGAGCTCCCCACCAGTTGTGAGTGGCGTGTAGCTGACCGCTCCACGTCACCAAATTGAAGATGTGTGCAGGGCCTGGA
Source organism: Mesoplodon densirostris (assembly GCF_025265405.1). Taxonomy (NCBI): domain Eukaryota; kingdom Metazoa; phylum Chordata; class Mammalia; order Artiodactyla; family Ziphiidae; genus Mesoplodon; species Mesoplodon densirostris. Next base: position 51,574,183 of record NC_082678.1, on the reverse strand, counting down.
ATCCCTCCGCCCTCTCGTGGCATTTCTTTCTGTGATCGCCGAGGGGCGTGGCATGCCCTGTAAGCCCCTGGTGGTGGTGGCCTATGTTGATCTGGGTGCCAGGTGGACACATAAATGTGAAGCTGGTTTGAGAGCTTGTGCGACGCTGCCTGGTCAGCCAGGATTTCATCCGTGTGTGCACACCCAGCATCTTCTGTGGCCACGAGGCACATACTTGCTTTTTTGAATGTGATGTAAAATTTGTACAGTAAAAGTTTTTATATTTTCTATCAACTGCATTTGTCTTCCAGAAATGCTATTAATTTAAATTAAAACGGTTAGTATTAACGGACGTGCGCTATCAGTTTTTTTGCCACTGGCAAGAACACTGTGCCAGGTCCAGCCTGGGTGTCTGGAGTCTACGAATAAAACTGTACCAAGGTGGGGCTTCCCTGGTGGCGCAGTGGTTAAGAATCCACCTGCCCATCTAGGAGATACGGGTTTGAGCCCTGGTCCAGGAAGATCCCACATGCTGCGGAGCAACTAAGCCCGTGCGCCACAACTACTGAGCCTGCGCTCTGGAGCCCGCGAGCCACAACTACTGAACCCCACGCACCTAGAGCCCGTGCTCCGCAACAAGAGAAGCCACCGCGATGAGAAGCCCGCGCACCGCAACGAAGAGTAGCCCCCGCTCGCCGCAACAGGAGAAAAGCCCGCGCGCAGCAACAAAGACCCAACACAGCCAAAAATAAATAAATTAATTAATTTAAAAAAAAATACTTGTACCGAGGTATCTGGGGCTTGTGTCTGCTTGGGTCGGTTCCAGATGACTGTGTGGGGCAGGGTGTGTGTGCGGGGAACCGCTCAGCTAGAAGGCATGGGAGAGCAGGAGGGGAGGGGGCAGGATGTTTAGACCCCCTCTGGGAGCTTCTTCCCAGGAGAGAAGTTTTGCCTGCACCTCAAAGGCAGATATTTCTAAACGGTTGGAGGAACGGAGACAGAAGAGCATCAAAGCCCATGTCGCACGGAGGAAGGTCATCCAGCCCCCAACAGTGACAGCCCATGAGCACACTCAGACCAGCCACCGTCTCCTCTGCTCAAAGGGCCTTTGCATTATGGAAGCCTTGGGGGGTGGAGAGTGGTCATTTATCTAAATCTTATTTCTAGGAGCCTCTCCTTGCCAGTTATAAAGAGAGACAGGTAAGCAGGAGGTCAGGGTAAGCAAAACAGATGGAGACAAAGGGGGACCAACATCCTCTGAGCCAGAGAGGTGTTTTCTACACATCATCTGACCTTAATCCTGTCCTCACAGCAGCACCATGGGGTAGGAACTGTTGCGATGTTTCAGCTGAGGAGGGTGAGGCACAGAAAAGTGAAGATATTTACCCAAGTTGACACAGCTGGTGGGGGGCTAGTCCAGGACTTGGGTCATGGCTTGACTCCAGAACTTCCTTCTCATAAGAAGTTGGGGAACTTACTGGCCAGACATTTATTGAGCACCTACTGTGTTCAAAAGATGGTGCAAAGTGCTGGGACACAGATAAAAAGTAGACCTTGCCTTCAGCCAGTGAGTGGCTCAAGGAAGGGGTCCCTCAATCTGCCTGGCAGGCTTCATGGAGGAGGTGACCTTGGAGCTGACTTGAAGGGTAACATGCCTGGTGCATATAAGCAGGAGGAGACCATTTTACTTTGAGCAAAGGAGAGCGGAGACCTCCCAGGGCAATTTGGGAAGCCACGTGTTAGTGGATGGCAGCATCCCAGCAGTCTGGGTGTTTGCATGACTATGGAAGAGGCCACCTGTCACCTGCCATACCTGCCCGGGAATGGAATATGAGCAAGAAGAAAACCACTGGGGTTGAGCCACAGTACATTTTGGGGTCTGTTGTAGGTGGGTTACACTAAAATTATATTCTTTGGTAAAAGTAATTGCAAGCAAGTACTGAGACAATTCTGGACATTGTGCTTATAAGACATGTATCTGATTTAATCCTCATAATAACTCTAGGAGGTAGGTACCCTTATTAACCCATTTTATAGTTGGAGGGACAGGCCCATAGAGGTTTTATCACATGCCCAAGTTAGTAAGTGGCAGAGGCAGGATTCAAACCCAGACTTACCTGATTAATACCTGGAATCTTAAAAAAAAAATGTGTATTTGTTAGATGTCTTTATATTAGAAAAGTCACTCAGACCCATTGCAATGTCAAACATTACTGAAATGACAGGAAAAATGTTAAACCTTCATTCCCTACCACCTCCCGCCACCCCCCAACACCTCGTTCTAATCCCTGTCCTGAGATGTGCAGTGTTAAACTTGGAGACTTTTCTTCCTCTCTGCTGCATATAAACATGGTTTGGGGTTTGTGGTGGTTTTATTAAACAACGACATCACATACATGATATATATGACATATATATATTGGGTTGGCCAAAAAGTTCCTTTGGTTTTTAAGTAAAAATAAAAGACACATTTTTTTTCGTTTTCACCAAGAACTTTATTGAACAACATATTCACCCTTTTGTTCCACTACCTTCTGCCATTTTTCAGGCTACCTCATAATTCCATCTTCCCCAAACTTTTTATCTTTTTGAGCAAAGAACTACTCCAGGTGCCTTCTACAGTCTTCCAGGGATTTGAAATTTTTTCCATTAAGGGAATTTTGTAAAGACCTAAATAAATGGAAATCTGAAGGTGCCATGTCTGGTGAATACGGCGGATGAATCAGAACTTCCCAGCCAAGCTGTAACAGTTTTTGCCTGGTCATCAAAGAAACATTTGGTCTCGCGTTATCCTGATGGAAGATTTTGTGTTTTCTGTTGACTAATTCCGGACACTTTTCGTCGAGTGCTGCTTTCAGCTGGTCTAACTGGGAGCAGTACTTGTTGGATTTAATCGTTTGGTTTTCCAGAAGGAGCTTATAATAGAGGACTCTGTTCCAATCCCACCATATACACAACCTCACCTTCTTTGGATAAAGTCCAGGCTTTGGTGTGGTTGGTGGTAGTTCATTTCGCTCGCCCCACGATCTCTTCCCTTCCACCTTGTACAGTATCCACTTTTCATCGCCCATCACAATTTGTTTTAAAAACAGAACGTTTTCATTACATTTAAGTAGAGAATCGCATGCGGAAATATGGTCAAAGAAGGTTTATTTCGCTTAACTTACTTGGAACCCAAACATCAAAGCGATGAACATAACCAAGCTGGTGCATATGATTTTCAACGCTTGATTTGGATATTCTGAGTATGTCGGCTATCTCCCGAAGGGTATAACATTGATTGTTCTCAATTGATGTCTCAGTCTGTTCGCTATCAACTTCAACTGGTCTACCCAACTGTGGAGCATGGTCCAGCGAGAAATCTCCAGCACGAAACCTCACAAACCACTTTTGCCACGTTCGATCAGTCACAGTCCCTTCCCCATACACTGCACAAATCTTTTTTGTGTGTTTCAGTTGCGTTTTTACCTTTCTTGAAATAATAAAGCATGTATGCCAAAAATGTTGCTTTTTTTCTTCCATCTTCAATATTAAAATGGCTACACAAAAATTCACCAGCTGTCACATACAATCTAACAAAATTGTTTTGAATGAAGTTAAAGACAACTAAGCACTACTAGAGCCATCTTACGGAAAAAACTGAACGAACTCTTTGGCCAACCCAATACATAAATCTCATGTGATATACAGTGTCACATAAATATATTTTTCCCTGAAAATTGTTTGTGAATAGATCAGGGGCAGCCCTCCCAGTTCACGCATGTAGATCTAACTTAGTCTTTTAATAGCTGCATGATAGCCCACAGTACACATAGTCCATGGTTTATGTAACTAGTCCCCTCTGAGAACCACTTTTCATTGAGATCATCTACTTAACTGCTGTTCCCATTAACCTGGTGTCCTCCCCGTGCCTCTAGCCTCTCTCTTCGGTACACATATAGCCAATATACCCAGGACCAGGAAGGCTGAGGGCGGGCAGTTGGTGTTTCCATCCTGGCTGCCCCACCTGGTTAGACTCTGCCCTCTAGCTTCATGAGGATTCTTCATAAAGTTTCTGGAGCCCGAGCATACTCTAGATACAGTAGCTTCACAAATTTTAACTATTTCATGGACATTCTCACGAGACCCAAACCTTGCCTGGGTTCCAAGGAGTCATCCCAGGAGGTAGGAGGGGTGAGGGACAGGAGACCCGTGGGGTGCAGGAGCCCTGAGGCACAGAGGATATGGGGGGGGCGGTGCTCCTGGAGGCCTTCCCTCCCCCCCTACCTAGTAAAGCTCCCTCCCGCCACACCCTCTCCCTCCCCTGCTCTGCAACCTGCCTAAAGTCTCTGGGAAACATGGCAAAGGGGACAGTGTCAACCAGCATTTACATGGCACTTTTCAATTTACGTGGCACTTTGATGCACACTATCTCATCCTATCCATTCAAGAGCCCCATGACTTGAGAACTGTCCTCTCTGTTTCCAGATGAGGGGACTGAACTTGGAAGGTGTTCGGACATTCAGCCTTCACTTCTCACAGCTCAGAGGACTCCACCTGAAGGTGTATTTTGTTTGACCTGCAGAGTTTAAGAAATATGTTTCTAAATCAGTTGCTAGCATTTAAAAACAGGAAACATTCACAGAAAAATCTGAAGTTCTGGCTTCTTTGGGCAATACTGGGCTGGTCTTCCCAGAGGCAGAATCAGCTGCGGCTGAGCACAGCTGCCCCCACGGGGCTGGGCAGCCTCTGTCCTGCTGAGTTCCTGCCCCTGCCGATTGCTGGGGCCTGTGTTTCATTGCTTAGAGCAAAGAGGACAGGGACACATTTCCTATACCTATCAAAAGTGAGAAGGTGACATGCTAGACTGAGGGGCCCAGGCATTTCATCCAGCCCAGGTATACCCATTACTTCCCTGGTCCCTGTAGGCAAATGAGACATTCAAAATATGTAGACACCCACCAGTGAGAGGCGACGCTGGTTGAAAATGACCGGGAAGTCCACAGATGCGAACTGGCAGAATATCAGCCCTTTTCTGAAGGCCAGTGGCCCTCCAGGTGGGGTCTCAGGACCAGCAGCATAGCATCCCTTGGGAACTTGTTTGAAAGAGAAATTCTCTGCCCTCAACCAGCTATACAGCATCAGGAACTTCGGGGATGGAGCCAGCGATGCGTTTTGTTTTGTTTTGTTTTGTTTGCGGTACGCGGGCCTCTCACTGTTATGGTCTCTCCCGTTGCGGAGCACAGGCTCCGGACGCGCAGGCTCAGCGGCCATGGCTCACGGGCCCAGCCGCTCTGCGGCATGTGGGATCTTCCCAGACCGGGGCACGAACCCGTGTCCCCTGCATCAGCAGGCGGACCCTCAACCACTGCGTCACCAGGGAAGCCCCCAGCGATGCGTTTTAAGCGTTTGTGACCCTGATCCTGGTCTGAGTGCAAGAGAGGGATTTTGGTTGATTTTGTTTTCCTTTGTTCATTTTAATATAAACTTCTGTTAGGTCAGGCTGGAGATATACCTTCACCTTCTCTTTGTTCTTTTATACTCCCAGGGACACAGGTGCTAAAATGGCAGGAGGGCAGGGGACAGACTTTGGTGTAGGGGAGGAATAGCTTTACCCTTCTAGGTTCTTTTGGCTGGTCTAATAATTAAATCAATGTAAGACAAATTAACGGGAGAAAAGTTTAATCTCGTACATATGGGAGCCTCACTTAGACACAAGAGGCTCAAAGACAGTTGGTCAGTTGGGGCTTATATGCATCCTGAGGTGGGCTAAGTGGGTAGGGGTCTGGGGCGTCAAAGGGAATTCACTGGAAGATGGGAAGAATGTTTACCATGCCGTGCAGAGACAATGGGACCCCACCCAGCTCCCCAGCTTCCCACACCCAGCCCATCCTCTGCAGTTCTCTCTGTTGAGAGCTCTCTTCCTGGACCAGGCTCTCTGTCTAAATTCTTTTAGGCAGTTGAGCAGGAGGTGAAAAGCTCTTCCTGAGTCTTTTTAGGCCTTGATTATCTTCAGGTCAAAATAATCCATATGCCAAAGTGGCTGCCTGCCCTGTACCCCGTCAGTACCTCTAGCAGCTTGGGGGGAAAACACAGAGTTGGACACAAATAAGCCAGGCCAGGCCAGGACTGGGGCAGGAGGTCCAGCCAGACGCCGTGGCCCCCATGACAGCCTTGAACCTGCTGGGTCATGCTCAGCCTGGGTCCTTGGATACTGTCTTCTTCTTCTTCTTCTTTTTTTTTTTTTCGGCCATGCCGTGCTGCTTGTGGGATCCTACTTCCCCAACCAGGGATTGAACCCACGCCCTCAGGAGTGAAAGCACAGAGTCCCAAACACTGGGCTGCCAGGGAATTCCTGGATACTGTCTTCTTTTCAAGTAAATTTCTGGGTTATTTTATCCAAAATGCTACTTAAGACCTGTTTTGGGGTAGAGCTGGGAGGTGTTAAGACCCTGACTCTCTTATGCCGCGCCATGAGCACAAAGGGGGAAGGGGAAGGTAATCCAGTGGTTACCATGGTTACCATGGTTACCAAGAGCACAGCCAATGTGGGAGGGGAGAGACACACTTGCTCTCCTGGCAGTAGTGGAAGGCTGTGTGGGGGAACAGGGAGAGACTGGTGAGAGGCAGAGAGGCTGGGAGGAAGGACAGAGGAGAGAGGATGAGTGAGGCCGGGTCGGGTGAGGAGAAAGAGGCTACAGGGTAAAGGGCAAAGGACAGGGTCTAAGGCCTGGTCCCCTGCTTCCCCACCCCCACCCCCAGCCCAGTGAGGACTGCCCAGCTTAAGCAGAGAGAGGATGCCGAGGTCAGTCTCCATGTGCCCAACGAGGCTCAGTGTGGCCGAACAAACAGAAGCATCAGGGTTTGGAACAGAAACATGTTTATTGCAGGACCAAGCAAGGAGAACAGGTGGCTTGTGCTCAAAACCCCCAACCTCCCGGGTGGCTTTTAAGGAAGAGTTTTTAAAGGCAACATTGGGGGTGAGGGCTGCAGGGGGCATGACTTTCTCCTGATTGGTTGGTGGTGAGGTCATGGTAGTGTTCCAGGAATCTCATTCATCAACCTTCTGGTTCCAACCAGTCTGGGGTCTGAGCATGTTACCATCCCCCTCCTGGGTAGGGGGTCTTCATTCCTGCAGAACAACTCAAGACGGTATCAGATTGTTATGTATATCCCTTGAGGAGGAACTCGAATGCTGTATTATTGCTGAGCTGTTGCAGGAAGGGGGCCCCCTTCCAGGGCCTAAGAGCGGGCCCTTGTCTAACACTTGGAAATGAATTTTCCGAGGAGACACACGTGCTGACGAAGCAAGAGACTTTACTGGGAAGGGGCGCCCTGGCGGAGAGCAGCAGGATAAGGGAAGCCAGGAGGATTGCTCAGCCATGTGGTTCGCAGTTTCGGTTTTACAGTGACGGGATTAGTTTCCGGGTTGTCTCTGGCCAATCCTTCTGACTCAGGGTCCTTCCTGCTGGCGAGTGCATTGCTCAGCCAAGATGGATTCCAGGGAGGAGGATTCTGGGAGGTTGGTAAGATATATGGACTGGTGTCTGGTCTCTCCTTTTGACATTGCCCGAATTCTTCCTGTTGGTGGTGGCTTGTTAGTTCTGCGTTCCCCATCAGGACTTCCTGTCTCAAGATAACTCATGCAGATGGTTACTGTGGTGCCTGGCCAGGGCGGGTGGTTTCAGTCGGTGGCTCCCCTAACAGAACTGTTGTTTCTTTTGGCCGTGTCACGCAGCTCGCAGGATCTTAGTTCCCAGACTAGGGATCAAACCCATGCCCCCTGCAATGGAAGTGCCGAGTCCTAACCATTGGATTGCCACGGAATTCCATGAACTATTGTTTTTTGATTGCTTTTCCTTTGTTTCTGCATTCCCTCACTTCCCTACTTAGTAACTGTTGAGTCTGCTCTTTGGAACCAAGGGAAAACCTAGGAGACTAAAGTCTTTTTTTACAAACAAGAAACGGGATCAGTTTTTATGATGTAAATAAAATCAAGTGGTTGTTTAGAAAATAAAAAAATTAAAGAAAGAAAGAAAGAAACAGGAGTCACAGAGGGGCTTTTGTACCCAGGAGGGCTCCACAGAGTCCTGAACAGTTTCAGCGGGAGGTGCAGGCAGCTCAGGTGACACTGCCATGAGAAGCTGCCCCCAGGTAGAGTCAGAACGGCAGGTTTCCAAAGTTTTCACCAGTAACAAAGACGCAAAAGGCTTGTTATCAATTTATCTTTCAAATTTGTTAAAGGTTTCCACCTGCAAGATTTAGAATATCTCACAGGGAAGGAGTGGCTTATCTGGGTGTGTCTGATGCATTTCTCACTTGCCAGGTAGGAGGTGAAACTTGGGCCAGGGAAGCTGTCATCACCACCCAGGCAGGTGGAGAAGAAACTGGCCAGGAGGCGCAAACATGAGGAAGAGGGGCATGTCCCCACCCCAGACAGAGCTGGGTTGTTCAGCTGTGAACGTCAGTGGCGGTCTGTGCCCCAGTGCCAGGATTATCTGCGTGGCAGAGGCTAGTGAGTTTGTAAGCATTGCCTGTCTGCACACCTTCAAGATGTGTTTGCTCTAGAAATGAATGAGCAAGGGTGGGAACTAGGAAATTTAATCAACACTGGACACGCAAATCGCACTTTGATTCCTTTCTCACAGGACACATTCCTCCATGCGGATGAAGGCTGGATTTGGCAAATTTAACTCAGATGAGAAGAAAATGTATTGCTGAATCTAACCATTTTGTGGGACTTAAAATGTTTAGGGGTTACTGTGGACAGATGTAGCATTTGCAAAGATTTGTACGTTTTTCCTTAAGCTGCAGTGGGATGAACTAAGGTGAATCATTACCTTTTCACTGTAGTCTGTGCTTTCTGCTTCTGTGTCCATGGTTTTGTGACCTCCAGGTTCCCCAGTTATGGGGACTTGGAGTGGGGGAGGGGGCTTGTTTATAACTGTGACATTCAGGATATTTTCCCTAATGATTTTTTATTTTTTATTTTTTTTTTGCGGTACGCGGGCCTCTCACTGTTGTGGCCTCCCCTATCGCAGAGCACAGGCTCCAGACGCGCAGGCTCAGCGGCCATGGCTCACGGGCCCAGCCGCTCCGCGGCATGTGGGATCTTCCCGGACCGGGGCACGAACCTGTGTCCCCTGCATCGACAGGCGGACTCTCAACCACTGCACCACCAGGGAAGCCGCCCTAATGATTTTTTTTTTTTTTTTTTTTTTGGGGCTGCGTTGGATCTTTGTTGCTGTGCGCGGGCTTTCTCTAGTTGCGGCGAGCAAAGGCTACTCTTCGTTGCAGTGCACAGGCTTCTCATTGCGGTGGCTTCTCTTGTTGTGGAGCATGGGCTCTAGGCATGTGGGCTCAGTAGTTGTGGCGCACGAGCTTAGTTGCTCCGCGCCATGTGGGATCTTCCCGGACCAGGGCTCGAACCTGTGTCCCCTGCATTGGCAGGCAGATTCTTAACCACTGTGCCACCAGGGAACCCCCCCCACAATGATTTTTGATATGACATCTGGCTGCGGGACTTTTTTCCTTTCTTGATAGGCCATTTTTATCTTTTGAGGAAGTGCTAACCAGAGGCAATGGAAACCTGTTTACCCAGGGCCTGAGTGAAGGTGGGGGACGTTGAAGATTAACCAGGGCAACCTGAGATCCTGGTGGGAGTCCCTCTGTCCTCCTGCTCATCGCTCATCGAAGCTTCCACACTGACCTGAAAGCAGTAGTGGGAAGGAGCATTTGGCAAACAATGGCTGTGCCTTCAGCCCACTGTTTCATATCTGAAATCTCCTAATTATCTCTGTGCCCTGACACCGCGTCTTTAAATGCTACTTCATTCAAGCAGGTGCATGGCCTCTGCAGGAGTTGATGGTTCCAGAGTTGGACACCAGAGAGAGGACTTCCCTGGGGTATCCTGGCAAGTGCTGGCACGTGCTATAGGCTGGTTTACGGAGAAGAAGGGAGACAAGGAACTGCGAGCTGCCAAGATGAAAATGACAGCTGTTAGAAAACCGAAATTCCACTGAGTAAAATTGAAGATCTAATTGGCTTTATTCAATGGCTCATGAATCAGGCATCATCCTCTGTTGTAAATAGAAAGAAACTGATGGGTTGTTAAAAAACATAAATAAATAAATAAATAAAAGGAAGGTTTTTATAGGCAGAAGGAGTGTGGGGCAAGGGAGCTATTAACAAAAGCTAAGAAAAGACTGTTTCACACCCAGTCACCTTCTTCTGGGAGCAGGGCAAGGGTCATTCATGTGGACTGCTTCCTCCTCCCAGGATGGAGAGGGCCCAGGAGACAGATTAACTTCTGGGTATTGAGCAGAAAATTCCAGACTGGCTGATTAAGACTACATTCCTGGGGAAGGTCAAAATTACAGGTAGGTCAGGTATTACATCTAGTTTTGGTATCATGGGCTTTAGCAAAACTGATGCCATTTTGAGCCTGTGGTTTTCTCTTTAACTATTCACCACTTTTGAGCAAACTCTCAGCCTAACCAAGAGATGAAATCAGAATTTAAGACATTATCATCACTCTCGGCTACCGATCTATAGTCCCCACAGCTTTGTTGACCCTTGGTGTGGTATCCAGAGGTCATGACGTTTTTGCTTAATCCTCATGACATTTGTAACTGAAAAGGACCCTTATGGGGGCTTCCAGGGACAGCTGCAACCACCCCATGTCTGTAGTAAAACTTTAGCCTCCTAGGCCTTCCCCAAGTTCCAAGGAATAAATCTAATCAGAGAAGTGAGAAAAGGCAGAAACAAAGGAAAACAGTCAAGCAAGACAAAATAATAATAGTTTAGCTATTAAACATAGTCAAGGACCTTTAATTCCTCCTCAAGGGCTATAGATAATATTCTGAGCCATATCCTTTGAGCTGTTTTGCAGATATTGAAACCTGCACGAGGTGGAAGAAGTTAACTGTATGCTGCCCACAAGCACATAGACACCAGACTGGTTGGAACCAGAAGGTTGATGATGTTGACTCCCGATTACCTCACCACCAGCCAATCAGAAGATGTCCATGAGCTGATCACACACCCTGCAACCCTCTCCCTTATCCTGTCTTTCAAAACCTTTCCCTGAAAGCCACTGGGGAGTTCGGGTTTTTTAAGCACCAGCTGCCTGGTCTCCTTGCTTGGTGCCCTGCAGTAAATGCTTTCTTTCACCACAACCCGGTGTCAGTAGATTGGCTTTACTGCACGTAGACAAGCTCTTAGTGAAGGCAAATCCGATCTAGATAGTTATAGATAGATTGGAAACTTTGGTGATAAATTCAGTTGAAAGATTACCTTCCTTAGCAGTGGCTTGGGCGATACAGATGAGGGCATTATCTTTCCAGGTCAATGCCAGAGGAAAGGAAAGGAAAAGAAGGAGAAAGGGTTTCATGTTTAGTTAAAGTATGAAGTCTTGATCCATCATCTCGGGCAGAAGCAGTCTTCGTGAATGTCAGCGACTTCTCTTCCTCATCAGTTTGATTTGGAGGTCTCCAGCCCTTGTACAGGACCAGGTGTTAGGTGGGTCTTCTTCAGATGTGAGAGGTATAGCCAAGGTTCAAGTCCCTGGGGCTTGACTGCCATCAGCGTAGTGGGGAGGACCTGGTACAGTCGCTTCCTAGGAGATTTAAGGGCAGCCGTTGCTCTTAGTGATTCCAAATCAGATGGTGGAAGACCACTGGGAATGTTCATTTGTTGAGTCATAGCCAGATGTTTGAAGAAACTAGAATTCAGGACCCAGTCCAGTTTACAGGTATATGACAAAACCTCAAAGACAGTTAACAGCACTAGAATCTAATGTCTACAAAGGTGCAAATAAAATTCTTCCATGAATAATCCAGTTTTTCTCAGCTGTCCCAGCTTAGAAGTGGCTTCTGGAACACTCTTGCCCATTGTGCCAACTGACCTGGGTCCAGTACAAAGAGGCAGGGCCTGAGGTGTGTCACAAAGGAATTTGTCCCGCGTTGCCTGGGACCCAAAGTAGAGAAGAGCAGGTCATTGGAAAGACAGAATGATCTTCCTACCTTCTCTGTAGAAAACATGTCAAATCTTCATCGCACGAAGAAGCAAAGAGTACGAGAGTGTGCGGCCCAGAAGTCAGAAAGTATTATAGTGCCAGTATATTAATGAATAAAAACATGATTTTCCTGGATTTTGTGATGTTTGGGGTATTTGTCAACTGCTACGTTTCGAATATGGTGTCCCCCACCAAATTCACATGACCACCGTCACCCATTTCGGCCACCAGTAGTTTTTATTTAGGGAAGTGGTAATGGTTTTCATTTATGATCATAAGATAAAGTTCGCTTTTTAAATAAATGCATATAAGTTTGTTTAAAGGAAATTGGGAAGTAAGGCTGGTCCCAGGCTAGTCCCACAAACACTGAAGGCAAAAGCAGCTGTGTGTTTGGTTAATCAGCTGATACGACACTGAGCCTTTGCACGTCTGGTGCTAAATGTTTGCTCACATGGCTTCCCCAAGGAGGGAGTGTGACCAAACAGTGACGTTGAGTGTGCTGCATTCCATGGGGCTGCAAGTTCTTCTATTCCTTACCCCTGCCACCCATGGAGGGGATACCACCGACCCTTCACAACCCAGCACAAGGGCCACCTCCTCTCTGAATTCTCTCAGGGCCTCACCACATGCAAGTCAGATACGCAAGGACACAGATGAAATCTATGGAGCGCTCATTGTGTGCCAGGCATTGACTAAGTGCCTTACAAGCCTTAGCTCATTTAATGCTCACAACAACCATGTAAGATAAGTTCTCTTATCAGCTACATCTCACAGATGAGGAAACACTGAAGCTTAGAGAGCACTGAGGAACAATATTTGCCACCCCCAATGTGTCACTTTGGCATGAGGATTCATTTAGGATGATTCTTTTTAAGAAACATAAGATGCGAAGTTTTTGTTACCACCCCTCAGCTGCCACATAGTTTGTAGAAAAAGGGCCTGTTCCGGGAAAAGAGCCGTGACCCGTGATATCTGCAGAAGAACATGGACTAGGTGTGGTGAGGGAAACCTGGCAGGGCCTAGAGATCAGAGTCCGCTCTGCGCCCAGCAAGCATTTCTTTACCAAACAATTACCCTCAACATCCTCTTCTGTCTTTAGCTGAAGGTGGTATTTAAGGTGAGGGCTTTGACCATTATGGTGAGTCAGTTAGTTCTCCTGGGTCTCTCCCATGTACACGTGTTGTTAAACTCTTGTTAGATTTTTCTCCTGTTAGTCTGTCTCATGGCAATTTAATTCTTAGACCAGCCAGAAGAACCTAGAAGGGTAGAGGAAAATTTCTTCCTTCAACATCCATGTTGTAACCTGTCAGAATTCCCTTCCTCTTTAAGGCTCAATAATATTGCATTGTATGTATAGACCACATATTGTTTACCTAGTCATGCATTGATGGACACTTGGGTTGCTTCTATCTCTTGGATATTGTAAATAATACCATGACCACGGGTGTACAAATATCTCTTCAAATCCCTGCTTTCAATTCTTTAGGATATATACCCAGAAGTGGAATTGCTGGATCATACGGTAATTCTATGTTTAGTTTTTGAAGGAACCTCCATACTGTTTTGTGGTGTCGGTCTCAGCCGACGTAGTGATGCTGTTTGGGAACACCTGGGGGCACCCACATGGGCCTTTACCTCTCATGGGAACCCCACAGGTCTTTCCCCAGCTGGAGCCAATGCTGTGGCTGCACAGGCCCTTCTGCTTCTTATTGCGACTGCAAGACCCAGCTAGGCAACAACTATCAGGAAGCTTTGAAAAAAAAAGGATTATTACTCTCAGGTCCTGAGGGCCACACAACGAGATCAGCCAGTGGGGAGGAGTGGGTGATAGTGCAGACCTGGGGGTCCACCTTTATTGTGGTCCAAGGGTGGGGTGGTTAGGCAGGAACTAGGGGGCAGGAAGAGAAATGTGGGGTCACTCACACAGTTACCTAGGTTCCCCAAGGCTTTCTACAAAGGGGAGCTTCATGGGTGCGGCTGGCCTGGGTGCTTACCTAGAAGCTGTCCTACAGCTGGCGATGTGTTCATTCAAGATGGGTGTTTGAGGGCTACCCTGGCGACACAGTGGTTAGGAATCCGCCTGCCAATGCAGGGGACATGGGTTCCATCCCTGGTCCGTGAAGATCCCACATGTTGCGGAGCAACTAGGCCCATGAGTCACAACTACTGAAGCCTGCGTGCTGCAACTACTGAAGCCCACGCGCCTAGAGCCCGTGCTCCACAAGAGAAGTCACCGCAATGAGAAGCCCGCACACCGCAACGAAGAGTAGCCATCCGCTTGCTGCAACTAGAGAAAGCCTGCGCACAGCAACGAAGACCCAGTGCAGCCAAAAATAAATAAATAAATAAGTTAATTAATTTAAAAAAAAGATGGGTGTTTGAAATGGATGCTTTGGCAATCAGAAGCTTAACGCCAGGCACTTGGGATCAGGCGTGTACACTACGTTTCCCATCGCAGCCTCACCATTTTACTTTCCCACGAACGGTGCAAAAGGGCTCCTTTATCCACATCCTCATCAACACTTGTCATTTTCTGGTTTTTTGATAGTATCACGTAGCCGACTCACTTTGAACAGATCCTGTGGTCTACAGTTCAGAGAATAGAGAGTCTCAGACAAGTGTCTGGGACTTTGACACTTAAGACCTTAACACCAGAGCCAGGCCCTGGGAACGGGTCGTGGTGACGGCACGGTGATGCCAGGCTGCTGAGGTCAACAGTGCCAGGCACTGGGTCTTGAAGACACCTCCCTACCGTCTCCATTCTTCTGAAAATGCATTGGCCTTAGGGTTTGGCTGTTGCCTCCCGCTGCACGGCAGCAGCAGAGGGCCCGGGGCTCTCCTCTCTGGGCTGGATTCACCGGGACTTACTTCCAAGGCGCGTGGCAATGCCAAAGTGTGTGTTTGCTGGAACGCTAGCTGTCCCTGTGTCTCCCTGGGCTCTGGGAGTTTGGGGGGGGTTATTTTTATTTTAAAATTTTTTAAATTAATTAATTAATTAATTGGCCGAGCAGGTGTTAGTTGCAGCATGGGTAAATATCTAGGGGCACAAAAGCTGGGACACAGGAGGGATAGATGTTTGACTTTACTATGTACGATCCACCAAGTTTCCAATGTTGTAGTATTTTACACTTCCATCTGCAATGAATGAGAGTTCCAGTTGCTCCCTATCCCAGTTAATGAGGAAACGGTCCCCATGTCCCTGGTGTCAAAGAGGATTGCAAATAATTTCCCCTTCTTTTCCTCCTTTCTGCTCCAACTGTGCCATCTGTCCCTTAAATCCGGTCAAATTCTGGTTGATCCAGGCATCTAGTGGGGATGGAGGGTAGACGGAGGAGGCCTGTGGCCTCAGTCTATGGGAACATCTCAAAGAAGTCAGTCTTTGCAAATTCTGGGGCGCTCAGGCAAGCACAAGAAGGGAGAGAGGTGCAGACACGTGCACGGCCCCGGGGTACCTGCTACCCACGCGGTGCCTGTAGCACCCTTAGCTGATCATCCAGGCTTGTCCGCGGGGCCCTGTCTCTAGCACATGGTGAGGACCTGCTTGACTTCAGGTAAGTCTATTGTCACTATGTCTTTCCTCCCTGGCCCCCTCCCCGACCCAGCTGATCCTGAGTCTCTGTTTCAGTCAATCATTTCCTTTAATAAGGTGCTGGAGCCAATTAAAGACAGTTTATTCAATATATTGCCCCCACCTCCATGTAACTTGGAATGTTCTGTTATGTCCCAGACTTCTCCACTCCCCATTCTAAAGCCCAGAATCAAGGGAGAGAAGAGAAGAGAGAAATTCATAGAGACGACGGATCAGAAGCTCCCAGGGCATCATTATACACAAGGATAAGGTAACTCCATTACGAGGTTTTCTACTTGCAACACATTTCTCTCTACATGATTATGATTATTTTTTTAAGATTTATTTGCTGCACCGTTTCTTAGTTGCAGTACACAGGATCTTTTAGTTGCAGCATGCGAACTCTTAGTTGTGGCATGCATGCAGGATCTTCATTCCCCGACCAGGGATCAAACCCATGCCCCCTGCAGTGGAAGAGCAGAGTCCTAACCACTGGACCACTAGGGAAGTCCCTACGTGATTATGTTTTCATATGAGGAATAGAATTTTAAAGGGGAAGAATACCTTTTTGAGAACCTAAGTAGCCTCATGTGGCTCAGGATACCACTAGTGAGCTGTGTGACCTTGGGCATGACCCTTAAGACTCTCTGAGCCTCAGTTTCTCTGTCTGGAAAATGGGTATAACCAGGCCTTCCCAGCTCCACCACCAACCCGTGCACAGGCAGTGCCGTTGTTGTCTGGACACTCATGACACAGCCACACGCTCAAGGGCCGTGTCATCTAGCTCGCTACAGTCTGAATGTGGTCAGGATCTCTGAGCCTACATGAACCTCTGTGAACTATTCGGTCACGGGTGGAGCGCAGGAGGAGAGTGGAGGGAAAGGGCCCCGGCTGAGGATCACCCACTTCCCTCTCCCAAGTATCATCCTCCATCCATCCTCCTGCCTCGGCAACCTTTCTCTAAACCCACTTCCTCTTGCTCCTGGCTCCTCCCCATTGAATAACTGCCAGATTGCTTTGGTTTCTGTTTCTTTGTTAAGTCCTCCCCAGTGCAGAGGACTGCCCTGTCAGTGTGCAAAGTAGCAGCGACCACAGAGGTGGTGGAGAGATGGCCTTCGGCGGCGCCCAGCCTCCCTATCTGAGCCCAGTGAGTTCCGGGGCTGTGGGTAGCCTCAGCCAGGGGGAAACAGCTGTGGGGTTCTGAGGAAGCTGCTCTTGCAGGCGGAAGGGGGTGGCATCCCAAAGAGAACACCACAAGGGCAGAAATGCCAGCTGGGGCAAACCCTGACACAACTTCTGCTCTGCATCCGTCTCCCTGGTGCCGTTCAGGGCTGGAGGGGGTGAGCATCATCGAGATTTGTGTGTCTGACAAACGCTTACTGAGCTCTCTCCGGGTGCCTCTCCTGTTCTAGGTGCTCAGTGGGGGAAAGAAGGGCCTAAGTAACAACTAGAAAAGTGATGGCTTTTTTTGCACGAAGGGAGAAGTAAACAGGGCTTCCGGGGAGAATAACAACCCAGCACGGCAGTGAAGGGCATTACTTTGAAGAGGGCCTCTCTGGGGTCAGCCATTTACTAGCTGGGTGACCTCAAGCAAGTTACTTTACCTCTCTGAGCCTCCGTTTCTCCATCTGTATAATGGGGATAATCCTTAAGTCACTGCCCAGGGCTGGGGTAAGGACTAAGGGAGGCAGCAGTTCGAGAGAGCGTGGATGGTGTCTGGCCCGCTGTGGGCGCTCTGCAAGTGTGTAGAATTGTTACGAGCCTGGGGGCAGCAGGGAAGGCCTCCCAAGGCGGTGTCTGCTCCCTGAGGGGTGAGTGAACAAGGCAGGGCAGGTCAAGGGTGTCTGAGAGGGACCATCTCTGGAGTTGGGGGTGCAGCGGGGCTGCCCCTGCACTGTGGGGTGCAAAGGGCTGCCTTCTGTGCCTTTTTGCCTTCTCTGGGGAGCCCCTGTGGCAGGCGGCCTTTTTAAACCTTCATCACCCCCATGTCATACATGGAAAACTGAGGCTCAGAGAGGCGGAGGCCATTTGTCAAATGTCCCCAGATGGTAAGTGGCTGAGGAAGGAAGTGTCTTTTTTTTTTTTTTTTTTTTTCGGTATGCGGGCCTCTCGCTGTTGTGGCCTCTCCCGATGCGGAGCACAGGCTCCGGACGCGCAGGCTCAGCGGCCATGGCTCACGGGCCCAGCCGCTCCGCGGCATGTGGGATCTTCCCGGACCGGGGCACGAACCCGTGTCCCCTGCATCGGCAGGCGGACTCTCAAGCACTGCGCCACCAGGGAAGCCCGGAAGGAGGTGTCTTGAGTTCCCCCCCGCCCCAGAGGAAGGAGGTGCCCCAGAGAGAGCACTGGGGAGGACGTAGGCCCGCAGGCGGCAGCCCAGGCCCAGGAGGATTCTGTGGTCACTGTGTCCTGGGCCGGGCCCTGCAGTAGGAGCCTCTCTCGGCCTCTGCTTCCCAAGAGGTCGGCAGGTGGGCTGACGGAGCCCTTCGTGGGGAGCGGGGGTGGGCGGAAATAGGTGCTGGGGAGCTGCTGGGGGGCAAACAGGCCAAACCCACCTCTGCAGGGGCCCCAGCGTGGCCTGTTTGCTCTGGGCAGTGTCCAGTGCCCCTCCGTCCATCTCGTGAGGGCTCCAAGGGTGGGGCTTGGAGGAAGCTGGGCCGCCCGGTGGGTGCCTCCACCGTGGCCTCGGGGTCAGAACGTGTCACCTGGTCTCTTGCTCCATCAGATGGGCGACCCGCAGTCCCTTCCAGGCCCTGACGTTTTATTATTCTGGTGACGTGTTTTTACTTTTTAACCCTTGGATTCAAAAGCCAAAGATTTCAAATCAGAAGGAAACTCCTTCTATGGCAGCAGAGAGTCAAAACAGGGCCTTGGAAGTCCAGACCAGAAAGAGGCTGGGTGCAGGCCTCACAGGCACCCGGAGTACCGTCCAGCCCACATAGCCACCCTCTCCCAGGCCAGCCGTTGACCTGAGTATCTGGGACCTCACTTCCTCCAAAATGCAGCGGGAAGGTCCTCTGCCCGGCCTGTCTGCCGAGGAGGCCAAGCCTCCAGGACCTGCCTCCGGAGCCCCACCCATTCCTCGCCCACGCCCCGCCGGCCTCATCTGGCCCAGCCCCCAGAGGGCCAGGAGGGCAGCTGGTGTCACAGTCAGGACAGGACTCGCTGTTTGGTCCAGGGGAGCACTCGGTGAGCCAGGAGCGAGGGTGTTCTGGGCTTCATCGTGAGAAGCAGACCGTGTGGTGGTTAAAAGCATGGGTGCTGGGGTTCAACCCCAGCTCTCTCTCTGCCCGGCTGCGTGGCTCTGGGCAAGTTATGCAAACTTCCTGTACCTGTTTCCTCATCTGTAAACGTGGCACTAGTAATGACCAGGGTCACTGACGGGGAAGGTCGGCCACCAGCAGGGCAGCAGTGCCCTTTGGCTCAAAGCTGCCCCCGCTGGGTGAGCCCCCTGTGCCAGCTGTGGTTGGGTGGCCTCTGTGACACTGGGCCTCCAGAAGGGGGCTGCCCACCCTCTGGCCTGTAGGGCCTGACTCTGCTTTCCGGACTGGATAGGAAGAGGAGGAAAAAATCCTCAGCCTCCAGGCACAGCCCAGAGCTGAGAGCAAGTTCTGACCCAGCAGAAAGATTAAGTCATCCTTATGCAGACAGCTGCTATTGTCAAGGCCTTCCAGCCACGGGCTTTCTACTTAGCCTTTCACCTAATCCTGTTAAGCACACTGCCTGGCTGGCAATGCTATTGTATCATTGTTCCGAGGAGGAAATCGGGGTGCAGGCAGGTCAAGTGACTTGTTCAGCATCAGAGCTGCCAGCGCAGGGAGCTGGAAGGCGAGCCCAGGCTGTGGGACCATAAATCCAGCATAAGAATCCATCCTCCTAAGTCATACAAAGCAAAAGCGGGTGCTGCTGTTTCCTGCTAAGGTCACACACACACGCGCGCGCACACACACACACGCACACACACACATACACGCACGGAGGGGTCCTTGGCCAGCCAGGCTTAAAACAATACAAATTTATTCTCTTACAGTTCTGGAGATCAGAACTCTAAAATCCAAGTGTCAGCAAGGCTATTTCCTTCTGGAGGCTTCAGGGGAGAATGTTTCCTTTTTTTTTTTTCTGCAACTGTTGAATCTCAAATGTTTTCATCATCTTTTGTGTGTGTGTGTGGTTGTTCCATTTTATTTTTGATTTATTTTTAATTTTTTATTTTTTTTGGCTGCGTTGGGTCTTTGTTGCTGCACGTGGGCTTTCTCTAGTTGCCGCGAGCCGGGGGCTACTCTTCGTGGCGGTGCATAGGCTTCTCGGTGCACGGGCTTCTCACTGCGGTGGCTTCTCTTGCTGTGGAACACGGGCCCTAGAGCACGCAGGCTTTAGTAGTTGTGGCATGTGGGCTCAGTCGTTGCGGCGCACAGGCTTAGTTGCTCCCCAGCATGTGGGATCTTCCCAGACCAGGGATGGAACCCATGTCCCCTGCATTGGCAGGCGGATTCTTAACCACTGCGCCACCAGGGAAGCCCGAGAATGTTTCCTTGCCTTTTCCTGCTTCGAGAGGCTGCCTGCTTGCGTTGGCTTGTGGCCCCTTCCTCCTCCTTTAAAGCCAGAGCTTCTTGCTTCTGTTGTCACATCTCCTACTACCAAGTCTCCTCTTTTGCCTCCCTCTTTGAGGACCCTGTGACTACACTGGGCCCACCTGAATAATCCAGGATAACCTCTACATCTCAAGATCCTCAACCTAATCACACATGCAAAATCCCTTTTGCCGTGTAAAGCAACGTTTTCGCCACTTCCAGGGATTAGAATGTAGACCTCTGTGGTGGGATAGAGGGGAGGGTGGTAGTCGTTCAGTCTACCATACCCTCCTTGGAGTCAACCAGTGTTAGCAGTTTCTTTGAATCCTTCCAGAAATGTTTTATTCATGGTAAGTAAATATATGTATATAGCCTCCCCAACCCATTTTTTAAATAATATGTGAGGCATCATTCCGTATCAGTCCTCAAAGAGTTCCCTGCTTCCTCTCCTCTTCGTGTTAAGCCTCCAGAGAATCCATTCTATGGAAATACCATAATTAATTTCACCGCTTTCTTCTTGGTGGACTTTTGGACTCTTTCCAATTTTTTTGCAATTATAACGTGGCAGTGCATAATCTTGCCTTTAGGATTATACTCAATTTGAAGTAATCTTGTGTTTCAGAATTTGAGGGCACCATTTAAGGCAACAAAATCTCACAAAGCTTTTTTGGGGGGAAATCCTTTCTTAAAATTAACCTGTACTGCCCGCCCCCATTATCCACACATGGCTTCCTCCATTCTGCCTTCCTTCTGTGCCCTGATGACCCCAGCCCAACACACTCTGCTTTCAGTTCTCTATACCTTAGTGTGAATATGCTTAAGGGAAGGGCCCGTACTTGCCAGGAGTATGCATTTTAAGCCCTGCCTGTCATGATGGTGTGAAAGGCTCTTAAGAGAATTTCAGACTTCAACAAACAAATGAGGGGATTCTTTTTCCAGGAAGTACGGCATGCTGGTCTATAAATGTGTCAGGCTGATTCTACTTCTTCAAAATCACTGGCGTGGACAGAGACAACAGAAAGAACTCAGAGATGTAGAGAAGCCATGATTTGCTTAAGGTCACCAAAGTATTTAATGGCAGAGTTCAGACCTAACCTGAGGTGCCACAAAAGACACCTTTCCCAAAGGTCCATGGGGAGAAGGGTCTGTCTGAATGGGATCCTGGTGTTACAGGTTATCTCCCAGGGCGAGCTGTGCACATGAGTTAGGAGGGGTTTCTCTGGATTCTGAGTGGTTGGACAACTCAAGGGCATAGGCTAGGACTGAATTGGGCTGGTGGGTGTTTTTCGTTTGCCTGCAGAGTGTTTATTTTAACTCGTTGCTAAAGAAAACTTTAAAATTTAGAGAGAATAGTATCATAAACAACACATACCCGTCATTCAGTTTCAACTCATGACCTATCTTGCTTCATCTCTACCCAACCCTACTTCCCTTTCCACTCCTGGATTATTTTGAAGCAAATCTAGATATATCATTTCATTGCAAATATTTCATTATATGTCTCTATAACAAAGGAACTCTTCTACAATCCTTTTTAAAGGATTTTCCCCCCAGAAATTAGAAAGCTTTACAGAAAAAAAATTCCAGATTTTGGTCTTCTCCTAAAGACGTGGAAGCTCTGCTAACACTGGACCTGGAGGGTAATCACTGGTTACAGCTGAGTGGACACTGCCTCTTTAGATAAGGAAGATGATGTCTCCTTTGCCTCAGTCCCTACCACTCCCTACTGGACCCTACCTGGCCAGCTCACCTATACACATCACCTGCCTGGCTCCTGTACACACTTAATTTTTTTTTAACATGTTTATTGGAGTATAATTACCGTACAATGGTGTGTTCGTTTCTGCTTTATAACAAAGGGAATCAGTTATACATATGTCCCCATATCTCTCCCCACACATTTAATTTTTGTAAGGAATTGACTTAAAGGAGGAGGTAGAAAAGACTTGAACAACTTGAAAAATGTGAAAATTGACTAGGAGATAGAACTGTGTTTAAGGCAGTTTGTAGAACCACATTAGATAAAAGGCATTCAGGAAGGAAGCTTTGAAAGTTGAGACATAAGCAGTTTAGGACTTTTGATTAGAGACCAAGGTGGACGGAAGCAGAGGGACAGTAGAGAGATAACCTACCATGTACCGGTCTCTTCCACAGCATCAATCTCACTCAGAAGGTGGGACTTATCTCTATTTCACAGATGAGGAAATTGAGGCAAAGAGAAGTTAAATAAACTTCCCAAGGCCGCTAAGGTACCAAGGAGCTAAATTAGGATTTAAATCTGGAGTATGCCTGGCTCTAAAATGAGGCATCCCTCACCATAACCATGGATCCTTTAAAGAGGCTCAGGAAAGAGAATGTGACAAAGTGATGGGGCCCAGGAGGGGTGGAGATGTCACATTAGGGCTTTGGAGGATGCCAAGGGCCTGGGGGAAGGAATGGGGGCCCAGGAGCAGGAATAGAAGAGGGGACTGCCCCATGGTTGCAGAGAGCACCTGGGAAGAGGCACTTTCTGAGGAAGTGGAGGGCAAAGGTCATGGTCACCACTGTTCTCGGGGTGGGATGGGCAGGAGAGGGGAGGATGTCTTCTCCTTGGCCTGCTCAGGTGAGCAGAAGGTTTATCCTCGAGAACAGGTTGGTGGGTCTCTTTGGTCCCTTGGGCCCCCTGAGTCCCCAGCCAGGGGACTTTGCTAGGAACCTGGCCTGGGGGTCCAGCAGCCCCCTCCTCACTCCCCTGGTTCCTTCCCATCTCCGGGCTGTGTACATGCCACGTCTTCCTCTTAGCAGCTGTCACACTGTCCCTGTCACATCCTCTCAGAGCCGGAGGGATCTCCTTCTCACAACCTCAGAACGTCTGGGTAACTTCCTCGCTGCAGGCCTGGAGGGTCCGTGGGGCAGAACCTCAATGTGTCCTGTTCACAGCCGCACCTGGCCCCTAGCCCAGGGCCCGACACCCAGGCCAGCCCCCAGCAAGTGCTGAAGAGAAGCAGGCCGGCCTGCTGACCACTGTCTCCTCCCGCAGGCCATCCCCTTCACTGGGATAATCCAAGGGGGTCTCCAGGACGGACTTCAGATCACCATCAATGGGACCGTTATATATTCCAACGGAAACAGGTACCTGGAATTGTTGTTTCTCTCAGCCTCGCCCCTGCGCGCACCAGGGCGCTCTCAGCTCAGGTTGGTCCACCCAGCATCCTCCGAGCTGCCCGCACGTGGCTCAGGGGATGAGAAGGGCCCGGCCCCTGCCAACAATGCACAGCACTCCTGCCATCTGCCAGTAGCACCCAGGGCACCATTAACCAGACTCCCCAGAGACAGGGGAGGGACAATGAGAGCTCCCAGTCTAAGGAGGGAAGCAGGCCAGCCCAGAGGCAGAAGCTGTAGGACTGAACATTGTATGCTATGACCCAGAGTTGCAAAAACATCACCTTCCTTCATTTCCTATAGCTGCCCTCATCTACTTCGGAACCCTCACTCAGTCTGACGTGGAAATAGTTAAACTCGCCATCAAAGTTGTAATTTGGTCTCTTTCAGTTTCAAGCTCTTTTCTGGAAAATGCTAAGTCAATTCAAAAAATAAACATCTTAGCGCTGTTTCCAGCGCTTTTCCTAGCTCCCAAGGGGGCTTCCCAAGAGAGGAGCTTGCACATATCCTCAGAGGCAGGAGGGTCCTCGGATGTTCACGCAGCCCTGGCTGACCTCTGCTGAGGTCCGGGTGGCTCGGAGGCCTGGGACCTGTGCCCAGTTTCGGTGGGGTCCACGTGGGCTGCACCCTGAGGTCCACAGTGCTCACGGAGGCCCCTCTGGACACGTGGCCCTCTCTCAGAAGCCTCTGTGTCCCAATCCCAGCTGGCTTCTGCTCCTACTTTTCCTCTCATCACTTTGCATGGGGCCTGGGGCCCTTCTGGATCCCTTCAGGCCCCTCCCAGGCCCAGCCCTACACCTGCATCTAGATTCTAGATGACTTCCTCTGCCATTGCTTCCCCTCCAGCTGGACACGGCCACACTGACCATGGGGCTTTGAGAGCCCTGAGTGCCCCCAGGGGACTCGGAGGGAAGTGAGGCACCCAGATCCCCCAAAACTCTGCCAGCATGGGAGTCCCAGACCTCGACTCTGAACTTCCATTGCTTTCTCTCTCCCCCGTCCTCTGCCTACCCTTTCTCCCAGCGCAGGAGGGCTTTCTACTCCCACCCTGTCTAATAGAATCTCTCCCTACCTCCCAGGGTCCCCCTTCCGATGGGAGCTTAGGCTCTCTCCCTTCCCTGGGGCAGGAATTTTCGAAGGAACACAGGAATGAAGCTGGAGGACCGCAAAGAGAAAACTACACCCAGAGATATTTCAGAAACACTATTCTCCACTTTAAGAGGAATAGGGACTTAGATGTTCTCATGCCAGAGTCACTTGGAGCTTCCTTTCCCTTTGGTATTCCCAGAGGGAGGGCGGCTGGGCTCAGGGCCAGGCCAGTTTCCCGCAGGCCCTGCTGGCTGAGGGTTCACAGAGTGCTCCGGTGTTGAGGACGGCATCCAGAACACACCCCCCTTAACCGAGAGAGAGAACGGGCTCTGGGGACTTCCCTGGCAGTCCAGTGGTCAGAACTCCACACTTCCACTGCAGGGGGCACAGGCTTGATCCCTGGTTGGGGAACTAAGATCCTGCAAGCTGTGCGGCCAAAAAAAAAAAAAAAAAAGTGGAGGGGCTCTGCAGGTAGGGGCTCTGTCCATCGAGGGCCACCCTTGGGTGCAGGGCAGTGCCTGGCTCTGCGGGGCATGACATGGGAGCGAGGCGTACTCTCTGACTGCTGTGTGTTTGTTGGGAAGACCAAGGTGACCCCAAGAGGCAGGCTGCAAACCACACTGGTGCTGAAGGTCCCTCGGAAGATTCTTTTGTTTCAGTCCTCACCTTAGAGTCAAGGCTGTACCCAAAGGAAGTTGGGATGGTGAGGGGCTTCCTCCGAGGAGATGGGAACGAAGAGTTGCTTGCTTGGGGGCTTCCCCTGGCCGCCTTGTTAATCATCTTCGAAGGAAGGCAGTCACCCCCTTTCCTGGGTGTGGCAGCTTGAGGGTAGCGAGGTGCGGGGTCATTGCAGATGACAAACAGTGCAGAGCTGGGGTCTGGGTCCAGGCCTGCTGACCTCACTCAGGTCAGGTGGACACACGCCAACCTCTACAGAGGGACAGACGTACACACTGAGGTCCCCACGCCCAGAGAGCTAGTGTTTATTCTATGCCTCCCCTTTAGACACCATCTCTGTAGGCGTCCCAGCAATGTCACATATTCTTTCCATTTGTCCTCTTCTCTCTCAACTGAGCAGACGTGGGCTGGCCTCCAATGAGCGACCACTGGGTGCAAAAGGTTCTCACTCCTAGGCACACTTCTTGACTTCCATCTTGGATACAAATTTCTTTACCCATTTTCTACTTATTTTTAGAAAATCACACTGTAAGGGAAAAATGTGGTGACTGCACGAAAACATACTAGGTGCAAATCAGGTGAGCAAAAAAGGTGGCAACAACTAAGGATGGGTACAAACCAGCCACGCAGGTTGTAGGCAGGATCCCAGATGGATGTCAGTCAAAGGCGTGAGACCCTCCTGTTCCCACCCTTGGCAGTAAACCAGGATACCGATATCACTGTCTGATTTCCCTTGGCCTAGGTTTTCTGTGAACTTTCAGACCGGCTGCAAAGACAGTGACATTGCCTTCCACTTCAACCCTCGGTTTGAAGAAGGCGGGTATGTGGTCTGCAACACGAAGCAGAAAGGATGCTGGGGGCCTGAGGAAAGGAAGATGCAAATGCCTTTCCAGAGGGGGTGTCCGTTTGACCTCTCCTTCCTGGTACAGAGCTCGGGGTTCAAGGTGAGCAGGAACCCTTCTCCCTTCCCTTCCGCTGCCTGTCCCCGAGCCTGATCAGGCATGGTGAATAGCATTTAAATAGTCACGTGAGCAGCACCTTTGTACAGAGAAGAGGACCATTTCCTTGTAAGGATGCAGTCTCCTTACACACCTTCACCTGCATCTACATGTGCACCTGTTTTTCTTTTACTACGGAAATAAGCACTAGATAAGTCACCATGGTGCTTTTCGGCCTCCTGGGTCTTTAAAGTCCAAATTATTTCCGTTCCTCTGCCCTTCATCCACTCTAGGTCCCTGGTAACATTTGTTTTTGTTACATTGTTGCAGCCTTTATCCAGGTGTTATTAATGGCTTAGTTTTGCAGGGCATTGCAAACTGCTTTTGCAAGCAGAGCAGTGTCTCTGGGCTTGGGGAGACAGGAGGGCGGGTGAGTACATCTGTGTCTGTGCCCCTCTGTGTGAACATGGATGTTCCCAACCCCTCGACATGCAACCTGACGTCACCTCTCCGAGAACATTTGTATGCATATTTCAGTAACACCCCAGGTGACCTAAGATTAGAAAGACAAACCTACTGCAATAAACAAACAACCATAAGAACTAAAAAGCCAACCACCAGAGCCACGTAGGGATTGTGTTTGGATGCACTTTGGATCACAAGCATGTTTGTGTAACTGGCGCAGCTCTGAAGGCTGATGCCCCTGACCTACAGGGGATGGATGTGAAAACTAGACACAGCTCTAAACTTCTAGAAGCAGGGGCCCCAGGAGCTTGGGTGAGTTCCCACCTGGCCAGGGACCCCCTCCTGAAACATGCACTCATCTCGGCAGGTGATGGTGAACAGCAACCTCTTCATGCAGTACGCACACCGCGTGCCCTTCCACCGTGTCGACACCATCTGCGTCACGGGCGCCGTGCAGCTGTCCTACATCAGCTTTCAGGTCAGTCTGTCCACCCGGCACCCGCCCCCAGGGGCTGGGTGCAGGGCCCGATCCATTGTGCCCAGGCCCTGCTGCGTGGGCCCAAAAGTGCCAGCCAGTCTCCTTTCCAGGTGGCTCTGGGGACACACCTCTGGCTCCCCCGTCCTGTCCTTCTTGTGTCACTATCTCTGTCTGGGACACCTGCTTCAGTCTCCCGGGCTCCTAGGCCACTCATCTCTGTCATTCCCACCCTGGTCAGGCGGCCGTGTGGTTCTAGAAAGACCCGAGGCTTGGGAATCAAACTGAATCCAGCTCAAATCTCCAGCTCAGCCATTCTCATCTCATTCTCTCATTAGACAAGTGACTTTGCCTCTCCCAGCCTCAGTTTCCTCACCTGTGGAAGGAGCAGGGTCTCTGCCACCCCATAGGTCCTTGTGTGAGTTCAATGAGGCGATACACATCAGAGGTCACAGAATAGCCTTCATGGGCCACACTTGGGTCTATTTGACCCCCTCTGTGCTTTAAAATTTTTGAACGTGTTACCAGCATCTAAAAGGTCAGCAGAAGTTTTTTGTTTTGTTTGTTTTATTTAATTAATTTATTAATTTATTTATTTTTGGCTGCATTGGGTCTTTGTTGCTGCACGTGGGCCTTCTCTAATTGCATTGAGCGGGGCTCTAGAGCACGGGCTCTAGGTGCGCGGGCTTCAGTAGTTGTGGAATGTGGGCTTCAGTAGTTGTGGCTTGCAGGCTCTAGAGCACAGGCTCAGTAGTTGTGGCGCATGGGCTTGGTTGCTCCACGGCATGTGGGATCTTCCTGGACCAGGGCTCGAACCCCTGTCCCCTGCACGGCAGGCAGATTCTCAACCACTGCACCACCAGGGAAGTCCCTCAGCAGAAGTTTTGCAAGGTGAAAAAGTTCTGGGGCTGGATGGTGGTGATGGTTGCACAGCTATGGGAGTCGACTTAATGCCACTGAACAGTACATTTAAAAATAGTTAAGCTGGTGAATTTTATGTGCATTTCACCACAGTTGAGAAAAAAAAAAAGTCAGGCGATAGCACATGGTAATCTGGATTTCTGGCTTTTTGTGAAAACTGGAAAGATTGGAGTATGCTGGTCCCACATTCTGCAGGGCCCCAGGCCGCTGGTTGGGAGCTGTCGGCACCACTTTGGTATTTGAGTGTGTACCCTGAGATGGGAAGGCACACAGCAGGCCCTTGACAAATATGAGGTGCTTTCTCTTTGGTCCTCATCTGTCATATTGCTTCCCTCCCTAACTCCCCCTGTGGGGTTGGGGAGAGAAGAGAGAGAGACAGCCAGCCTGCTGTCCCTTCCTGGAGCCTAACCTTCCCTCTGCCCGTCCTGGACACCCCCGCTCCCCCTGCTTGCCTGTGTCTCCCTCTTGCACGGCCCCTGCTTTTCCCCTCTTCCTTGGCTCCGTTAATGCTTCTCTTCAGCCCAATGCACCTTTTGTTTTAACAGAACACCGGCGCAGCTCTCATCCAGCCCACCTTCTCCACGGTGCAGTTCTCCCAGGCTGCCTGTTTCCCACCCAAGCCCAAGGGGTGCAAACCGAAAGTGAGTTCAGTGGAGGCCGGGGGGGGGGGGGGGCTGAGCTGTCAGCAGGAAGGACAGAGCGTGCGAGACGCTGGTCCAGCCAGCAGGCCAGCCAGGGTCTCCAGGCCCTGTCGTGCCCAAAGGTTCCCTGCCTCCATCCACAGCCCCGTGCCCAGAGCTGGGGACCTGGGAGTTGTCCTTGGCTCTTCCCTCCTCTCCTTATCTCTCCAGGGCACCAGTACCTCTCTTCCCAAAGCCACTGCCTTGGGCAGGCCATGTGCCCCCTCAACACCCCGACCACGGCCTGGTTCCCCACGCCCCACTCACCCACCACAGTGACCTTCCTATGTACAAATCTGATCACGTCCTCCCCCTGCTTTAAAGTCCTAAAGGCCCCAAGTCCCTCTAGATAAAGTCCAGATAGCAGGACCTGCAGAATCCTCCCCAGTCTTGCCCCAGCCTCCCTCCCGGCCTCATCCCTCACCCAGGAAGCTCACGCAGCCTCCACTGCTCACTTGGGGCTCTCTCAGGCCACCGTGCTTTCTGCACATGCTGCCCCAGTGCTGAAAGCACCCTTTGCCACCCACCCCCAGCCAATCCCGAATGGCCCTTCACAGGTCTGCTTAAGTGGCTCTCCTCTGGAGCATCGTCCCTGGGGCAGACCACTGGATGCCCTCCTGAGTCACCACAGACTTTGGACACCTCTGTACTAAGCCAGTCGCCACGTCCTGCTCTAACTGTGTTTATGCGTGTCTCCTCATCACTCTCCTCCCTCCTTCCCTACACCCACCAGGCCCTTTGTGGGCTGGGATTGTAGGTGGTTCATTTGTGTATCCCCAGCCTTTTGCACAGTGCCTGGCATGCAGTAGGGACTCAGTTAGTGAATGTGGAATAGGTTTGCAAGAGGAACAGGCTGCCGGGTGAAGGCAGGGTCCCGGACAGGACGGGGAACAGGGCCTGGCCCTTTCTTTGGCCACTTGAGCCGTGGGGACTGGGAGGAAGGCTGTCTCTCTACCCAGCCTCCCCGGGCCCAGCACGGCGCAGCTGGGGCACCTGCCTTCTGCCATGCAGACGCGGGACTGGTAGAGCCGCAGGCAGCCTTGGCAGGGCAGCCCGACTTTGGCCCTGGCCTGGGGAGGACAGGGTGTGGTGGATACAATCAGCAGAACTGGGTACCATCTGGATTTTATCTCTTGTTACCAGGGTGAGCTCGGGCAAGTTGCCTAATCTTTCTGAGACTAGTTGCCTCACGGGCGAAATAGGAGGCAAGGATGTCTCCCTCATTGTAAAGTCTTGAAGCCAGAGTCTGGCACACAGCAGGCCTTCAGCCAGTGTAAGTTTTCACCTTATGGGTGAAATGTGGCACCAGGCGTAATGGCTTTGCCTGCGGGAGCAAAGGGAAGCTAAATGGTCTGCATCAGACACATCCTCCTCTCCTTCTGAAGGAGCCAATGGGAATGTTCCCCCTCCCCAACCCCACTGCATAACCACAGTGTACCCAGGATGCTGGGTGAGAATCTGGGCGCCCAGAAGGCTCAGGAGGGAGGCCGTGTGTGGGGAGGCATTTCTTACCACAGCTTCTGCCGCCATGTTCCTCTCGTGTGGAGCCCGTGTTAACCACCATTTTGGCTTCTCTTCCCCTTCAGCCTCCAAGGATCAGGCCGGCCAGCTCGGCTCCCATTGTAAGTGTCTTGCTCTCTCCTCGGAATCTCTTCACTTCCGCTTTTCCTGTGGGTTAAAAGGAGGAGGCGGAGTCAAGCATGGAGCCTCTCCCATTGGAGGGAAGGGCCGCCAAGGCCAGACCCTTTGGCCATCTGCCCGGATGGGGTGACGGTGGGAGGGAGTTCGGGGTGCGGGGAGGGGTGGCTGGCCCTGATGAATCGGGAAGGAGCCCCAGTGGCCGCTGGTTTGCTCAGGGCCCTGCCACTCCGTGGGCAGCCACAGGACACCAAGGCCCCACGTTCACTTCTTCCTTCTGCAAAGCGAGGCTGTCCTAGAGAGATTCCCCTGAGAAGAAAGACGCAGGCCACAAATGCAGCCATGTTTCTTCTCCAGAGAAGAAACACCTCTACCTGCCAATTTTGGGGCCTCTGGTCAGGATGATGGGGCTGGTTACAAGCTCAAGCTGACCTCACCTAAGAGGAGTGTGTTAAGTGGTGCCCTCTGGTGGCAGGTGGCAGTCTTCACACCGGTGAGAGCCGGTTATAATGGGGCTTCTTTCTTCCAGACTCAGACCATCATCCACACCGTGCAGAGCGCCCCTGGACAGATGTTCCCTGTAAGTCTGAACGCTCTGGTCAGCTCACAGCCCCACCACGTGCCCTTTTCCCAAGGAGTGAATTCTCTAGGCCCAGAGTCAGGAAGAAAGCAGTTTAGCAAGGAAGATGAGGACATTTGGGGCTGGGCCCTCTGCTTAGGAGAAACGCGCGTAAAACTCTCCTTGGGACAGTAGAGATTCTGGATCAGGCTGGATTTACCCAACGACCCAAGAAATAGGTCCCCTAGGGACCAACAGGAAAACTGGTCCTTCTGTCCCTGAGAGGAGGTGCAGTGGTCCCAGTATCTGGATATGAGACCCTCCATCCTGAGGACAAGCCCCCAGGATGTCACTGCTGATCACAGGCTTAGGCTGCTTCTCCTCCTCCTGTGCCAGTGCAATGCACACGGGGGGCCTGGAGTCAGTGGGGCTGACCTTGGAGGGGTTGAGGGGCAGGTGACCATGATGGGATCCAGGAACACGGCAGGAGTCCTGCCAAGGCTGACATGGGAAGGAAGGCGACTGGGAGAATCCAAGGCCTGAAGCCTCACAACCTCAGTCTCCCATTGGAGCATCCCCTCTAGAACGTGCGAGGGCGTGTGTGTGTGCGTGCGCGTGTGCGTGTGTGCATGCGCGCACTCCCGTACCGAATTTCCCGATCTCTTTTCAACAGAATCCCATGATCCCACCCATGGCGTATCCCAGCCCAACCTATGTAAGTGGTTTCTCTGGGAGGGGTGGAGGTCTGGTTTGTGTTGTGCAGGGTTGGGGTATGGGGAGAGGGGAGGGCAGCTTACAAAATGAAAAGCAGTCCCTTAGTAAGCTGAAGTTCTGGAAACTTCCAGGTAACTTAGAAGACTTAGGAAAGGGGCTTTCACCTTGAAAATCGTCCCTTCACCATGAGCATATTACACGGTCTTCCCTTCTCAGCCCAAGCATCCTTTGCATCCAACGAAAGCTCTTTTCCTGAGAGTAAATGCCCACTAATTTGAGGAATGCTGGAAAGTTTTCCTTTGCCATTTACTGAGCCAAGTAAAGATACCATGGAGTTCTTTCTTGAAGATTCAGGCACAGTTACATTGTCGACTGACAGTCCAAATGCACAGAAGTTGACATGAAGTTTCTCCTGCAGCGGCGGCTGCTCTGGCTGCTGCTGTCTGACCTGTCTCCTCCTCCCCACAGCCGATACCTTTCTTCACCTCTATCCCCGGTGGGCTGTACCCCTCCAAGAGCATCATGGTGTCGGGTACCATCCTGCCCAGTGCTCAGAGGTAAGCCAGGGTTCCTGGGGAGAAGAGACACTCCAAGGTCGTTCTGGCCATTCCCCCGGCTCGGGGCAGAGAGTCCATGGGAGCGGCCCATTCCCAGGTTCTACATCAACCTGTGCTCCGGGAGAGACATCGCCTTCCACCTGAACCCCCGCTTCGACGAGAACGCCGTGGTCCGCAACACGCAGATCAACAGCTGCTGGGGGTCCGAGGAGCGAAGCCTGCCCCGACAGATGCCTTTCTTCCGAGGCCAGAGCTTCTCGGTGAGATGCTGCAGCCCCGAGCTGGGAGGGGCTCTCGAGGGGCAGGTGGGGCAGCGGGTGGAGGTCATCTGGGGGCACCTTGATCGAGACAGGCGCTGATGCCTCTGGGGTGAGGACTGGGCCCAGAAGAAGCGAAAGTGTTCTCCAAATTACTGCCACGGTCATTTGACTGTCACTGTCCCACATAAGGCAGGTGGCAGGTACTACCTGCTGTTACAGATGAGGAGACTAACTCACACGTGCAGGTTACTTGCTAAGGTCACACAGCCCATCAGTGCCACATGGAACTCAAGAATGAGGTGTCATTCATTCACTCACTCACTCATTCATTCATTCAACAGTCATTTATCAGCTATTTCATCCAGGCCCACTTTGAGCAGCAAGTACCCCAGGTACTGGGGGGACAATGAGGAAACAGTCCAGGTCCTGCCCCCCATGGAGTTTACAGTCAAGGTCGGGGAGGAACAAGGAGACAAATGTATGGACATATCGCTGCAGAACAGCAATGCGTACTATGCGGGGGGCGAAGCAGAATAAGAAATAAGTGAGCCCTGGGCAGGGGCCATGCTTCCTCAGGTGGGGTCAGACCTTGGAGGAGGCCCCAGCGCAGGCGGGACCTCAGTGGTAGGAGGAGCCCACCTTGCAAAACATCTACGGGGCAGCAGAGGGAGCTGATATTATCGCCGAGGAAGAGGGTCATGGTTGTGGCGTGTCTAGGAAGCAGGAGGCCCGGGGCTTCTGGGAGAGCGAGGATGGGGAGGTGGCGGGTGGCATTGCTGGAGGCCCGGGCGACACAGAGCTGGGTTCTCGACCCTGACTACGTACTCAAATCACCTGAGAGCTTGAAAAAGAAAAAGCAGGGCCTGGTCCCACCCCAGGCCCACGAGAGGGTGAGCCTGGACCCCCGTATTTGTAAATATGCCCTCATACTCCTCACCCAGGGTTGAAAATGACCGAGGTAGGGCCTTGTGGGTCATGGATTGTGGATTTTAGCCCAGGGTGCTGGTGTGTTTCAAGCCAGAGAGCAATAT
Organism: Mesoplodon densirostris; assembly: GCF_025265405.1. Lineage (NCBI taxonomy): Eukaryota > Metazoa > Chordata > Mammalia > Artiodactyla > Ziphiidae > Mesoplodon > Mesoplodon densirostris. The sequence continues at coordinate 51,540,924 of NC_082678.1, read as the reverse complement.
ACTTTGATAGCTGTGTGACCTTGAGCAAGTGACTTAACAGCTCTGTGCCTCGGTTCCCTTATCTAAAATATGGGACCGCTAGTAACATTGATCTCACAGAGGTGGAAGAAGGAAATGAAATCGAGTTTGTGACACGCTTAGGACAGTGCCCGGTGCGCAGTGACTCTGCTGCTGGTGTTAGCAGCTATGTGATGGGGACGCTGGTATTTTAACAGCTGTGCTGCCACGGCCGCTGGGAGAATGTCGGGGCGGAAGAGACAGGTTAGGAGGCTGCCGCAGCAGGAGTGCAGGCGCCGAGCACTCCTGTGTGCCGGGTCCTAGGGGCATGGATGACACAGGCATTTGTGTCCCTAGAGGCTCAGGGTCCAGCTAGAGGGTGAGGATAGGGGTGGGGGACACAGCCTGAGGGGGGCGCTGACTCGGCTAGGAGGGGCTCAGGAGGTGGGGAAAGGCCGGGAAGGCTGGCTGCAGGAGGGTGAGTCCTGAAGGGGGAGTAGCAGTGATCCACGCGGACAAGGCGTGCAGAGCGGGGAGCCCAGGGGGACAGGCGTTCTGGGGAGAGGAACAGGATACGTAAAAGCACAGGGAAGGAGAGCATGAGGCGCGTTCGGGGAAGAGTGAATCCTTCGGTGTGGCTCGAATGCAGGTGTGGGTCTTGCTTAACTAACGTTTGGGGAAGGTGGGAAGGAGCCGGGGAGATGTGAGGCTGCCTTCGGCTTTGAGGACAGTCCAGGTGGGGTGCAGATGCCGGGGCCTCTCGTCCAGGTGTGGATCAGGTGTGACGGCTCCTGCCTCAAGTTGGCTGTGGACGGCCAGCACCTGTGTGATTACTACCACCGCCTGAAGAACCTGCCCGCCATCAACAGCCTGGAGGTGGGGGGCGACATCCAGCTGACCCACGTGCAGACATAGGCCAGCCCTGCCCTGGGCTGCCGTCTGCCTCTGCTCATCACCCCCACCTGCCCCGGATCTGGGCCTTTGCTGGAGAGACCACGTCCTTGGCTGGCTCTGCTTCTGGCCAAGTCCACCTCGTCCCACGCCGCCAGCTGTCACTCCACGCAGGAGGCGGTATCCTCGGCCCCTCCCCTTCCTCCAATCTTTAGCCTCTCCTCCTCCCGGAAAGCTACCCTGATGACACCCCACTGGTCCCCACCAACGGACAGGAGCCTTCTCAGCAGGGGGTTCTCCCCTTTCCCACTGTCCTTCGAATAAAGAAAGAAAGAACGATGCTTGTCGGCATGTGTGCCTGGGACGGTCGTGGTTTGTTAACTGAGTTTGGAGACCTTCTGGAGTCTCTGGAATCGGGGAGGTCCAGGCTGAGGGAGGAGGGAGGAGAGAGCACGGGCTCACTTTGATCAGCGGGTGGCTCCTGACCTCCGGGCCTGCTCCCAGCGGGTCCTCCACAAACCCCACAAGGGTGTGGGAGAAAGCTCAGGCCTCTTGGACAGGCATCGCTGACGCAGGAAGCTTGGTGACGGAGGTGAACCCAGGAAATGGCCCCATGCTTCTGAGATGGGCCAAGGGATGGGCTGGGCTCGGCTCCCGAGAAGCCGACTCGGAAGAGAGGCCTGTTTGTGTGCTTCTGCTGTGGGTCCCCTGGTGTCGGGGGTCAGCGTGTGCGTGGGAGAAAGAGATTCAGCATGCGGGGTTCTGCCAGCCACTGAGCCAGGGCATGGGGACCGGCTCTGTGTCCCCATGATGCCAACGCATCCTGCTAGCTCCAAGAATCCTGTCCTCGGGAACCAGGGTGGGGTTCAGAGCATCCTGAGACCAGCAATACCAGCAGCACCTGGGAGCGTGAATCCCGGGCCCTGACTCAGACCTCCTCAGTGCCTGCGACGTGACAAGATCCCAGGTGGTCTGCTGCACGCTGGCGTGGGAGACGCGCTGGTCTAGGGGACTGTCGTGCAGATGCGTCGCTGGGACGCTGAGGTTGCATGCCCCTTTCTCCCCCACTATCCAATCCGAGGAGGAGTGGTGCAGGGGCGAAGTGGGCCGGGGAGCCAGTGAAACAGAGGCCCAACCCAAGCCGGGAGCCAGATTTTGCCAAACCCTCACTTAGCCCCTGGCTGAGTTCCTTCCTTGCTCTCACCAGGCTCGGTCCCTTGAGAAGCCTTCCCCGTGGAAGATGTGTGTCCTTCCCTCACTGCCAAGTCCTTGACACGCAGCCCAGCCTCATCTGTGCTGTCACCCAGGGCCCAAATCATTACTGGCCAAACTTTCACGAAACAGGCAGCCCCAGAGCAAAAGGCGGTGGTCTAGGCCTTCGCTAAAGACCTGGCAGCCTCGCACCCGTGCCACACCCCCCGTGAGACGCCTCCTGAGATGCGGCTCGTGCCCGCAGGCCGGCCTGTGCTTCCTCACCCCCATCACGGGTCTTCAGATGTGCACAGAACTCCGTGTGCTGTCCCCATACCCGGTGGGCATTTCAGAGGAGCAATGGGGCCACGCTGATATGTCCCTTTGTGGGGGATTTTTGTCCAGGCTGTGGCACCCCTCAGTCCCCAACTCTATACAGCTTAAGGCTGCTTTCCCTACGAAACACCCACACGCACATACAATGTGGTTAAAATAAAATGCTTTTCGTATAAATATCTCCATCAAGGAGTCATACAAGGAAGGCTCAAGAGGCAGACTGGGGTTTGTTTTTTTTACATACAGAGGCATAAATAACTGTACACGGGCCGCTAAATACAGAGTGACGTGACAGCGCCTCCTGGTGGTCACCCAAGTGGTGCAATCAAGGAAGTTCCGTCCTCCTCACCCACGGGCCAGGCCTGGCACTGCAGATTTAGTCTCCAAGGGACCGGGGAGGCCCATCTCTCCATCACCCCGGGAAGGGGCTCACTCAGTCCAGGCTGCTACTGGGTAGCAGGTCAAGTAAAGGGTTTGAGAGGGAAGGATATGGGGAAATAAGTTGTGAGGCTTGGGGCTATAATCTCCCTCCAATGTCCCCAGTCCTGTGACCTCAGAACATCGAGAGTTGTCTACGGTGGCAGCTTTAACTTCTCCTGTGGGTGCTTGGAGCTCTGGTATTGCTGGGCAGCCCCGCTGCCCCATCCTTTTTCACCTCATAGGGAAATACAGCACCAAAGATATCTTCATGATAGCGCTTCTGGCTCTTTAAGGGAAAACAGAGACCAAGGTGTCAGCTCCGTTGGTGCAGCCACCTCTCACTCATCAGGCCCAAGCTGGGACAAGCCCCGGGGGTCCCCCTGCTTCCCCATCACACCTACACTCATGAGCCATTTGCCTTCCCAACTGTCATGCTTAGATTATACTTGAATCTCACTTAGACTGTAACTCTCATGAACACCTGCTCTGGCGTGGACCACCAAAGCATCTCCCCAAGCTTTATGATGGACGCTAGAGCCTGTCCAGTGCTTGTCCCACAAGGTGCTCCAGGAAATGTGGGCTCTGAGATAAATATGGTCGGGAAATGCCGTGTACTTTCTACCAGTCTTGAAGTGCCACGATGCACAGCAGCCTGTCAGGGGCTCTGAGAGTCTTGTAGAAAAATCAACATGTTTGCCTTTGTTTAACCGAGCAACCAGACCAGGGTGTACAGTTAGGCCTTCTAACAGCCCGACCAGCTCTGACGTCCCGCCACCTCTAGGATTCCTTTGAGCCCAGACTGTTCTCAGCCTGACCCCTCTGGCCCTGGCTCCCTGGCCCATGTCCTTGACCTGCATCCCGAGCCCACACACCAGCGGCCCTACCTTAAGCTGGAAGAAATAGTCCTCCACCTGCTCCTCAGTTAGGCTCAGCGCGGTGGCCACCAGCTGCTTCAGGGTGCGGGCCACATCCCGGGCCATGCGCACGTCCCCGCAGACGTAGAGGTGGCCCTGATCCTCGTGGAGCACGTGGAGCACCTTGTCCGCCAGCTGTTGCCGTAGGATGTCTTGAACGTAGACCTGAAACCAGAGGAGACGGTGGGTCCAGGTCCCCAGTGCTGGGGGCAAAGGCTGCGGTCAGGCCTGCCGGCCATGGGGGGATGAGCAGGAGGTGGGAGGGGCGGCAGGGTGAGCACCCTCCTGGCCAGGGCCTTGCACGGGGACCAGGCTCGGCATGAGGAGGTGCACGGGTGCCCTGCCTGGCCCAGGCCTGGGCTGGGGCTGGAGAGGTGAACACTGGCCACAGCCATGCCCTTGAGGAGCTGACTCTCTAGTGGGGCTCCCTGATCTGCTCTGAATTCACCGTGCTTCAAAGAGGCATCCATCAAGCCACTTACCCTGCCCAGAGCTCTGAGGCCCACCTGCCTACACCCCACAAAAGGGAATCTCTGTCCTTGAGATCCCCCCTGTAATTCAGAGCAGGGCTCCCCAGTTACACAGAAGTCCTGGAGTCAACTGGGGGCTCTCTCCTCTTGCTCTACACAAGATGCCCAGTGACCCTGGCACTGGGCACAGAGTGCCAGGTCTAGGAGGAGCCCAATGGGCTCAGTTCACAAAGGCTGGGCCAACAGTCTTTTCCGACTCCCCAGGCTCATGGGGCAAAGTACTCCTCGGCACAGCAGAGCCGGTCCGCGGGCCGTGCTGGGAGCAGTGGCTGCCCCCAGCCGTGCTGTGCGGGAGCTCGAAGCCGACCTGGACCACCTCTCCCCACCACAGCTGTACATGCTGGGCGAGGACCTTCAGCAGGCTGGGCACTGGGGATTGGCCCACATGTGACTCTGACTTAGCCCTGAACGTCTCAGGGCCCTGGAAGAGTGAGCATAATCCCTTCACAGCGCCACTCTGGTGACTGTATAATCGCCTCCGTTTTAGAGCTGAGGAGGTGAAGGCTCAGAGAAGTGAGGGGCTTGTGGGGAGCCAGGCACCCACCACAGTCTGTGTTTTTAATGCTCCACCCACTGCGCGGGCAGCTGCAGCATTTACCTTGGGCTGGTCAGGCAGGCGAGAATAGGCTGTGTGCACCTCATGCAGCACCCCCTTCCGGGTCATCTCCAACATCTCTTCCCGGTAGAGGTGGTCCTCATCTGGGCGGCGGCACCCAAACACCAGGGTCATGTGGCCACTCTGGAGACCTGCAAGACCCAGCAGGCTGCAGTTACCAGGGTGGCCACCAGAGGGCGGGCGGGCCATGCTTCAAGGCCTGCGGAGCTGCGCACCCAACTAGAATCCCATTTTATCCCCACGTTCTATCTAGTACTGTCCCCATTTTACAGATGAGGAAACGGAGGCCCAGGGCATTCACATCCTTTGTCCGTACAGGCTGAGGCAAACTTGGGAGAGGGGCCAGGAAACATCTGCGGGGGGGCTACAGCTTCAGTTCTACTCCCTGGCAGGTGCTGGGCACCACCTGGTACCCCCTCTGCACCCCCCAAAAACCCTCCAGCTGTACCTTTGTGCTCGGCATCATGGAGCCGCTGCTGCCAGAAACTGCGGAAGGGGGCGATGCCCGTGCCAGGCCCGATGAGGATGCAAGGGTGGGAGGGGTCCTCGGGGAGGTGGAAGCCGCTGGCACTGAAGGGGACAGAAGGGAAGGGGCCCCGTCCTCAGACACCCTGGGTCGATGCACACGCAGGACAGGGGCTGGGGAGCTGGGGGTGTGGCCGGGGGCGGTAGTGTTGCGGGGTGGAGAAGACAACGAGCTAAAAGTTGATTTCCCAAGTCCTGCAGGCTGTTTCATGTCCCCTGTCCAGGTGCACCATCACCTTGCCCTGGGGTCCCTCTGAGAAAGGCTGAGCCTCATTGTACTCTGGGCCCCAACATCGCTGCCACCTCTGTCCCTGCTAGAGACTTGGCCATGCTCTACCACTGGGGGTTAGAATGGAGAGGCCCAGTGTGACCCTAGTGCCTTCTTTACGGGCCAAGGGGCCCAGAGTGGCATCTAAACCCCAGATTCCTCCCTTTCAACCCAGTACTCCCCGGGGCCAGTGGTCCCATGATGGACACAGTGGAGGGGGTGCTTACCTTCGCACAAAGCAGGGCACCGGGTCTTGGGGCTTCAGGTTGTTGAGCCATGTGCTGCAGACGCCGTGGTGCAGGGGGCCCTGGCCGTCTGCAAGGACAGCACACACCTGATCAGCATCGTCCCTCCCACCCCTGCATGAACCTTCTCAGTGCCTCCTCCCACAATGACGCACCTCCCTGAACTGCCCGCTCAGGCACTCTGCAGGCTTTAATCAAAGGAATGTTTTTCTCCTGGTTCTGAGTTCTACCCTCTATTCGCCCAGAGCTGGCAAAAGCTGAAAGGGACTCAGAGAGTGTGCAAGGCTCTCCTTGTGCCACTGCAGAAACTGAGTCTCAGAGAGGGAAGGTGACTTGTACAAGGTCACTCGGGTAGCAGTAGAATCAGGTCACAGCTCAGCTTCCCTAACTCCTACTCCGATGCTCCTTCCAAGAGTTTCTCCATGGACCCTGCCAGCCCGTCACTCGGCTCCGATGACAGTAGCACAGAGTGGCCCCTCAGGGTGACCACAGTCACTTCTTCGCAGTGTCTTCAGGAGTATAGCCCTTGCTGGTAGGAACCCTGGGTGATGGACAAGCTGCTGAGCCTTCCGCTCTGCTCTTCCATCTCTGTCTCCCCCAGTGGCCCCTCCTGGGCTTGTGGAAACCCCAGGTTCCCTTCCCAATGGCCCAGCATTTAAGGGGACCTTCAACCAACTCGAGAAGTCCCGCTGGTTTTCCTCTGGCTGGAACTTTGGTCTCACAGGATGTGCCTGCCTCTCCTCTTCTGGTCTGAGGGTTGAGACTTGGCCCCTGCAGATGTCCTCTAGCAGAGCAAAGAGAGTCTCTGCCCAGTTTTCAGGAACTGTGTGACTGTGCTTCTCAGAGCACAAAGGGCTCTGAGGTGTGAGCCAGCTCCCCAGCTCTGCCAACCCAGGCAATGCTCAGTTACGGAGAGAGGGCAGGGGTGTGCTTCATCCAGCTGGACAACGTGTGGGACCTCCCAGTGTATGTCAGCCCATCCCCCGTCCTCTGCCCTCACAACACCCTGCACCTTCCTTCTTAGCACCTACACAGTGACAGCTGTCTATTTCTATGAGTCTCTCTTCATTGTTCTCTCTAGATGGGAAGCTCCATGAGGGCAGGGTCTACGTGTGCTGTATTTCCACACCCACCGTGGTGCCAGGCATAAAAAGGTATGAAATAAATCATCACTGAATGAGTGAGTGAATGAATGAACCATCAAGGCAGAATCACCTCTGTCTTCAGGCTGGACTATCAGGAAGACTAAGAACCTCTGGGCTCCCACGAAGTACTGGGTACTTTCCACATCTGATCTCATTAAATTCTCCCAACAGGAGTTGGACAGTAGAGAGGAGTATGGCGGTTAAGAACTTGGACTCAGCAGTCAGACTACCTGGGTTTGCACCTCCATTCTCAACCTGCTACCAGGGTGACTTTGAACCTGTGGCTTAACCTCTTTGTGCCTCAGTTTCCTCACCCGTGAAAGGCACACAGCTCCCGTCTCATGTGGTTACCGATCACACATACACAGAGACGTTAGCTCAGTGCCTGGTTCATGGTAGTCTCTCCCATGGTAGTCTCTCTACCGCTGTTAACAGCTCTGGAAGGTGGGTGTCTAATGATGAGGAGACCAAAGCTCAGAGATGTTGAACAGCTGCCCAGTAAGTAGCAGACTTGGGCCGCTCCACAGCCTCTGCCCCAGCCTTACCTTGGGTGCGGTACGTGAGCACGGCCACGGTGAGGTGGATCTCCGTGGGTGTGTGGTCCCTGGAGGAGCTGATGGAGTAGTACCGGGGCTTCAGGACAGGCAGCTGGGAGAACAGGAAGCTGGCGGACACCCGCAGGGACGGGAATTCCTCCAGCACCTCCAGGAAGGTGGGGCTGTTGGTGAACTTCCACTTGTTGTAATCAGATGGCTGAAAGCCAAGGGCAATGTGAGTGTCTCAGGGCGCTTGCCCCACACGGAGGGAAGAGGCTGTCACAATCCAGCATTCATTCATCCACTCCCACGGCAAACACTTCAAAGCACCAGGTGCTGTCCACGGTGCTGAGAACACTGAGCTAGAGGGGAAAAAGTTCCCGTCCTGGAGGAGCTCAGGCCAACGAGTAGCATTTCTCTAACTTGTGTGCTTAGAACTTTGCTGTCAGCAACTTGCGGGCAGGAGTCAAACCTTTATTCTAACCTAATTTGGGGAAGGGCTTCAGAATCATACAGACCTGGGTTCAAATCTTGACCGAATGCCCTTACTGTCTGTGGGATCTTGTCCTAATTACTTAACCTTTGTGGAATGAGGATCGCATCACCTACCTCGTGGGGATGTTGTGAGAATTAAGTGAGAAAATGTGTGCCAGGTTAGTGCAATGCAGCCACAGGATAATGGCAGTGGAGGTGGCTGGAATCAAGATAATGAGCGATAATGGTGACGGTAATAATGATATTCAGTGCCTTTTGCAAAGACTTTGGTCTAGAAAGTTGCAGGTGAGTTAATGCCTTCTCTCATTCATTTATTAATTCAACTACCCATCTGTTACTATGTCCATTATCCATTCATCCACACCATCCATCCTCCAACACTTCCTAAATTCCAGGCTTGTTCTAGGTATGGGGAATAAAAGACAGAGTGGCCCTCCTTTTCTAGCTCATTTCTGAGGAAGTGCACTTTGGTTGCATCCTGCAGACATTCAAAACAGTTCAGTTCACTTGACACAACTATGTCCTAGAGATGGGGCAGGAGAGGATGCCTGACTTCCTCCCAGCCTTTGACAAATCGCACTTTGGGAAGCTGGGGTGGATTTCTCCTTGGAGGTTAAAGACCGGCTCTAGGCTCAGGATGACCCCGACTCTGGGGCCCTGCTCCTGCCTCACACCCACCAGCCCCGACCTTCACCTGGCACAGGGTCTCCAGCCTCTGCCTCTCAGCCTCGTCCGTGGCCAGCTGGGCCAGCTTTCGGAGCAGCAGCTGGGTTGGCGGGGTGGTGATGTCCAGGAAATAGGTGAGAGCCTGGCTGAGTGAGCAGGTGGGCAGTCGCTTGTCCCTGACCCAGTAGCTGCCTGGAGAGGGAAGAAAGGAGTCAGGATGGGAAAAAGGCCCCATTTAGGTTTCCCAAAGAGTGATGAGGCATCTGGGATAGACACCCTCTACGCTCCAGCTGCAGGGGAGAGAAGACACTGAAGTTCTGGTTCCAGGAACAGCAAAAGGGTTCATGTGCCCAACTCAAGTGCAGGAAGATGGTGCCCAGAGATGGGGCTGCCAGGAAAGGCTGGTCCACAGCCCTCCAAAGGGCACCCAAGTTGACACAATCCTGCAAAACTAACTATGTACCAGAGTCCAGTCCCTCTCTGGACCAGACCTGAACTTTAGCAGGACACACACAGCTGAACTACAGACTCACCATGACTAAATTCACCAAAGACTGATGTACACCCAGAGGCCAGTTCTTCATTTAGAGAAAAGCCCATAACTGCAGTCTCCAGGGGTGCTAGACCAAGAGGTGCTGGGTGAGCAGCACTCAGCCCAAAGTGAGGTGGCAAGTCTCAAGGAGTGCCGAGAGGCAGTATGCAGGGCGGTCACAGCATGGACACTGGAGCCAGTAGACATGGGTTCAGACTCTGGCTCCCCACTTACTAGTAGGCTGACTGAGCCCTCTGAACTTGGGTTCTGTCTCTGTGAAATGGACGTGATAATAAAACCTGTCCTGCTGAGTTTGCATGAGGACTGAATGAAACAGTACACGTATTAGGTAAAAGTATTAGTATCACATTATTTCCTCTAGACCCCAGGCCTGAGGAACCACATCTGTCCCCCTACAGTCACAAGGATGTCTCTGTCCCCTTATCCCCGAGTTTCAGGCTCTCTCACGCTCTCCTGGACAGTGGGGAAGAATGCCAGACTTCGCTTCTCAGGCTCCTGTTGTCCTATTTTGGCCACTCTCTTTAGGGGGACACATTTTTTGGAGGTATCATGATTGCTGAGGAAGCTAAGGCCAGGGAGCTAATCCAAAGGGCTGGAAGGCCCGTGATTACTGATTTCATTAGTTTTCCTCTCCTAGTGCCTGTCACCCAGTGCTGTGCTCACCGCATAGGCTGAGAGCCTCGCCTTAGCACATAACGGGGACTCTGACCCCTCCCCAGGACAGCCTCATCTCTCCAGTGAGGATGGCCAGGAAGAGCCAAGCTCTCCTGGTCACCCATGGTCTGGCCCTGCCCATTGCCCACAGAAGGTGAGCATAAATGAGACCTTCGATGGGGAAGCAGTATGAAATCAGAATGCCATGAAAATGCAATATAAATTCCAAAACATAAAATTTGGGATCTGAAGAGACTTTCAGGGTGTATTAAACTACCTTCCTCTGACCTTCTGGACAAATGTCGATTAGCCCATGGGAAATGGATATTCCTCCATTCCTGCACTTGTTTGGTGCCAGGAATTGTGGTGAAGGTTGTACACGTATCTACTCATCTGTTCTGCACCACAGCCCTGCGAGGAAGGCTCTATTATCTCTATTTTAGAGACAAAGAAACAAAGCCTTGGGAGGTTAACTCCTATGCCCAAGGTCACATTGCTAGTAAGTGATGGATCAGGGACCTGCATCTTCAAAGCTCACCATTTTTATAGTTTCCACGTTTCTCTATCATATCACCAAGCAAGCTGCACATGTGTGTCTGTTGTGGGACTAAAGAGACAATGCATGTATTGATAAAATGCTGGCATCAAGTAACTACCCCCAAAATGGTGGCCGCTACTGTTATAATAATAATAATAATAATAATGACTATTTTTGCATATCTGCATCCTGTACTAGGTAGTGAGCTTTCTGAGGACAGACACGGAGTCTCATTCATTTTTGTAGCCCAGGGCCTGCTTGGTATATAGATGCGAGTAGTTAAAATTTTGATGGAAAAATGAATCAGTCAACCAACAAAAGTGGCCGGGTAAGCAAAGAATGAAGGGGAAAGATAGCCCAGCCTCTGGTGTTGGGCAGATAGTCCCAAAGCAGCAGCCCTTCTTGTTGGCCCGGCGGCCGGTCGAGGACTATGTACAAGGCTGCTCTGGCGTGGGCTTCAGAGGCCCACCACTCAGGAGGAAGGAGAGGGTTAGCTGCCCGTTTGCAGCGCAGGTCCGGGCCCAGCCCATCAGCGGGGCTGGGGCTTGGTGGGAGGATGCTGGGGGCGGCCTCAGCTGAGGCTTTTGTGCAGAGGGCTCACCGTTCTCGCAGAGGGTCTCCAGGCGCATGGGTTGGTCGGGGGCAGGGCCATCCACCACCCGCTCCAGGATGCCTTGGACCAGGGCTGGCTGGTTGCCTGGGAAAACTCCGAGGTGCTCTCCCGGCAGGTAGCTTGGAACTTGGCTGCCCTCACAGGAGAGTTCCACCAGGAGGGTGGTACGGCTGCAGAAGGAAAAAGAAGCCTCTGGTTACGCCACCAGGATTTCCTCCAGCACTCCCTGATGGGTGGGCCAGTTTCCCCAGGAAACGTGCCCTCCTTTCATTTTCCTGCCCTGTTCCATGAACAGGGTTGTCGGCATCCCGAGGCTGGGGTGCTCAAGAGGGCTCGGGGCTGACCCGGCCTGTGGCTTCTCCGTGGGGAGAGGGTGGACAGTAATCCTCCCATGCAGCCCTCCCAAGCCCTCAAGAGCTTGACCACAGACTCCGCCTAAAGAAAGCATCGCACTGGGAGGTATGTGGGCATTGAGACAAACCTTTCCTAGTGTCTAGCACAAATCTGGTTCTTATTAGAACAGCCCACTTTTGCTAATGAATGTAAGGACAGCACAGAAAAACAAAACCTACAGAGAAACCACACTGCTGGCTGACCTGGCGGGGAAAGGTCCTTCCCTGCCAAAACTTTTCCTGAAAGTTCTTAAGAAAGCCAAACAGTTGGAGTTTTTCTTGCCCTCCCCTTTTGGTGAAATTAAGTTAAGTTAAGTCACAAAGGACAGGAAGTGAAGCAGGTGCCTCGTTCCCAAGCTGGACAACTGGCCCATGGTTAATGGAGACACAATGTAAAGGTGCTGGTGGCCACAGGGGTTAACAATCAAGCTGCTCCTACCAACGCATCATAGCTAATGCCAGTGGACACTTCCCTCCTCTCCTTTCTAAGACTGACTTGCTCTGGTCTTTCCTGGATTAAAATAAAATCTGTGGAACGTCACCCAAGAAGCCCTCTCCTTCGCCCTACCTGGATTTTGGACTCTGTAGATTCTGCCGCGATTTCAGCCTCATGGTGAACACATGCTTGGCGTGCATACTGCTGAGGGCTGTGGGACAGAGAGACAGAGAAGTGGCAACGTGGCTCTTAAGTGTTGGTGGGGCAACCTCCACGTGCTGAGTCAATTACACCCAGACGTTACCCTGGGGTGTCTCACTGTGGTGGTGCTGGGGTTTTCCTTCCCTTCCTTGTTTCCCCACTGTGTTTCTGAATCACAATTAAAGACCCTTGGTCTGACAGAGGATGCTTGTGCCGCTGCTAGGTATTGGGAAATGCAATGTAAATGCCCCAATATGGGAATTTCTAGGACATCCCATGGCTTGGGATCCGCAGGAGAGCATAGTTGAAGCCGGGGAAATCCTAAACCTGAGGAAACGTGTAGGACCTCTGTAGTCCTGGTATAGGAAAAGAGGAAGCACAGAAGCACAGCAACCAGAGGGGCCGTTCAGAGTTCCCAGACTGTAGCCTGGAATTGCCTCTGCAAAATGTTCTTCATAATACCTGGCTGCCGTTAGAGTGGGAAGGCTGGGGCCCAGATCCCAACGTGGCCACCTGCCAGCAACTTGCTGCACCTCCCTGAACTTCTGTTTCTCTGTCTGTGCCTTTCTCACAGGATGAGTGTCAGGGATCACTTAGAGCAGGTGGGCAAAGAGTCCAGCACAGTGCCTGGCACATAGGAGCGCCCTTCTCTCTCCACTGCCCTCCCAGGGTTTCCTCCTAAACCGCCTCTCTAAGAGACGAAGCACGCCCTCAAGTCTTGCATCCCAGCAGGCTCTTGGACCCAACCAGAGAGAGATGCCTGGTAGCCCTAGGCTAGCTGCCTCTGTTCAGAGGGTCTTAGTGGTCTCCTTGACCCTAGGCTCAGGACTCAGAGACACCCACCCCGGCAGGAAGAGCAAACAAGCTCCGTGTGGTGCAGGGAAGCAGGTACCTTTGTTGAGGTCCAAAGGCTCTGAGTCCTGCACGAGCCGGTAGTGGTGCAGGTCCCAGGTCACATTGGCAGTGTAGAGCTTGGGGATCTGAATGTGGTGTTTGCCTCGGATATCGAACGTGTCACAGGCTGCCTGGATAAAGATGGAGCCGATTGGTGTTAATAATCATCCCTGTCATCAGCGGCACCACCACTGCTGGGGCTACCATTTTTTAAGTCCTTGCAACTGAGCTAAGAGCTTTGTGTAATGACTAAGCACACTTATCTGGTTGGGCTGTTATGAGAACCCCCAAAATGGCTGGTCCTAGCACACAGTAGCTATTGCTATTATTATGAATATTAATAATGACAGCATCTCGTTTTATCCGCATGCCCACACTATGACACATGTGTGATCACTCCCATTTTCCTGATGTGGAATCGTGTGGAGGAGACGTGGGCTTGGCAACCATGTCGGACCCACTCAAGGTGGTGCTCATAAGCCCCACTGCTGGGTGAAACGCTTTGCTTCAGTGAGTTCTCTCAGTCAGTAGGGTCAAGCCACAGGTGATAAAACCTACTGAGATAGCCCTGTCCCCAAGTTCTCTGTGGCTGGGACACTGAAACAAGACAAGGATGTCAGGAGGTGACCTGGATAATCAGAGGGGGAAAGATCTTAAACCACAGCTTCCCAAGGGCAGGGAGGTGTCAAGTGGAGCTCTTCCGGGGGCTGTGGGAAAGCAGCAGTGACTTGAGCCCTCAGGCCTGCGATCCCGGCCCACACCCGGGACCACGCCTATAGGACCCAGCAGGGGTCGTGCCCCCCAGGATGCCCAGCACAGGAGTCCTGGGCACGAGTGCACCGCAGCCTCCCTCCCGGTGCTGTGCAGCAGCTCCGGCTGTGAACTGACCTTGAAGGTTTGCACGGCCCAGCCGCGGAAGGCCTCCTCCTGCCCGCTGAGCTCGTCCCCTTCTCCTGCTGGGGCGAGCTGAGAAGCCCCCAGCTGGGACAACTTCTGGTCGATGTCATGAGCAAAGGCGCAGAACTGAGGGTACATGCTGGAGCCGAGGCCAAACACGGCATACCTGCCCGAGGAGGACACGCACGGAGCCTGGGTGAGCTGACCCCGCCCACAGGCCAGCCTCCGACCCTCGCGCCCCAGCTGGGCAAGGACGGCCAGTGAACACCCCCTTCCTGTCCTCCCTGGCTCCTGAGCCTCGTCTCCAACTCCCATGACCAACCCCATGCCTGGCCTGCAGAACTGTGAACGGGACTTGGTGTCCCTGCTTTGACCCACAACACCTCTGAGGACAGGCTGTCTCTGGGCCTGGACATCCCAGGAAGTTCCCACTTATACACACCCAGCTCCGTCCCTGGAACCCAGACTCTGGGAGTGGGGAAGAGATTTACCTGAACTTGTTGGTGAGTTCTTTCAGCCTGAAGAGGGACTTCTTCAGTTTCTAGAAAGAGAGAGAACCACAGAGTTCTCACGACAGGATTAATAAAAGCACCACTTTCCCCTTTCCTCTGGTGGCTCATTTAAAAACTGGACATATCTGGCAGGAGAAAGTTCAAGATCCTCGCAGGGAAGTCGGTTTAGGTGGGGCCGCCTGGCTGAGACTCAGGGACAAGTTCAGCCTTAGCAACTCATGTGGGCCTGACCTTTGGTGGGGGGCGAGGACAGCCCAACCCCCAGCCCATCCAGCCCTGGCAGAGGGGGGCCTGCCTTATAGCAGGGCATCTCCAGAGGGACTCCTGATGGGACATGAGCCTCTCTTCTTGTCAGAGTGACAACTGGTCCTGTATTCTCTGAAATAACCCTGATTTCCCAGGAACTCAAGATAACTTTAGGTGGAAAATAGTGTCAAATCACATGGTAAGAAAGTATTCTTTTTTTCTTTAATTTTTTATAGTTATTCCTGTTTCAATTATTTCATTCTTTTGTCCTGAACACTAGGGAGAAAATCTCAGACTTAATGGTGCTAATGGAGACTTAACACTTCTCTCATATTTGCTTATTACTCTTTTTAAAAAACAAAGCAAGCCATGGTTAGGCAACAGCATCCATCTAAAATTCAGTACCTGCTTGGCTTTCATTGGATTTACCTGGGACCAATTTTTGCTGGCTTTCCATTTGTGAGAGTGATAGAAAGTTTCCTCTAAACATGAATTTTTGAATTTAAAAAGGCAGGTCAATTTACTGAAACATATTAAGCACGTCACAGGAAAGGCAGCTCACGCATACAGAGGAAATTACGAAGGAGGCAGGCCAATGGCTGACGTTAGGGCGACCCAGAGTGATCTGAGCTCTCACTCCCGAGGGCCCTCCTTAGGACACGCTGAGTCCCCAGATCCTTTCCTTGGTCCTCTTGGGCTCTACCAGACCCCAGACCCCTGGGACTCAGACCACCCACCTCTCCGTTGCCGGGGGAATCTCCATTCCCAAACGTGCTGGTCACCACCAGCAGCAGCTGTTCCTCCTCCAGATGGCTCAGCCGGTATTCGTCCATGCAGAGAACCTGCAGGGCACCCAGGGTGGACATCAGCCCTTGCTTCCCAGGCTGGCGCCCTCCACGGCCTCCCCAGACACCCAGCGCTCCCCTCACCCTACTCAGGCCGGGAGTCCCCTTCGTCATCTCGGTCCCCTGGTGCCAGGCACAGAGGAGGTGAGGACTTGACAAATCCCTGTCTACTGAACCTATCTGAACACAGCAGTCTCGATTCTTTGATTCTCCCACGCTAACACATCAGCAAGCCCTGGAGGGTCTGCCTCCAAAACACTGCCTGTCCCAAATCAGAGCACGTCTCACCGCTTCCCTTGCTACCTTGAATTCTGAGTGTGTGGACATGTTTTCCACAAAAACGGGATGAGCAGGTTACAAAAATGACAACTCCTCTGGCACCTCGGGGACCCAAATGCTTTGCCTGAAGCTAATCTCAGGTGAGATGGGTCTCGGCCTCGCGGTTCTATCCAGGCCTATACCTGACCCAGGAGGCCTTCAGTGATGGAGGATCAAATCCAACACTGGTGGAAGGAAGGAGTCCCCCTTGGGAGTTTTGTTTTATTTCTCTGCATCTTATTCATCCCCCGCTCCCTTCACATTTAGCACTGCACCCTGTATAGGAGGTGTTCTGTAACTGTGAATAAAATCCATCTAGAACACCTCATGTATATTGAGACTTAGAGTCATTAAGAATGTGTTTCTCAAACTGTGTTCCCTGGAACACTATGAAAAGCTTATTTACTAGGTACGTTTGGGAATCCCTGGACACACCTCTCTCCTTCTATCACAGATTTTCAATGTACATCAGCATGCCCAAGGCTCGGGGACATCCAGGAGCGGAGCAATCATTTTAACTTGCCCCAGACTTCTCCGGGCATAGGCTGAGTCGGCTACCTTAGGGTTGAAGGCACAGCTGAACAAGGCCCCTAGGTCCCGGGCCAGTGTTTCTGATCTTCCTGTCTCTGTTGCAAAGAGGATCGTGGCTCTGACCCGGGAAGCCATTGTCTCACGCATCAGCACTGAGGCAAAGAGCACGGCTCTGTGGGGACAGATATACTCTGTGTGCTGAGTCAGCCTTCCAGAGGAAGACGGGGGCCCAGCATTTAAAGTGCAGCAGATCAAGGAAAAAGAACCCAGGTTTCTCATGAGCTACAACCCTGACTCACCGCCCTTCTCCTCCTCTCCCCCACTCAACCCACCACTCAGCCCCCTTTGGGAAAATGGAGGAGAGAGAAGGCTGGGACAGAGGTGGCAGGTGACCCTGGGAATTGGTGTCTGGATTTCTGGGAGCCAAACCCTTTCTCTCTCTTTTTTTTTATAGTTTTAATATACCTTTTAATTTATTAATTTAGTTATTTATTTGGCTGCACTGTGCAGCATGCGGGATCTTAGTTCCCCAATGGGGGATCGAACCCATGCCCCCTGCAGTGGAAGTGCAGAGTCCTAACCACTGGACTACCAGGGAAGTCCCTCCAAACCCTTTCTCTCTCTTTTTTTTATAGTTTTAACATACCTTTTAATTAATTAATTTATTTATTTGTTTGGCCGCACTGTGCAGCATGCAGGATCTTAGTTCCCCAATGGGGGATCGAACCTGTGCCCCCTGCAGTGGAAGCGCAGAGTCCTAACCACTGGACTACCAGGGAAGTCCCTCCAAACCCTTTCTCATTGTTCCCTGACCTTCAAGGCCTAGAAGGAAGGGCTGAGGTTCAGAGGTCAACACTGGCTGCTCCCACTTACTTGACCAAGACTTTGAATCGAATCTCTCTTCTCCGGGGTCTCCGCCTCTCATCCTGCCAGACGTGGGTTTTCCAGGCCTCCACCTTCAGAAAAGAGGGCAGATATGTGGGCAAGGTGGGCCTTGGCTTGGCTTGGGCTTGGAGAGACAGAAGGTCCTTCATGCCCTCCGTGAGCTGGGGGGGTGAGCAGGCCCTGTCCCCACCCTTTCACTGAAAGCCCCACGGGGAAGGGCTGCATCTGTCTGTCTCCATCCAAGTTGTAGCTCATGTCCGGCGCAGAACCTGCACACGAACAGTTGACTGTCTCTCATTAGTGTCCCCCTGGAAGGAAGAGGCTGCACATCTCTTTCCTTTTGGTGTCTAGGAAGGCTAGGAAGGCTATACAGATTGTATATAATGCATAGTCTGCCCTGGGATACCTCTGAGAGTAGACGAAGGTGCTCTGACCACAGGCATAAACGATCCCAGGCAGTCAGTCACACTAATTATCACTTTTAGAGTAAGGAAGCTCTTCCCCAAATCTAACCAAAGAGATTTTTGACAAAAAATGAAATCATTTCACTGGGTAACGGTTCCTGAGTGCACTCTGGGTTGGACACTGGGCTGAGCTGTTACGTACACCAGCTCATGTGATCCACACAACCTCCTCCATCGTGGAGTTGATGACCATCCTTTTAGAGATGAGAAAATCAGGGCTTAGATGGGTGAAATGACCCACCCAAGATCATACAGCTAGGAAGTGGGAGAATCACCCCCAGATGTATCTGACCTGGCAGCCGAGCTCTTCACATGTGACTGTCTATAGCCCTCCCGTGCAGACGGGCACAATGGCGGTCGCCCTCAGGAGCTTAAACTCCATCAGAGCAACAGGCTACTAAAGATACCATAAAAGGTATTTGCGGGCCTCCCTGGTGGCGCAAGTGGTTGAGAGTCCGCCTGCCGATGCAGGGGATACGGGTTCGTGCCCCGGTCTGGGAGGATCCCATATGCCGCGGAGCGGCTGGGCCCGTGAGCCATGGCCGCTGAGCCTGCGCGTCCGGAGCCTGCGCGTCCGGAGCCTGTGCTCCGCAACGGGGGAGGCCACAGCAGTGAGAGGCCCGCATACCGCAAAAAAAAAAAAAAAAAAAAAAAAAAAAAAAAAAAAAAAAAGGTATTTGCTTCAGTCTCACTTCTTGAAGAAGTGAGAAGAAGTAGAAATGGACAAAAGCATCCTTGAGGGAAGCCTGAAAAGCATTAGAAATATGCCTCTGTGTCCCCGATCCTTCCTTGTATATCCTGCATTAGTGAGCACACATGTGCATAGGCACATGCAAACACACACGCAGGCACACATGTGTACACACATGCACACACGTGCAGACACACACACTCTCTCCACCCCTGAGCTCCCAAGACAGAAAGGAGAGGAAGGCCCCTCTCTTACCTGGTAGTAGTAGTAGGGGGACAGGACATAATTTAACATCTCCTGGTGGAACACGGGGGTGATGCTTCCAGAAATTGGGGGTACCAGCCAAATCCAGTCAGCTGGGCAGCCCCCTCGGGACCGGTACTCATACTGCATGTACTTCATGAAGGACTCTGCAGCCGAGTGGTGGTCCATGATGGTCACATTATGCTTCTGAATCAGAAGGAGGCAAGAAGCGGAGTTGAGGAGAGGGGTCGGTTGGCTGCAGGGCTCCCAGATGGACTATGGAAGGGCCTGGCAATCTGTAAAATGGGAGCACAATCCCCTCTGGCCCCCTTCTCGGTGCTGAACATAAACACCCAAATTCAAAGTATTGTCAGAGCCTCTGAGGGACCCAAGCAGTCACCATGGCTATGGTCAGCCCACAGGCTACACGCTGCCCCCGCTTGGCCCTCTGGGGACAGTGTCCAGCTTCTCAGGCCCACAAGTCTCCCTGAACTCCCACAAATGGCTCTCTGGATGCTGATGAATCAAACCACAGTGGCTTTTTGTCACTTGTTGGTAGAGAGGTCCAGGAGTCACCTCCCCAAGGATGCGGCTGTCTCAGCCAAGGAGGAACTAGGTTCTTTGGAAGAGGACTGAAGCACTGGGGGGAACCACAGTGCATGGAAGACAAATCACCACAATGTCCCACATCCTAAAATTAGAAGCCAAGGGGTCTGCGCCTTCCTGGAATGATCCAACAAGGGCAGCCACATCGTCTGGAGCAACTCATGTAGTCAAGAGACATTGGTTTCATGGAGTGGTTCAAACCTTGGCCTCTTATTAGCCATGTTACTTTAAGCTATTAGTTCCTTAACCTCAGTTTCCTCATCTGTAAAATGGGGATGGTAATAGTTCCTACGTCATGACGTTGTTGAAAGAATGCAATAAAATAATACAAGTAAAGCATAAAACGTGCTCAGTGAACGTTAGCCGCTATTATTATTTCTATCTACCAGGTATTGCATACAGAGGTGAACGACGTGGCCCCTTCTCTGCATTGGATCATACTCTAACTGGGGGAGGCAGGAGGACGTCAGCCATTTCACATGGTCTGATAGAAGCTACGATGGAGGTGAGTGCAGGTGCTGACGGAGGGCCGAGGGAGGGCTTAGCTCATACAGGGGCCCAGAAGAGGGATGGGGGATTTTAGAGGCAGTTTCTAAGAGGAAGTGAGTTTTGAGAGATGGGTACCAGTTGGGCAGCAGACGGGCAGTCCCGGAGGAGGACACTGCATGAGTCAAGGCCGGGAGGCAGGAGAGGAGCCAGTAGGCTCCAGTAGGACCAGCCATGCCTTCTAAAATTTTATACATACACACACCGCAACTACTGGGTGCCAGACCAGTGTTAGGCTCAGGAGCTGATGATGAGAGCTGTGAGAATGGTTGTAACAGTAATAAATAATAATAACAACAAAACTAATGTTTTTTGAGTGATCACTGTGGGTCAGGCAGTGCAGCTAAATATTTTGCATTCATTTTCATATAATTCTTACAGTAACCTAGTGAGGGAGGTACCATTATTATCTCCGTTTTACAGATGAGGAAATGAGGCCAAGTCTTTTGAAGCTGACCCTGAAGGAGGGTCATGAGGAAGTCCTGGAGACTCTCAAGCAGTGGAGGGACGTGGTCAGCTGGTCAGGAGACAGTGGAGGGTCAGCAGTTTCCTGGGACATATCCGCATCCTGCCAATATCAGAGCAGATGCTGGGAGCCTGCAGGAGTCAGGATGTGTGATCCACAGCCAGGCGGGCCTTCCCGAGCTGAGTCAGCCCCAGGGGGCTCTTCCTGTCCTGTCTCGGAGCTGCCCCGTGGCCCCCACTCCCCAAAATCAGACACAAGCTTGACGTGCCTACAGCATGACAAGCTCTGGGGAACAGTGTGTGATAATATGTATTTACTGGGTGTTTAATGTCAGCTCCCACTACATTCCACAAGGTCAGGGTTTCTGTCTATTTTGGTCACCACTCACACTCTTGGCCTGGCCTAGGGCCTGACACATGGAAAATGCACAATAAAACTTTGCTGAATGAATGAATGACCCTCTGCCCTGTGGTCTGGCCTCCAGGGCATCTGCCAACTTTGTGGACATGGTCCCAGCTTCTAAAGTAATAGCTTCACACGTCCATGGCTCCTTCCCCAAAGGAAGGGGAGTGTTTATATGAGTAACAGCAGCAGATGGACCAGAGGGCTCAGTCCCACACAGGAGCCAACCTGCTGCTGATCAGACAGGGAAGCAATAGCAACAACTGCTCAGGTGGACGTGGCCTCTCATTCATTCATCCCATACATACATGTGCCAGACACTCTTCTAGGCTCCAGGGGTAGAGCAGTGAACAAGAGAGACAAGGTCCCTGCCCCATGGAGCTCACATTCTAATAGGGGAAACAAAGAAAGAAGCAGATGGACTCCATAATGTCAGGAGCTAATAAGGATTATGAAGGAAAAGAAAGAAAAGGTTAAAGGAATAAGAAAGACAGGATGGAGGTGGGTGAGGATGCCTTTGTTTATGGTGTCATCAGGGAGGGCTACTCCGAAGAGGTGACAGTTGAGACCTGGATGAAGGGAAGGAGCTGGTCATGGGATGATTTGTGGCAAGAGTGTTCTAGGCAGAGGAAAAAACAAGTGCAAAGGCCCTTCGGGGGGAACCATCTTGGTGAGTTTGAACAACAGCCAGAATTCCAGTATGACTGGCGAGCTGTGGAGGATAAAAGCCTGACTGGAGTGGCTGGGGGATGAGGACGTGTAATGAGGTCTTTCAATGGTTTTGCCATAAAAGGGAAGCAGGGAAACAAGGTAGTAGCTGGGTAGGGGGAGTATTTGGTTAGCTAGCCATTTATCTCTTTGAGATGGGAATCATTACAGCTTACTGATCATTGATGGGAATGATCCAGTGGATAAGGAGGTATCAATGTTACGGGGCAGAGGGCAGGGAGGATTTTCAGGAGTAAAGTCCTTGAAAATTGAGAGAGGACAGGATTCAGTGCTCAAGCGCAGGGATTGACCAGCCTTGGGAGGTAAGGAGTTGCCTGTTGCTAGAAGCATTCAAGTTTACACTAGCAGACTTGAGAGGGCTTGTCTCTCTATCCCAGCACCTAGCACTGTGCCTGGCACAAACAGGGTGTTCAACATTGTTTGATGAGTGAATAAATGAGCAATGCCGTAAGGGGAAAATCAAGCATGACATGGGTGGCTGGACCAGATGACTTTCTAACCAGAAAGGCTTCAGACCCGCAAACACCAGACATGCCTGGAAACTGTGGAGCACAGCGACATTGATCTCAATGACAGCCCGGTCTTTCCAGAGTGAGGCCACCTTGTGTGTTTCCAGGCCCATCCTCCTGCCCACTTCCTGCAAAGGCAGAGAAATGGGGGTGAGTCCATCTCTTGGATCCCAGCTGCAGGCCCGCACCTCCAGCCGGCCCAGCTGGACGGTCTTCGTTACCTCCAGGATGTTGTAGCGCTGGACGTCACAGAAGTCCCGGACTCCGATCTCCGTGCCCATATACCAGCCGTTGAAGGGGCACCCTGGGAACTCAAGGCCACCCACCTCGAGCAGCATGTTGGCTACGGCCGGCAGGGCATACCACTTCAGCTCCAGCTCCCGGAACCACTCATACCTGGTAGGGAGGTAGAGCTGATGGCAATGGGCCTTCACTTTGGCCCACACTCATCCCCCCCAAAAAGAGCTTCAGAGAAAGAGTGCACCAGGAAAACTCCTTTCCAAGTGCTGATCTCTAAGTTCATCCCACCTGGAGAGGTGAATTGACACACCACGTGTCATTCGCTAATGATACATTCATTCACGAGTTCATTCACGCAAACATATTAAGCAACAAGTATATGACAGGCCCTGTGCTACATGCCGAGAACCCAAAATAACACAGCACGTAAGGATTCCAGTGTCAGAAAGCCTGGGTTCAAGTTCTGCCTTACTGAGGACTAGCTGTGTAATCTTGGGATATTATTTAGCCTCTCTGAGCCCTAGCATCCCCACCAACAAAATAGAGATAAGAGCATCAAACTCAAGGGATTATTGTGAAAATAATAGTATCCTTTATTTGTCTATTCATTCATTCCAGAAATATTTATAATTGAGCACTTACTATGAGCCAGGCACCCTGCTACGTGTTGGGGATATATTGCCGAACAAGAAAGACAAGATCCCTAATTCTCAAGGACCTTACAGACTATAAATAGGTAAACAAATAAATAAATAAATAGGAAAATAAAGACAAGGTGATGTGTCAGATGGAGGGTGAGGGTGCCTACTCTAGACTGGGTATTCAGAAGAGGCTTCTCAGAACGGGTAACATTCAGGAAATACCTCAGTGACAAGAAGAAATGAAGTCTGCAAAATTCTGGAGAAAGAGCATGTCAGGCAGAGGGAAGAGCAAGTGCAAAGGCCCTGAGGTAGGAGTCAGTTCAGTATATTCAAGGGACAAAAAGAAGAACCCAGCCTAATGCCTGCTACATAGTGAGTGTCAATGTATGCAGGTGGTTTTGTAATTATTAGAGCTGCCTGGAGGAGAGGCTGAACCGGATGAGCTCTTGAAGTACTGTCATCAGTCAGGAGAGGGATGGCTAAGAGAGTTGGCAGGAAGGTCAAAGAGGCCTGGGCTGCACAGTGTGAGAATCTCAGAGCCTTTCAAGGATTCCTTTCCTGACGTCACTTCTTCCCAAGCTGCTAAAGCCTGGTCTGTCTAAGCCATTGCTTTCCTGTCACCATCAGCATCTCATTATAAGTCTGAGGCCCGACGTGCAAGTGCCGAGTTGCTGTACAAGGGCAACAAGGCAGGCCTTGAAAGTCGGCCCTTCTGGGTATCACCTGCTGCTGGCCGGGCTTTGGGGGAGGTGCAGGGAGGGTCCTGAGGTCTGAGGTCTCACTTAGGAAGGGAGGGGGCATGCATGTGAACTCACACCCCTGGCACCCACAGCCTGCTTACTTGGGGTGTTCAATGGGCACCTCAAACACAAGGTCGGGAGGGATTTCAAAGAGCTCAGGGTCATGGCCATCAGCCTGCAGGACCAGAGGCACCACATCGAAGCGGCCGTACTTGGGCTTCCAGCCCAGGTCGATGCACAGCTGAAGACAAGACAGGCCAAGTGAGTCTGGAGATCCAAGTCCCTTGACCCCTCTGGGCTCCACTCTCACCCACCAAAGCCGGATCTAGTACCTGGGTGAGCTCCACGCTGGCAGGGTCCCCTCTGATGGTGCCATCAGGCATCTGGTAGCCGGCGTACCGGATGAGCTGGGCGTTCCAGACCCGGAAGTCATGTTTCCCGTCGCTCCGCTGGGGGAACACGGTGATGGCCGACCTTCCCCAAGGTGAGGACAGTGCTGTTTACCACCGAGCTTCGGTGGGAGCTTCCAGCCATCCCCAACAGGTCCCCTGCCCCCTCCTATCTTCCCACTCCCCAGCCCTCTGCACCCGAGCTAACTGAACCAAACCGCCGCAGCTCTGAGACATGCCAAGCTCTCGCTGGCCTCTGTGTAACCCGTCCACTTCCTGACATACCCTCTCCTTCCTTCTTCTCCCTGCAGCTCCTACCTTCCAGACCAGCCCAGGGACCACGTCCTCCAGGGAACCCTCCCCACCCCTCGGACGCGGTTAGCTGCCCAACCCTTTCCCTAGCTGCACCATAGTTCCCTTTGCCACTGAGTTAGTTGGACGCTTGTCTAGTGCAAGGCATAGGTTCATAGTGGGCTGGAGCCTCGTCTTAGGGTCCTAGTCACTTCCCACCCCCATGCCTAGCCCTGTGTTGGGTCCTCATCAGGTGGGCGCTGAGTGTTTGCTGAACAGAGAAATGAATGAATGACCGAATGAGTTGACCTTGACCTCCTTGGCTAGGGGAAGGGGAAGGTAAGGCAGGAGTGGTACTGATGGGCAGCCACTCCCCCACCTCTAAGAAAATCACCACATTGGCTGCAAAAACAACTTCTCATCTCCTCTACAAAGTGGGGAGCCTTAACCTCGAAGAGTGGAGAAGTTGCTTCTTAAGGATCCCCCCCACCATCACCTCCAAATGGCTACAAGTCAGAAAGAAACCAAGGAAATGGGCCACTGACGAGGCACTAAGCTC
Organism: Mesoplodon densirostris; assembly: GCF_025265405.1. Classification (NCBI taxonomy): domain Eukaryota; kingdom Metazoa; phylum Chordata; class Mammalia; order Artiodactyla; family Ziphiidae; genus Mesoplodon; species Mesoplodon densirostris. Next base: position 51,516,118 of record NC_082678.1, on the reverse strand, counting down.
ACGGAGGCCGGCTCACTGTGAGGGCTCCCTGAAGAAGCCGAGTCTTTCTCCTTTCTTTCTCCCTGGTCTCTCCTGGAGCCCAGATGCCTCCCTAAACTCATCTGCATCTCTTGGCTAAGACTTGGGGGCAGGGTGGGCCCCAGCGTAGCCTCGTAGCCTCGGGAAAAGCACACCCACCTGATGTTGCCATTGTTGGTGGCATAACGCATGTGTCTGCAGATGTGCTCGAACATCTCCTGGGCCGTGGAACAGTTCCGCGCGTCGAAGACCTGCATGCACGCAGCCCACCCAGACCATGCCCGTCAAGGACCGTGAGGACAGAGGCCTTGGAGCTGATCTTAAAAGCTAAGTCACGGGGACTGAGGGAGTGGCCCCAAACCCCACGACCCGAACGCCTCGCTGAGGAGTGCAGCCTCCTCTCTGACCCTTCATCCTTCCTCTGCTCTCCTAGGGGAGCCCAGGCGCCCTCACTTGGAAGCCCTATCAAAACCCAGTCCCCAAGCCCCATGAGTCAGGATTCCCACAGCCTAGTTGCTTTATACATGTTACACACGGCCTCCAGAACATTTTATTACAGCCAGAACTGGTTCCACTGGCATTTTTTTATCTCTTTATCTGTCCAAGTACTTTCACTATTATCCAGCAATAAAACGTAAGATAAAACGTAGCCTCCTAGCTTAGGAGGCTAGGATAAAGGAAATGTTTTCTAAAAGCCAAGAGTTCAGTCGAGGTAAACAACCAGGGCCTCAGCAGTAATAATAGCAAGGTCGTTAGGTTTCATGTTGGCGTTTAGTCTCTGAAATTTAACGCAAGAGAGAAAGATCGGCTAGAAATCCTGGTGCTGAGATCGGATTCTAGACTCTGGGGTGGTGGGGGTGGGTGGCCGTGAGCCCCCATCGCAAGCTCAGGGCCGGGGAGAGAGAACGCAGGGAGCCCCGGGCACAGCTCGGCGGGCTGCTGGGAGCCACTGCTCAGGGCCCGCCGGGCTCCCATCTTCCTCTCCTGCTCTGTCTAAGGGAGTCCACCTGCAGGTTGGACCACTGGATCCTCCCGATGCAGCGTGGGGCGTTGCGCCAGGCCTGCTTGGTGGCGAAGATGAGCTCATCTCCCGTCAGCTGGTAGGTTCCTGTTGTTTCTATCTCCTTTGTTACCGCTTCCACCCTGGCCAGATGTTCCTCTATTTTTGCCCTGGGGGACAGGAAGGCATCGGGAAGATCAACAATGAGATGGCCTTAAATGGAGACTGATTCAATCCACAGAAGCAGGAACTGAACTAGGACACCAGGAGGGCAAGATGTCTCTCAGGGAGACCGTCCCCTCCAGAGCCAGCTTCATGGGCATGTGACCGGGGCCTTGAGCTCAGAAGGGCTCCATGCTGAGTTTAATGCTCTGCTGTCTTGAATTCTTAATGATCTGTGAACAGGAAGCCACGTTTTTATTTCCACACTGGGTCCTGCACGTTACATAGCTGGTCCTGATCCCACCAGCACCCTTGTCGTTTCTAGGAGCTTTTTCTCGAATCATATTCATCTCAGCACGGAGTGCAGCTCTTCTCAGACACTTGCGAGAGGCGGAGCAGAATCCAGCAAGCTGCAGCCCCATCTTGCCTCTCAGCCAGGGGAGCACCCGTCCACCTTCCCTTGGTTAAGAGATGAATCAGTCCCTCCCACAGCAGATCCTGTGTACTGAGTGCTCATTGTGAGCCAGGTACTGGGCGAAGCCACCCACAGTCAGGGTCCCACTGAGACTGTGAGGGAGGCATTTTTGTGTCCTTTTTAGAGTCGGTGTGTCTGGAAGGTTAAGTACTGGCCCGGGAACAGAAGTGTGGCAAAGAGCAAACTCAGGACTCAGACTCAGGTTGCCCTGATGCCAAGCCCAGGCTCTTAACCTTCTACCTTCCGCCCTGGGTGGGAGGGGTTGCAAGCCCAGAGATGTGCAGGGACCTGCCCTCAGGACTCAGCCTGCAGGGCCCCAGGGCCGCTCAAGGAGGAGCCCTCCACAGTGTGGTCCAGCATCACAGGCTGTCTACAGCGAGCTTTCTCAATCCCCGCACGGCTCGGCCAGCTGTCCCATGTGAGATTTCCAAACTGGCTTCTCCCCTTGCCTCCTAGGCTTCAAAAATATCCCACAGCCAGGAAGGTTTTGAAACACACACACACACACACACACACACACACACACACACACAGAGCAACCTTGAGATTTCCAATGGGCACCAAAGACATTTCAAGTTGCAACAAACAAAACTATTTAAGGAATGAACTCCTGATTAAGGAGATTGGACAACTCAAGACAAAATGGCCTTTCTGTGGATGAAGAGTGTCTTGACAACTCTTCCCTGATTAAAGAAAAAAAGCTCAAAGACAAAACACTCGGTGCTATTTATCTTCAAGGACACTCCTGGCATAAAGACCTGCTGGGTGAGGTTGAGGCTGCCCCACCACCGGCAGCCCTCCTTCCCCAAACAAAGCTTCTAGCAACATTCCCTGCTCTGCATCTGAGCAGGAAAACAGTAGCGACCACCAGAACACAGATGTTTCTAACATACTCGGTAGTGTTAACATGGGACTATGTAAGAAAAGGTTATTTTATGTTCTCACCCAATTCCTTTAGCGTTTTACACTTTATCACTGTTTTCAAATAGTCACATTTCTGAGGCACTAAAATGCTATGATCCCTATTAGTTCTGAAAAGAGGGAGTGGCTTTTGGCATCGGCGCACTGACTTTGGACAGAACATTCAGCAAGTTACAATTTCTAACTGTACAATCCTTCACTCACGAAAGACTGAACCGGCCCAGCTGTCCGTGCCTGTGGCTCCTAGTGTAATTGTGGGGATGGGCTGCCATCTGTCACTCACACCCCCAGGACCTCTTGGGGGGTCCAAGCCATGGATCTGTGATTGTAAAAAGTGGAACTTTTTCCCTCTGTGAAAAGTAAATGGGTTTTCAACAGCCAGCAGGAGCAGCCCTGTAGCTTCCTGGGGCTAACACCCACCCAACGGCCTTCCAAAGAGCAGCAGGAACCCCCAGGTCCAGCACGGAGTCAGAATCTTCTAAGTCAAAGAGCTGGATGCTAGAACATTGAGGTTTAAAGCAGGGGCTCTGGCCCAAACTGCTTGGGCTCAAATCCCAGCTCTGGAACTTCAGAACGTGTGACTTTGAGCAAGTTACATCTCCTCCACAGGCTTTGGTTTCCTTGTCTGTACAGTGTGGGGAGGATAATAATGGTACCAGTCCCATAGAGTCATGGTGAGCCTTATATAAGGCAGAGCCCAGAACATACCTAGCACTCAGTAAATGTCAGCTTCAATATAGAGGTCCAGTGAAACCCGTCAAGAAAATTCCTTGACCCTGAAAAGCTCATAAGTCAACAACCGAGTTGAAAGCCTAAGGACCTTGGACCTTCTAGTGACAAAGCACTTCTGCAGAGGTTCTATTTATACAGCACACAGAGCAGCAAACCCCTGACAGGGTTCTCAGTCCCGTTGTACATTAGAATTGCCTTGGGAGATTTAAAGAACATGGGTATCCGCTCCCTCCACACTTCCCGAGAAGCTGATGCCCCCAGCCCAGGGGACCCTGGCATTAGTATCTTGCAAAGTCCTTAATGGCGACCGCTGTGCAGCCAGGGTAGAGGATCACAGCCCCAGAAGTTAAGGGTCTCTTTCATAGACTCAAGGCCGCTTCCAGCTCAGACACTGCAGGTCAGAGCAGAGGGGATGTGGCGTCACCAGGAGCCACTCTTTCTGCCATGGGGAGGGGGTGTCCCACGTTACTTCTGTGGCTCGCTTCGTGCAGTAAAGTGCCACATGGGGCTGCACCATAAAAGCCACACTCCCCTCCCAACCCATGAAACAGCAAATCCATTCCCTTGGCCATTCTGTCTTACAATCCCTTTGTGTATTTTTATTTTAAAGATATAAAAGGACCTAAATTAATAGCCATATATTTTATGAAACTCAGCAATATAGATCCCCACAGAGTGCAGTGCAAAGAGCTCTCTCCAAGTCAGGTGGCCTGAATTCTAGCTGGAACTGAACTCTAGCTGTTGCTGGGCTTCCCGGCTCACACTTGCAGGTGGAGGGCTTGGCTAGGTGGTCTCTGAGGTCCCTTCTATCTCAACATTTCATAGTAAAAGGTTTTGTATATCAACTCATTACTTTGTGCCAGGACGCCATTCCACACTTATTTAATCCTCGCAACAATATTATGAGCCAGGTTTTATCATGACCCTGCTTTGACCTGGGAGGAAGTCGAGGCACACAGAGAGTAAATAGATTTCCCAAGCATACAGGACCGGTTACTGGTGGAGAAGGATTCAAAGTCAAACGTTTAGATGCCCGACCCACACTTCCAACCGTTACTGCCATGCCTCTTTGTCTCATGGTTCTGAGAATGTGTCCAGGGTCTTTTCACTGAAAAACTATGTTTTAGCCCATGGCAGACCTGGGAAGGAAAGGGGTCTGGGGTCCGAGGGAAAGGGCAGGAGACAGGAGAGCTCAGGGGAGGGGGAGGCAGCGATGCTGCAGGAAGCGAGACTTACTCTTTGAAGGAGCCGTAATACTGGTTGACAAATTCAATAGCTTGAGGTAGAAGCTCGTCTGGGAGGGTAGGCTTGTCCCTGGGTCCTATGGTCAAACTTTTGGGGCTCATGATGGCTCCCAGGCAAGACCTGGACTTGCAAGCGAGATCCTGGAAAGAGAGAGGTGACGGTGAGGCTGGCTGCCTGGCCCCTCAGCGCAGGCGTTGATGGCCATCCTCCTCCAGGGCCAGCTGTCCTGGCCACCTCCTTCCACTCTGGCTGCTCCAGTTCCCTGCCACCCATCTCCACCTCTGTGGCACCTCCTCCTTGGGGTCTACCAGGCTTTCCCCCCACTCATATCTCCTCTCCTCTACTGGCTGAACCCCAGTGGCTATGGGCTGGGGCTGCTCCCACCACCCTGGGCTCAGTCTCTGGCCCTGCCCCCCAGCCAGCCCCAGACCCAAAGTCAACAGCTCGATCCCTGGGAAGATCTCAACTACCTTCTCATTTAAAGAGGCTGATATGACTCCTGGGGACAAACTATTGCTGTTCAGCCAAAATGAATTGAGAAGGTGAAAATCCCAAAGCCAGGGGACGGCACAGAAAAAATACTGAAAGGAAATACACCCAAAGGTTAACAGTGGTCATTTCTGGAAGGTGTGGGAAATGACCCTGCTTTCATGGCCTTGAAATTTTCAATTCTTTCCCACTTTACAATCACAGAATACATTCTAAAGTTAGAATAAGAAACTTAGAAGATAATAAGGAGCTTTAAAGGACAGTTAGTCCAACTACTCACTGGAGGCTTGAGCCCCTTTCCAACCTCCCTATCAAATAGCCCTTGAATCCTTCTAGTGATAGGGAGCTCACTACGGGACTGGACTGGATAGTTCAGTCCAGCTCTGGACAGTTCTGTTAGAAAATTTTCCCTAATACAATGCTGAAATCTGTCTCTCTGAGAAAGAATTCATTTGTTCCTGTAATTGTTTATCTCACCTTCTGGATTATCCATCATCCACTGGGGAGTTAACAGGGAGTTAGCATCCTATACTTCCTACTGTGATTTGTGAGATACAAGCATCTCTGTTCCCAGTACCCTTTGCCCAAGCTGATGCCTGTCTGGTTTGCCCAAGGGGACATCTGTTTGATCCATTAAGGGCTTTGATGGCTTCACTGACTTGGGACAGAAGTGGTTCTCCCGGAAGCCCCAGACTTCTCACCCCTTTGGCCTTGCGGTAAAGTGTATCTTGGAAAGTCATCCCGTTGCCCCAGTTTTTGATCCTCACATGCCGTGGGCCAGCCGATGGGGGTGCAGCCGGCTTGACCAGGGATTCTGGAGACTGCTAAGAGGGAGCAAAAAAACAGGGATTTCCAAATGCTTCCCAGCCCAGGACTCCATGGGTCTCTCCCAGGCCCTAGGCCCTGCCTGGGCTCTGGGTGGGTGAGGTGCTGTGGGTGGGTACACAGGTCCTGGTGTCGGTCCACGACCCTCCTCCCTTTCCGGCAGCCTGGCCACCTGGGCCAGTGACTGCTAAGAGCTCCAGGTGCCTGGGCCACTGGCCAGGTTTCTCTCCTCATCCAAGGGCCTGCCAAATGCTCCCTCGGGGGAACTGCAACAGGAGGGGCTGAGGGTAGAAGTGACAGGGATTACTGTCACAGCCACTGCTCCTGAGAACAGAAATCAGGACAGGGAGAATGTATCAATGCCCTCCATGAAGGCATTTAAGAATAAGAAAACCAGTTCTCTGCCCACCTCTCTGGAACACTAAGGGCCAAAGCACTTAGGGAAGGTGGAACCAGTGGGCTAGTGGCTGGGGCTGGGGCTGGGGCTGGAGGCTCAGCTGCTGAGTTCGGGATTATTTCTGAGCATTTTACTCTGGCTCCATGAGTGGTCTGCCCTCTCCCAGGTCTGCCAACCCACACAGGCAAGTCACCCAGGTGCCTGCACACCTGGGGGGGCCACCACTCCTGGTCACCATGGTTCATCCCGCTCTCCCAAAGCTCTTCCTCGTCCCCACCTGTGTCCCCGGGTCTCTACTCACTGCCCCAGACCCCAGCTTCCACCAGGCTGCTGTGCCTGGGCGAGCGGGGAAGGGGCTTCCCACACCCGAGTGACTCACTGACCTTTGCTGTCCCCGGGAGGGGCTGGGGAGACTCATTCCGGTGCTTGCCGAGGCTGTGACATTTGGAGTCGTCCTGTGTCACTGGACTGCAGAAGGAAACAGCTGTCATGAGACAGAGTATCTGGAGGCAGAGAGGGATCTCAGAGGTCCCTCTGCCAGCCCCTCACTGAGGGGGGGGGTGAGGTCTAGAGGATGGGAGCGAACGTCAGCGTTTCCAGTCAACGTGGTGAGGGAGGCAGCTGGCCCATCCAGTCTCTGCACCATCACCACCCTCCCTCCTCCTCTTCTTCCCTTGCCTGCCCCCTACAAAGCCAAAAGGTCACGAGGGGAGCTGAACCAAAGTGAACGGCCCAAAGGGTGACCCACAGAAGCTCTGCGAAGATGCCCCCTTCCAAAGCCGAGTATAACCATGGTATAGGGCTGAGCTGGCAGAGGATGGCTCGTTCACCCCTGTCCTCCCAGGCCAGCAGTACTGTCCACCAGCCACTCCCTCTTTGGGACTTCACGCTTTTTTATTTAAAGTGCTTGATTTATCTTGGTTTATCTATTTATTCTAAATTTTTATTAGGGAAAATGTTAAACATACACAATTAGAGAGAAGAGTGTAATAAACCCCCATGAGCCTTTCACCCAGATTCAACCCAATTGAACAATTATCAACCCACGGTCAATTTTATTTCAACGTTACTCTCCCAGCCCCCACTCTCATTTTAAAGCAAGTCTGAGACCTCACGTCATGCCTAAATATCTCAGTATTTCTGGAAGAGAAGAACGCTTTTTAAAAATATATTGGCCTAGGGCTTCCCTGGTGGCGCAGTGGTTGAGAGTCCGCCTGCCGATGCAGGGGACGCGGGTTTGTGCCCCGGTCCGGGAGGATCCCACGTGCCGTGAAGCGGCTGGGCCTGTGAGCCATGGCCGCTGAGCCTGCACGTCCGGAGCCTGTGCTCCGCAATGGGAGAGGCCACAACAGTGAGAGGCCCGCATACCAAAAAAAAACCCATATATATATATATATATATTGGTCTATTTGCTTCACAACAGATTTAAAAGAATCCAGCCTATCCTTTGAAGAAGAAGCCCTAATAGTCTGAAGTCATTCAGAAACCATTGGTTCTGGTTTGGGATTTCAGGTTCGCTCTCCCAGTAGATGCTACAGAGAACAGAAGACACGTGAGCATCCATCCAAGAGTCACACCCCACACATGCCTCCTCCTGGGGCATCTCATTAAGAAAGCTTCTTGTGTCCCATGTTCTTTACAGTATTTTCTGGGGTGTGTACACATCCAAAGGGAAAGGCGGTTAGAGAGTACTACAAAGGTTGCTCATTTTCCACCTTACACACACCTGTGATGTCGGAAAATAACAAATGAGGGTGTGTTGCTTTTATTATTGGAAAAAGTAATGACCATTTATATTCGTATTATATAATTAACTACATACATTAAATAGTTGCATTATATGATTTATAACTATAAAGAGATAGTGTCTCTTTAAGAGAAAGTAACTATGTATCAGAGAGCAACTTCTATCTGAATCAAGTGATTCAGCCGCCCTGTAAAGCACCCTCCATGTGACTGGCCGTCATCACCCCTCTGGTCTGGTCTGGTGTGCCCCACCAGAAAAAAGCCAATATAGGGTCATCTGGACACTCAGAACAGGTAAGCCATGGCTGAGCAGTCATCATGGGGCTGCCTAAAGGGGAAGATGCTTTGAGGCTGGGGTCCTCAGGGAGGCAATGCTTTACTGCCCTTCTCAAGCTTTTACCATCACCCTTCACCCCCAAGCCCCACCATTCTTATTCATGTTTCCTCTCATTTACTTCTGGCCACAGAACTGGGGAATTTGAGAAGCTTAGCAGTCCACAGTAACTTTTTTTTTTTTTTTTTTCGGTACCCGGGCCTCTCACTGCTGTGGCCCCTCCCATTGCAGAGCACAGGCTCCGAATGCGCAGGCTCAGCAGCCATGGCTCATGGGCCCAGCCGCTCCGCGGCATGTGGGATCCTCCCGGACCGGGGCACGAACCCACGTCCCCTGCATTGGCAGGCGGACTCCCAACCACTGCGCCACCAGGGAAGCCCCACAGTAACTTTTAGATTGAGAAACAATGTCTTTGTTCACTTAGCATAACTATTGCTCCCAGATATTAAAAAGCTACCTAAAAATCCACTCGAGAGATGGACCATAGTGAGCCTGACCCCACCGCTTAGGGCTGGATGTTTAGATTGTGTCCAGTTTCTCCACCATTATAAATAATGCCTCAAACCGTATACATGGTCTGATGCCGGCTCCGTGCATGTGTGTGTGTGTGTGTGTGTCTGTGTGTGTCTGTGTGTGTATGTGTACAAAAGCATAGACAAACACCTGGGGGAAATGCTAGCAGATATTAACAGTGACTAGCATTAATTGATAAGATCACAGATGATTTGAATTTTCTTTATCTTTGTCTGCATTTTCCAACTTTTTTTCAGTGACCATGAATTCCTTTCATAATTGGGAAATTTTTTTAAATTTGAAAAAATGAACACAAAGCTATGCACACAGTCCTCTCTCCCCTAGTGATTTCTTTGGGTTAGCTGCTGGAAGATACGGTGCCCAGAAGCCCGGTGAGCATATTAAGGTTCTGGATACTTATTGCCAAATTATGGCATCATCCATCCAGACACGTGCAATTTGGCTAAAGCCACAGTTGTGCTTGGTCCTGCTTGGTCCTTCACAGCAACAGGGACCCTTAAGGACCTGCCATCAAAAGGAGAGCTGGAGCGTGGCTCTTGCTCAGACCCAGCACTGTCCACAAGCGCTTGAGGGAGAGGACGCTGAGGTCAGAGCTGCAGTCCGTGGCTCGTTTGGGGACTGATTCCCCTGCTGTTCTCACTCCTCCACATGCTCCCACCTCTCCATACACCACGGGTCGGGGGCAAGGAGGCGCTCTGGAAAATGGATCTTATCTGTAAATCAAGAACCTCTTTGCTCTCTTAACCCTATCTATCCTAAAGGGTGTTGCAGCCCCAGGGCTGAAAAATCCAGAAAGCTCCCAAGTGCTGAAACATCCACAGTTCCTACTCCAGCCCGTACAGACGCCTCTTAGGGGTGCATGTGGGGCTTCTCTGGGTCTTTGTGGCTACTGAGTTGCAACCCCTTAAGCGTTCTAAACCAGGAAAACCCTTGAAGTAAATCCTCATCGGAATCCTACAGAGCGAACATTCCAATCCTCGTATTTCCCCCGGAAACCCGAGGCTCAGAGAGGGGCAGTGCGCGCCGGGGTTCGAGCCGGGGCCCCGCGCCGTGCCGCCCGCCCCCCTCCCAGGGCGGATCCCGGCCCGGCGCAGTACCTGGTTCGGCGGGGGCCGCAGGCTGGCTGCGGCCGGAGGATCCTGCGAAGGAGCCGGCAGAGTCGGGGCCGGGCAGCCTCGCACGCCGCGCCCAGCCCCTCGCGCATGGCCCCGGTGTGGGAGCAGCTCGGAGGGCGCCCTGTGCCCTGCCGCGCGGCCCCTTTATCGCCGCCGGACCAAGCAGCCCCCTCCCCGGGGCGGAGCGAGCCGGAGAAGCGGCCCACCTCGGCTTCACCCCGAGCCTGGACCCGGGCCAGAGTGTCCCCGCTCCGCAGGCGGCCGCCGTGTCCCGCGCCTCCGCTCCAGCTGGCGTCCGCAGGGAAGTCTGCCTTCTGGATGCCACTGGACTTTCTCTGGGCTGAGACCCCGGGGCACGTATGGCCGGCCTTGGGTTTGTTATTCCCCATGAAAAAACAGTAATGTTCATAATAATAACTCCTACTGTACGGTGCTTTATAGTTTACGAAGCAAGCCTTCCTGTCATTTCATCTATCCCTTACTAAATCCAGTCAAGAAGGCACTTCGATATTGTTATCCCCACTTGACCAAGAAGGAAGCCAGACAGAGGTCCAGAGACGTCAAGGATCTTGCTTAAGACCACACAGCAGCCCCAGGGCCACAGCCCAAGCTCTCTCACCTTACAGGGGCGCCCTAGGAAGTGCTATTTCTTTCCTGCATGTTCAGTGCAATTCCAGGAAAGAAGCCCCAGAAAAGGTCGCAGCTGGGGGGTGACTTTCAGTGGGAGACCGGGTGGCTGGGCAGTTGGACCAGGAGCCCCCTCAGGTCCCTTCAGCCTCCTGGTCCTTATTACTTGGAAGGCACAGGGCCACTGACCTTGCTCCATCTGTACGTTGCTTCTTGCACTGGGAGCAGGATAACTCCTAGGGTCCAGACGGGGACAGGGCAGCAGCCCTGACCCCAGAGTACAAGAAGCCCTCCTGCACGTACTCCAGCATATTTAATCCTAAACCCAAATGAAGCTGGAATGAAAGAGGGTACATACTTATTCTGAGCCAACTGCAACCCAGCTTGACTTTGTCCCAAATTCCATTTACCTTCACCTAGCTGTTCCCAACATTTGCCTTTGTCTGTAAAATACAGACACATGCCCCATGTTCACTTCCTAATCATTTGTTTACACAAAATATGGAACCATTACCCCCATATAAAGTTCTTGGTCTTATTACACCTGAATGGATTTTAAAATTACTTTTCCAGATCAAAACATATTAATTGGCTCCCACTGCTTTCAGGATAAAATCCCCTTTGTTCTGCTGCTTCCTCTTCCAGTAACATCCCCCCCCCACCATCCCACTGTGGGTGCAGTCCAGCTGGGCCTACCTCCTCTCTAAAGCCCTCTCCCCACCCCTGCTCCCCCCCTACATACACTACAGCCAGGCCAGGCCCCCTGCAGTATCCCCAGAATAGATCCCAGTGGCCCCAAATTCTCCTGTAACCTCCTGTCTACATCTCTGTACCACCCCAACCTCACTCCCAATTTTTGTGTATTCCTCCCCAAACCAGTGAGGAAGGTATCCTTTCCCCATTCCCTCCCTGACAGCGGGACCTGGATCTCTTTTCTCTGTGCCTTTCTCAGCCCAGCACACAGCAGGGCCTCAGAGAGAGTCCACAGCGTGTAGAGGTTATGAGTTTAGACTTGGTTCAAACCTCAGCTCTACCACTTTCCAGATGTTGACCTCGAGGAAGTCACTCAACCTTGTAAAATAAGGCTAATAACAGTTCCTGCCTCATTACTGACACAGTAATAAGAACTTTATAAACATTATCTGTTCTTTTTAGCTGCTGTTTATGCAATGAATAAGTGGATCAATTTATTATTTACTTAATTGATAAACAGAAGGGCTTCACCGACTGCCCCATGACCCCCAGCACAGTGCCAGAGGAGTGACCCTCAGCAAATCATTGTTAACGGACTGGAACATGCCTAGGACTAAAAGCAGGGCAGCCAGTGTAGTGGTCATCAGTCAGGCTGCCCGGGTTTGACTCCTGGCTCTGTCATTTGCTAACTGTGAGATCTCAAAAATTACTTAAACTTTCTAGCCTTCAGTGTGCTCATTGCTACAGTAGGAGGATAACAAAAGTTCCTTCCTCACTGATTGTTGGGAGGACTGTTAAATAAATTGACGTGTGATATTTTCTCTCAGTCACCTCGCATATCTGATTTGAGCACTTTTGCCAGCCCAGCCCAGCTTTAAAATTTGGGGTAAGTCAGCTGGTTTGCCTCAGGTCAACCTACAGCTCAGGTGTCCTGAATGGTCCCAAAACACAAGACAGTGCTAGTAAAGGTCTGGAATTCAAAGCTGAAGGCTGTAGGCCACCCTGTAAGGGTTAGGGGAGGAGGGGGATTCAGGATGATCTTGAAAGATAGGGGATGCATTGGGTCTGGATGAATCAAAGGAGGAATGGGCCGTGTACAGGCACTGGGAAACAGAGGAAGGCTGGGCTGGGCAGGTGGGATGGACCTTCTGTCTGGGAAGGGTGATCGTACAGAACCCTGCAGTCAAGCCTCAGTGTGGTGACAGGCAATGGGGAGCCACTGTAGACTCTAGAGCAGGAGCATGACCTGCTAGAAGTCAAGTTGGGGTGAGAGAGGTCAGAATCAGTGTGGGGGCCGCAGTTGGGGGAGGCCAGTCGGCCGGGGCTGCAGTCATGAGGTGAAGAGAAGGAAGGGATGACCAAGAAGAGTCAAAGCAGATTCCTGGGGTTCAGGCCCTCCAGAGACCCCAGGAGGAGCGGTGAAACTGCTGTCAGTCTGCAGCATTTGAGTCTGCAGTGCCGGGAGGGCATCTAAAGGCCATCCAACCCTGCGTTCTCATCTGTTGGTCTCTTGGCCACCTTGGCCACCATAGCCCAGACCGCCTGGTTTCAAACGTTCTCTCCTCTAGTTCAACCCACACGCTATACCTTGACAATCTTGCTCAAGAATCTACAATGGCTCCCAGTGGCCAAGCAGAGAAAATCCAAATCCCCTGCTCTGCATTCAATCCCCCGGACTCCGGCCTGGCCTCTCCTATCCCAGCCCCCAAGCCCCACCCCAGGCCCCAGCACAGTCATGCTTGCTTCTGTCTCTGAGACTTTGCCCACGCTGCCCCCTTCCTGGAACGTCTTCGCTACTTCTCTTCACCTCCCCATATTCTACCCACCCTTCCAAGTCCACACCTAGCCGCTCACTCCTGTGAAGCTCCTAGAGGCCGCTCTGTTTGATGTTGATGTTACTCATCCTACTGCCAACAGCAATAACAACACTGATGACTGCAACAAATGCCCTTTATGGAGCACCGACTCCCTGCCAGGCATGCGGCTCAGTTGTTTACATCTGAAAACTCATATAATCTCCTACCACAACCCCAGGTGATACGTATTCCTATCCCGTTCTTACAGATGAGGAAATTGAGTCTCGAGGCCAGAGGACTTGCCAAAGGTCACAGGGCTATTAAGTAGTAAAGCCTCCTGCTTATCCCCAAGCCCATGCGCTGCTTTTCTGGGTTGCCCAGCTGCCCGCCTGCAAGGGGCGCCCTGCCCACTGTAGTCCAGGGGAAAGTCTCCTCTGGGGCCATGGGGCTGGGAGGCTGTGTGGTGGCCTGGGGCTTTGGTTTGATTCTTCTTGTGGTGTTATCACAGGTGGACTTGTCTTTCCGCTGGAGTAAGCCTCGACCTTGAGACCAAGGCCATGAGCTCTCCTAGCTCTGGAAGCCTGTCCACTGATTGGCAGGCTGGCCAAGTAATTCTCTCGGTTCTACCACAGGCTTGCTTCTCCTACAAAGTGCAAGGGGGTGGAAGAAATTCTAACTCTGTAATTACCAGTCACGTGACTTTGGGGGAAGTCACACCACTCTTACTTAAAGCTTCTGTTTCCTTAACTGTAAAATGAGACAATAACTTGTACTTCACAGAGCCCCAGTGAAGGTCAGTTGAGCAGCAAAACCTGTGAAGTGCCCTAGACGGCCCTGGCCCAAAGTGAGTGTTTGGTTACAATAAACCTTGCGTTTATTGAGCACCTGCTCTGTATGGGCACACTGCTAATTACTTTACATGCCCACTCTCATCTCATCCTCAAAATGCTACAAGATGGGTCGCATTGGTTCCCCAGACCGCAGATGAGAACATCTGAGGCTCAGAGAGCTTCACCTGCCCTAGGTCACAGAGCCAGTGAAAGACAGCTCAGAGCCAATGAGTGAGGCCCAGCACAGGGCTTGGGTGCAGTTTATCTAACTTCCTAGCACCCTTCACCAGGTTGATGTTCAGAATATCTAACCACCAGTGAGGCATGTGCACTGGTGAATAAGAAGGAACGTTGAGGGACTTCCCCGATGGTCCAATGTGCAGGTTTGATCCCTGGTCGGGGAGTTAAGATCCCACATGCCTCACGGCCAAAAAACCAAAACGTAAAACAGAAGCAATAAACAAATTCAATAAAGACTTCAAAAACAAAATGGTACACATCAAAAAAAAAATCTTAAAAAAAAAAAAAAAAGGGACGTTGGCCAGGATGCCACCCCGGTCCTAACCACTGGGCTCTACTGCCTTCCATTCTCAAGTCAGGTATTCCATATCCCCTTCCTATATTCTCCCCACAGGACTGTGCCATGGCTCTTCCTTCTTCACATAGTGACAGGTGCAATGAGGTGCCCAATAAACAGTGGCTGCATCCGATTCCAATAGGGACATCCAAGAAGCATCCGGCGAGAACAGACCTCCGGTGAGGAGCCAGGAGCAGGGAGGAATTCTGAGTTGGCAGAGCGGGGAATGGAAACCCAGAGGAGACCGGCAGGAAGTGGCGGCGGGGAAAAGCTTACCTGGAGGGAGGCTGGCGGGCTTTGTCCACATTGTTGTTGATATCCATTTCCTCAGTCAAATCAAACTTATAGGATTTGGTCTTGAACAGAAAGTGCCAGGGACAGGCCATCTCTGCGGTTTTGCAAAGCACGTCCCTTCTCTGGATTTAAACTCAGAGGCTCTTCTCTGTGGGCTGAGGAACGAGAAGGAGACCGAGGTGGGAAGCTGAGGAAGAGTTTACAGAACTGGGCCTTCTCAGTGTGGTTAGTTTACTGAAGAATCAGTACAGAGGCTAATAATGTAAGTCTTGAACAGCCACTTCATCAGGGCTTTGAAACCTCCGCTCCTATTTTGGTGTGGCTTGTGGGGATCCTATGGACTTTAATTCTACAGAGTCACATAATTCCCTAAAGGAAAAGCACGTAGCTCAGTGAGGACAAAGTACAAACCCTGTGAGCCTTCTGAACGGGACCTGACTGGGCCAACTTCATTGCTGACCCGAGGCAAGGTGGGGAGGAGCCTGCTGGTCATTGAAATATAGGCACCTCTGCCTGTCCCTGCAGGATCGAATTAGCACCTGTTACTGGGGAAAGCATTCAAGTCGTAGCTGCCTTAAATCTTTTCAGATTTTGCACCTGCTCCTTTTTTATTATGGGGGAGGCGTAATTATTTGGGGGGGGAATGCACTTAATTCTCAATATTTGAGATGATCTCCTTTAAAAAAAAAAAAAAAAAAAAAAAGACCAAAAAAGAAGACATAAGTGGAGGCCCAGGACTGGTCTGGGCTTGTCCCCAGCATGCCTCCTCCAAGGAAAAAGGCTTTGTGTTGGGAGGCAGTGTGGTGATGATGTGGCCCATGTAAGAATCTTAGGGCCTCCCAAATCTGGGTTCAAATCCTAGCTTTACTAGTTACATGACCTGGGTCAAGTTATTTAAAAGACGCATTTCTTCTTCCATAAAAGGGGCTTAATAGGGCTTCCCTGGTGGCGCAGTGGTTGAGAGTCCGCCTGCCGATGCAGGGGACGTGGGTTCGTGCCCTGGTCCGGGAGGATCCTGAGCGGCTGGGCCCGTGAGCCATGGCCGCTGAGCCTGCGTGTCTGGAGCCTGTGCTCCATAACGGGAGAGGCCGCAACAGTGAGAGGCCCGTGTACCGCAAAAAAAAAAAAAAAAAAAAAAAAAAGGGAGCTTAATAACAGTTATCTTAACAAAATTTATTTGGAA